>NC_053498.1:140242618-140610118 GCF_905171775.1 Rana temporaria | reverse complement strand
TCGCAGTATCCGCAGCTATCTGTGCCATATCCGGCCCCGCCTCTGTCCCCCCCGCTGTCTTCTGGGAGACACACAGGTCCCAGAAGACGGCAGGGACCATTCCTGCATGGTCAGTTGGGAACCAGGAAGTGAAGCCTTCACTTCCTGATTCCCTTACCGAAAATGGTGGCGGCAGCACCTGAGAGCCAAGGGACAGATCAGCTTTGGGTGCCGACATCGCGGGCGCCCTGGACAGGTAACTGATCATATTTTTTTTTTTTTTTTTTTAAAGTCGGCAGCTACAAATACTGCAGCTCTGAGAAAAAATTCTCAGAGCTCCGCGTCAAAGGTTTGACCTCATATTATATGGTTTTGGTAAATCTGCAGAATATCTAATAGTGTGTATGACAATTAAAGGGTCACTAAAGGCAGACATTTAAAAAAATAACAAACATGTTATACTTGCCTCCACCGTGTTTTGCACAGAGTGGCCCCTAACCCTGTCTTCTGGGGTCCCTCGGCGGCTGTCTCGGCTCCTCCTTGCAAAAGCTTTCTACCTTCATGCGAGCGAGCTTGCATGGTGGAAAGCTTTTGTGGGCATAGCCGCCGACTGTATCCCTCGGCCCCGCCCCTGGCGTGCCGCGTCATCCGCTGTGATTTACAGCAGCGCCAGCCAATGGCTGCGCTGCGATCAATCCGTCCAGCCAATCAATGGCCAGGCTGGGAACCGAAGACGATCACATGGACGCGCGCAGGACTTTCGAGGGGGTCAGGTAAGTAAAACGGGGGGGGGGGGGCGGTACCATTGGTTGTTTTTTCACCTTTATGCATAGGATGCATTAAGGTGAAATAGCATTTATCTTTACAACCCCTTTAATTCTGCCACACTGAACTAGATTGAGAAGCCATTTGTGGCCAATGTAATTTTATTCTACTGATAATAATCAAAAGTATCTGCAGACACCTTCCCATGCACATCGGGGATCATTTTAGTGACTTTTATAACCTGCTTATTCTCTATTATTAAAATCTGACAAATTCTGAAATTCTCACCAACAGGTGAAAGATCTGGATAACCGCGGATTATCACGGACATAACGTTGCCTTCAGCTTTAACACAAACAGCACTGAAAGAGCCCTCGCCTGTGAACCAGAATTTTTTTTTTTTTATACTGTTTCTATTGATAAGAAGAATGGAACTTGATTGGCCTAGGCGATGCACCGCTCGCTGTCCATGCGGAGCAGAGTGCTTCTTACCAATACGAATGTGTTGCCAAATGGTTGAAATTGTGGTTTAAACTTTTACGGTGGTCAATTAAAGTTGGGGATACAAATTTTTTTGTTTTCATTGTTTCTTTAATGAGTGTCTTGGGAGAATTTGATTGTTTTTGTTTCTAGGGCCCCCCACAGTTTAATGGGGGTATTGCATAATCTCACTTTTTTGTTTAGGTTCATAAAACCTACATATCGTGTGTTTTTTTTTTTTTTTTTTCTCCACTACTTGGGCTTTTTTTTTGGGGGGGGGGGGGGGTTGGCAGATTAATCACTTACAGATTAATCACTTACAGATTAATCACTTACAGATTAATCACTTACAGATTTCAAGGTAGGATTTGCTCACAGATCAAAAATCTATAGATGGATTGTATATTCACACACATACGCACATGCTGCTACAATGCATTCCTCTTATTTGCCAAAGTTACAGAAAGTGATATGAAGTTAGATAGACTTTGTTTTAATGACCCCCCCATTTTATCATTTACCGCCCACTTTCATTTTACAACAACTTTGCTGGGTGGTCTAAATGTGACTATGCAGTTCACTAGGCACCAGAGTAGTGTTGTCTGATTTTCCTTTTAAAGCCCATACATACGATTGGATTTTCCGACAACAACAAATATGTGATGGTAGGCATTTGTACACCACATCCGACAATTGTCGGAATTTCCAACAACAAATGTTGGGAAAGCTCTCAAATTTTCCGACAACAAATGTGTTCTGTCATATTATTCTATCGTGTGCACACAAGCCCGTCGGACTGAAATCGAAAGTACAAACATGCATGCTCCGAACCAATGCTAACCATAAGACAACATTAGCAGAAGTCGCCCAAAAGTGTGGCACTAAAGAGCAGAAATACCGCTTAGGGCCCTTTCACACGGGGCGGATCAGTAAAGTAATGATCCGCCCCATGTGTCCGTAAGCTCAGTGGGGATAGCTCCGTATATCCCCGCTGAGCTGTCGGCTGACAGGGCGGTCCCCACACACTGTGCAGGGACCGCCCTGTCTTTCCTCCGCTCTCCCCTATGGGGGGGATGGGATGAACACGGACCGCCTGTCCTTGTTCATCCGATCCGCAGACGGAAGAAAAAAATAGGACATTCTTCCATCTGCAAAATCGGATTTTTGCGGAGGCGGGTGATTACGGGTGTCAGCTGATGTTTATCCGCTGACACCCGCAATCACATAGGGACCAATGTATGTCCCGTTTTCATCCGCAAACGGATGGATGAAAAAGTGGAAATACGGTCCGCACGTCTGAAAGGGGCCTTAGTTTTGTGTACCTTGGCTGAAAAAGCTCTGCTGTCTGTATGCAGAACAAGTTCATGGCCAACGCCCTTCGCACAAAATTCCACGGATTTGTCTAATGGAAATCCGATCGTGTGTACGATGCTTTCGATTTTTCCAAAACCATGTAGTGCAAGGGCCTGCCTGATTGCATACAAATTGAAACTCTAAAGCCTCGTACACACGATCGGATTTCCATCGGACAAATCTGTGGAATTTTGTGCGAAGGGCGTTGGTCGTGACCTTCTTCTGCATACAACTTCTGTTAATATTGTCTTTATGGTTAGCATTGGTTCAGAGCATGCGTGTTTTGTACTTTGGATTTTAGTCTGACGGACTTGTTTACACACAATCGGATAATCCGACGGCACACATTTTGTTAACGGAAAATTTGAGAGCATGCTATCTCACGTTTGTCGGACATTCTGACGACAATTGTCTGATGGAGCGTACAAATGGTCGGATTATCCGACAAAAACCCTACCATCACACAATTTTTGTCGGAAAATGTGATCGTGTGTACGAGCCTTTAAGGCAGAGATCCTCAAACTACGGCCCTCCAGCTGTTGCGGAACTACACATCCCATGAGGCATTGTAACACACTGACATTCACAGACATGACTAGGCATGATGGGAATTGTAGTTCCTGAACAACTGGAGGGCCATAGTTTGAAGACCCATGCTTTAAGGTTTGACCTTGTGTTTATATTATTATATGGTTTTGGTAAATCTGCAGAAAAAATAAACAGAAAATTGTACAGTGTTTCCAGCTTAAGGCCCCTTTCGCACGGGGCGGATCAGTAACGATCCGCCCCGTGAACCTCCACTTGCTCAGCGGGGATCGCTCCGTTGATCCCCGCTGAGCCGGCGAATGACAGGGCGGTCCCCGCACCCTGCAGGGACCTGTCTTTTCTCCGCTCTCCCCTATGGGGGATTGGATGAACATGGACCGTCTGTCTGTTCACCCGATCCGCCAGACGGAGGAAAAACCTACTTTTCCATCCGTCACACTTTGGCGTAGTGGGTCAGGTGTCAGCGGGCATGTCACCGCTGACATCCGCGTCTCCATAGAGGAGCACGAAACGCCCGTTTAGGTTCAGGCCCGTGTGAAAGAGCCCTAAGACTTGCTGTCTTTAGTAATGCCCTGTACACACGATCGGGCTTTTATCCGGCCAAACTAACATCGGAATTCCATCGGAGTAAAAGAGAACATGTTCTCTATCTAAACTCCGATGGAATTCCTCTGGGGGGAAAAATTCCGATGGGGCAAACACGCGGTCGGAAATTTTCGAATGGAAAAAGTCAGAAATTCCGATTGTGTGTGTGTGTGTGTACGGGGCTTAACAGACCTGTTCAGACATTCCCCCGCCTGCTTGAGAGCGCTTGCGCTGAGGGGGCGTGGCTTTTACTCAGCTCTGCCAGTACAGGGCACTGCAGCCTGAGAGCCAGAAACAGCCTTTTGACTTGGTATGGGATTAAAGGATTTTCAACAGAAGGTTGTGAGGTCAGTTGGGATTTAACGTATATATTGTAACGGAAACCCCGTCAAAATAAGTGTGCTTTAGCAATTAGTGATGTGTGGTTCCTGGAAAAGATAACAATAGTTTGATTGCCTCATAAACACAGTCAATGTTGATAAAGGGAATCCCTCTCGTGAAGCTTTTGTGTTCTCCCAGTGGGGTATGGGCGCAGGGAGCACAGTGATTCTTGCTAGCAGCTATAGCTACCGGCAGTGAAAATCTGACATGCTGGTCATACCCAAGTTGATTGCTGGATTAACTTGTGTACAATCAGCCTGTCCATATAGATGGTTTTGAGCTGAACCCGGCCGAGATTGGAACCATCTATGGGCCGGGTTAAGATTGCCAGACCTCAAAGACACAAGGTAGATGTAGTAAAATGTGATGGGCACAGTTACTCGTTTGCATAATTCATGGTTCAGTGAGAATACCATTCTAGGCAAGTCCTCTAATGAAATGGAAGACTGAAGTTTATTTTAACTGTGCCTTCAAAACCGGTAAGGGTGAAATGTATTATAAGATGCGCTAATATTGTCAAAAGTATTGGGACACCTGCCTTTACACGCACATGAACGTTAATGGCATCCCAGCCTTAGTCCGTAGGGTTCAATATTGAGTTGGCCCCGCCCTTTGCAGATATAACAGCTTCAATTCTTCTGGGAAGGCCGTCCACAAGGTTTAGGAGTGTGTCTATGGGAATGTTTGACCATTCTTCCGGAAGTGCATCTGTGAGGCCAACTGATGTTGGATGCAAAGCCCTGGCTCGCAGTCTCCACTCTAGCGCACCCCAAAGGTGTTGCATTGACAAAGGGCGGGGCCAACTCAATCTTGAACCCTACGGACTAAGACTGGGATGCCGTTAAAGTTCATGTGTGTAAAGGCGGGTGTCCCAATACTTTTGACAATATATTGTCAGCATTTATCACACATTTAAGCCTTGGGTGGATTCTTACAGGCATGGCTTCTATCCCAGCAGTCTCCTGTGTTTCTCAATGAGCCTAAAGTCCAAATGTGTAAGCCCCCCCCCCCCCCCTTCACACAACCTGAAAGTCGTGCAATCTTGAGGTCTATGGAACTCAAGTCGGATCGAAGTAGTGCAGGGACTGGAAATCCTGGGGGGGGGGGGGGTTCGACTTGTCATGCGAATTTGCAGTCCCAAGTCACAGAAGTTGCACAAGTGTGAAAGGGGCCCAAATCGCTCAATATTTTCTTTTTTTTTTTCTCCAATGCTGGATTAAAAGGCTGATTTTTGTTTTCTATGGGCTTTGCTTTAATATTTGATGTTTTGTATTGTGGAAATTGCCATTTTTGTTTAATATACACTGTTTTCAATTAAATATTTCCTACCTGACACTCAAATCTGCAGTCCTTTTAACAAATCCTATATCGCATATACCGTATTTATCGGGGTATACCGTGCCCCGGCGTATAACGCGCACCCCAAGTTCTGCAAGGTAAATAATAAATAAAACTTACAATTTTGCCCAGCGTCCGTCTGCGGCCTTGTGGGTGTCTGTCTGTGGCTTCCTTGCGTGGGGTCTGTCTCGTCCAGCGTGTCCGTCTGCGGCCTTTATCCAGGTGAGCGTGTCCGGTGTTCGTTTTTCGATTTTTGGCACGAGAGGAGCCGGATTTCCTGTGTGTTCGCTCCTCTCGCATTGCTGCGGGCGGAGCCGAGCGCGCAGTACACTCGGCTCGGACAGTGTCGGAGACAGCGGGGTATCGGCATATATCGCGCACCCACGATTTCCCCCTGATTTTAAGGGGAAAAAAGTGCGGTATATGCCGATTAAATACGGTAGTTATATAGTATAGTAGGACTTTTTGACAACAAACTTCAAAATGAGCAGGTTTTAAAAAAAAAAAAAAATCCTACCGTGTGTACGCTCCATTGGACAAACTTTTTCAGTTGTCATCGGACAAAAGTTTGCTCGGCAAATGGACAAACTTTTCAGCAACAAAAGTCGTACAGTGCAAAGTCCTATCGTGTGTACAGAAATCCATCGGACTTTTGTCCGAAGTACAAATACGCATGCCCAGAACCAATGTTAAAACCAACCAACAATAGCAGAAGTTGACCAAAGGGTGGCGGAAAAGAGCAGAAAAACCACGCAATGTTGGGAAAGTTTTGCAGAAAAGTCCTGCCGTGTGTATGCAATGGGTGTGCCTGGCCAACTCCCTTCGGACAAAAATCCACGGAAAAGTTTGTTTGAAGTTTGACCGTGTGTACGAGGCTTAAGACACACTTGTCTTTGTACTCCTCACCTGGTTGCCGCCACACGCTTGACACCAAATAAGTTTATCTTGGTCTCATCCTACCACATGACATGGTTCCAGCAATCATAGTTGCATAGTAGGTGAGGTTGAAAAAAGACACAAGTCCAACCTATGTGTGTGATTATATGTCAGTATTACCCTGTATGTTGTCATTCAGGTGCTTATCTAATAGTTTTTTTTGAGACCACCGCCTGTGGAAGGGAATTCCACATCCTTGCCACCCTTAAAGGATCCTCTACATAGTTTAAGGTTAAACCTCCTTTTCTTTTAATGAGTGGTCACGTGTCTTATTAAATTGATTCCATGCATAAAGATAAAAATCACTGTCATCGCCTAAGGTTGAGATCTAGAGAAGAGTATCCTATAAGGAATCGGGTACCTCAAACTCTTATCTCATGCACCATCGCCTCATACAGGGTGGGGTTGATTCCAGCCTGAGTAGTCTGCATTATCAATGCAATCAGTTGTAGAAGAAGACTTTAGATTGTAAGCTCTTGCCGCATAGGACCCTTTGATCCCTTTTTACAAAATGTAGGGATACAGTACGGTTACAAGAGGGATCAGAGGGTTCTGTTCTTTTGAAGCTTGCATCCTAAAGTCATCTTAAAATGGTGGTCTGGCCAAAAAGATTTTGTTTTTTTTAAAGCCAGCAGCTACACATGCTGCAGCTGCTGGCTTTTAATAAATAGATACTTGCTTGGCCTGGAGTCCCTCGATGTCGGCAACGCAGCTGATGTTTCCATCAGCTGTCAGGTGCTGCCGCCTCCGCCGCCATTGTGGGTAAGAAAACCCAGCAGTGTAGCCTTTCAGTTTGACTCCGGGAACCCTAATGCACATGCGCAAGGCCCTGCTCCTCTCTCCTATTGGCCCGGGGGAGGACGAGGGAGCCCCGCAGTGCCATCACGCGCTGCCGCCTGGACTCCCGGAAGTTGGCCTGTCTCCGCCCCCCCGAAAGGTGCCAATTGGAGGCACAGGAGGGGGGGGGGAATCGAATAAGTGGAAGTTCCACTTTAGGGTGGAACTATGCTTTAAATCTGACCTCTTGAGCTATGTAAAAGATTAAGTTTGGAGGAAGAAAATGCACTGACATGCAATAGCCACTAGAAAAACCAGTCAGAAAAAACTGCAATCAAATTAAAATAATAAATGCAGTGCTAAAGGTGTGTTTGTTTTTTGTTTTTAAATGCCGTATCTAAACGGATGGAACGTAGCGATTTTAATAATTTACAATCATAATAATAAACATTAAAGTGAAAAATCTATAATAGGGATTATGAACATGTGTAAAAGTGACCTCTGCCGGGTAAGCCCCCCCATATAAGAAATTTTGACTTTTTTTTTTTATGCAGTTTGTTAGATCAGGTTAGATCAATCATTGTTTGCGTTAGATCACACACAGAAGAAGCAATATTAACAGTTATTTGCTGGGGGGGCTAACCCGTAATCAGCCCCCCCTGTCAAATTTTCTCGCCAAAAATCATTCAGGCTAATAGATATTCGTTAGATCCGGTAAGATCAAGTGGTTTTAACGTTAGATCTCACATAATTAGAGACTTATTAAGTGATTAATGAGGGGGGGCTGGCCCCCCCTTATCAATTTTTTGGGCCAAAAATCATTCAGGCTAATAGATATACGTTAGATCCGGTAAGATCAAGTGGTTTTAACGTTAGATCTCACATTTCTGTGTGAGATCTAACGTTAAAACCACTTGATCTTACCGGATCTATTAGCCGGAATGATTTTTGGTCCAAAAAATTGATAAGGGGGGGCCAGCCCCCCCTCATTAATCGCTTAAAAAGGTTCTAATTATGTGAGATCTAACGTTATATAATGTGTCTTCTTGTGTAATATACCTTATTTACAGCGCTGCTGGGCGCTCACGTGACCTGCCGGAGCTCTTCTCCTCCCAGCTAACGGCAGCAGCCCCTCCCTCTGCAGTGCTCAGGGCACGGCTGACCTCAGCGGGATCTTGATGTCTCCCTCTGCAGTATTCGGAGCAGGTAAGAGGAGCTCTGGCGAGTAACGTGAGCACCCAGCAGCACTGTAAATAAGGAGACGCACTGCACATTATACAATCTTTTTACAGAACTGATTACTTGATTTTACAAGGTCTTTAACCAAGGATTATTTTTGGGATTACAGAATGTCACAATGCTGACTCCTAAGCTGACAGGGGGTGGAACTTTTTTTGTACATACCGTAATTAAATAAGACATCCCTTGAAAATAAGCCCTAGTGTGTTTTGTAGCCAAAATTGATATTTATTTTTTAGGGAAACACTCATAGGTGTGTGCAGCCTATTGCATTAGGGTGTTCACCCCAAAGCCCAAACACACCCTACCGATTGCTCATTCAGAAAGGGAAGGGGCCAGTAAATTACATATTTACTGGCCCCTTCCCCACTTCTAAAACATTCCAGCATCAACAGCCAATAGGAGAGGAGGGAAGCTGGCAGCACTGTGGGGGGAAAGATGGGCGTGAGGGCAGTAGAGGAAATCTGTGCTGCACAGGGTGATTAGGGTGTGCCTGGGCACACCCTGTGCGCACACGCCTATGGAAACACTGTAACATTTTCTGTTCCTTAGCCCCCCCCCCCCCCCCAGTTCATTCTTGATAAGACTCCCAGTGGTGCGTTCCAGCACCTCAAATAGCACTGCCTGGTTCCAAAGAGTAACAGCTATTATCCACAATGTTACTTGACCTGACTTGTCATAGTAAGGCCACCAGTCCTGTAGAAAACCTTGCACCCATATTCGTACCTGGTAGGTCATTACCAATAATAACCATGACCATTAAAGACTACAGGGAGATAGAGAGAGCTGTATAATTCAGACTTCGAAACATGTTACCAGTACAGTGCTTATAAAAAATTGCACATGAACTCTTCTACGCATTTTGGGTTAAAGATGCAGTTTATATATATATATATATATATATATATATATATATAAAAAAAAAAAAAAAGCTGCGCTATAAAACAGTGATAATCAAAACCTTTACATCACAATTAATCCAAGTATTAATTTGAGTAATACAATGATAATCCAGATATCATACAATCTACTACAAACCAAGTTACTCTCAAACCAAGGTTTTACTGTATATAAGACCTAAGCAATAAAAAAAGTATGCAAAAATATTTAAAAATAAGAAAATATGAAGTTTGTGACGATAAGTGATCCCCTTCAGAAATGTTCAAATGAGACTATATCGGTAGTGAGCATCCATCACCATTCTGGTTTCCCAAGCCGTGACACCGCCACTTCAGTAAAAATGCAGGTTTACCAAATTTGGTGGACCCCTCTAATAGAAGAGAGGTCAGATGGGCATGTGGCAAAACAACCTGGCCAGGATTTTTCCCAAGGCTCTCCTACAGGACCCGTTCGAGGGTAATGATATGGACTGTACTGCTCATCTCAATGGCATCCTGATAAGCCAGTAATTAGAACATGAAAGAAGAAGCTCCACATAGTGTAAAACTCTTCTAAATATTTTATTAAAAGTAAAGGTTGCTCTTGTATCGAGAAGTAATATAAATCGCTGGTTAAAATTTGCCGGCCAGCAAACGGCAAAAACGTCCCGCACTTTGCTCTGACCTACGCATTTCGTCACACATGACGTCGTTAGGAGATACAATGGGGTTTATTTACTAGAGCTGGAGAGTGCAAAATCAGGCTCACTTCTGCATAGAAGCTTCTAACCTCCGCTTGTTCAAATAAGCTTTGGCAATAAAACCTGGAAGCTGATTTGCTTATTTCCAGAAGTCAGCCTGATTTTTTACTCCAGCATTAGTAAATGTCAACTTGCCCAACCAAGAGGCCTCAGGAAAGGCCCCCTAGTCTCCCAAATACGTGTCTTTGTTATGCTCCCTCATGCCTCTTTTGCTTCTGAGCAGTTGAAGAGAATACCAGCACTTTGGGGTATAGAGGCGCTTGTGCCTTGCTCCCCCTCTGACAGTGCCTGGACCAAGTAATCAATTGTTAGGCCCAAGGACAGTCACATGACAACGGTGTTGGTGTTATCGCTCTATCAGGTTTCTGATGTAGCCAAACTTGGCATCGGCCTCAAAGAAGCAAGCTTCAAGGGAGTGCGGTTAAGGGAAGCATATTGGGTGGGTCAGAGGATGCCCTTTCCAGAGTCACAGTCACCCTTCCTGCATGAGCAGGGGACTGTGTATTTAAACAAAACCTTTAGCTGCTTAAAGTGGTTGTAAACCCAGGCAGGAAAAAAAAAAGACCTGCAAGACAAAGCCATGATGAGCTAGTATGCATAGCATACTAGCTCATTATGTAATACCTGGGATCGAAGCCCCCGCTGCGGTGCCCATACACAGCACCGGCGACATCGCTCCCAAAGTTACTTCCGGGTATCGCGGCTCTGGCGCTGTGATTGGCCAGAGCTGCGATGATGTCACGACCGCGCATGGTTGCCGCCGGTAATGGCACACTCACTGAAGCAACGGCACGTACGTGCCGTTGCTTCAGTGTGCATGTGCCGATGACGTTGGCACATGCAGATACAGGGGATGTCTCCTAAACCTTCCAGGTTTAGGAGATATCTGGGGTAGCTACAGGTAAGCCTTATTATTGTAAGGGTTTACAACCACTTTAAGGGCCCTTTCACGCGGGGCGGATCAGAAATGATCCGCTCTGTGTGTCCGCTTTGCTCAGCGGGGATCCTCGGTAAAATCCCCGCTGAGCTGGCAGCTGACAGGGCGGTCCCCGCATACTGTGCAGAGACCGCCCTGTGTTTCCTCCACTCTCCCCTATGGGGGATCCGACGAACACGGACCGTATGTCCGTGTTCATCCGATCCGATCCGGCAGACGGAAGAAAAATAGGATTTCTTCCGTCTGCAAATGCGGATCTTTGCGGATGCGGACAAATTACGGGTGTCAGCGGATATTCATCTGCTGACACCCGTAATCACATAGGGACCCATGTATGTCCCGTTTTCATCCGCAAACGGAAGGATGAAAATGCGGACATATACGGTCCGCTAGTGTGAAAGGGCCCTAAACCTTCCTCTTGCGTTTAGAGTGGCCTGAGTGCACCCTGAATTCTACAACATTGCTGGAGCTCTTACCTGTTCCTCCTGCTAACATCAACATCAATACAAGGATCCTTATCCTGCTAACTTTGTAAATTGGTCCTATTGTGTGAGGTTAAAGAGGAACATCATCCCCATCATGGATTTTTTTTTCTTTCTTTCCCCTTTTTCATAGTTTCTTGGGTTATCTTCAAAACTCATACACATCCAGCAAATATTGATAAGAATGATGGGGGTCATTCATATTTATTCAGTCGGCCATGACTATGTGAGGTAAACACGGTATACAGGACACTAGGATGGCTTCCATCATTTATTGATGAGAATAACGGGGGGGCATTCATATTTATTCAGTCGGCCATTACCATGTGAGGTAAACACAACATACAGGACACTAGGACGGCTTCCATCATTTATTGATGAGAATAATAGAGGTCATTCATATTTATTTAGTTGGCCATTACTACGTGAGTTGAACAAAATTCACAGGACACATACCACGTACACACCATCGGTCCAAACCGATGAAAACGGACTGAAGTTCAGTTTCATCGGTCCAAACCGACCGTGTGTACGCCCCATCGGTCTGTTGTCCTTCGGTCCAAAAAAAGAGAACTTGCTTTAAAATCAAACCGATGGATGGCTGACCGATAGGTCAAAACCGATGGTTAGTACGCAAAAGCATCGGTTCAAAACCTGCGCATGCTCAGAATCAAGTCGACGCACGTCGTGTGTTTTACGTCACCGCGTTCTGACCCGATCGGTTTTGGAAACGATGGTGTGTACGCACATCAGACCATCAGTCTGCTTCAGCGGTGAACCGATGAAAACGGTCCGCCGGACCATTCTCATCGGATGGACTGACCGTGTGTACGCGGCCTAAGACGGCTTCCATCATTTATTGATAAGAATAACGGGGGTCATTCATATTTATTCAGTCAGCCATGACTATGTGAGGTAAGCACAGTATACAGGACACTAGGATGGCTTCTGTCATTTATTGATGAGAATAATTACGGGGGGCATTCATATTTATTCAGTCCGCCATTACTATGTGAGGTGATTGAACACAGTATACAGGACACTAGGATGGCTTCCATCATTTATTAATAAGAATAATGGGGGTCATTCATATTTATTTAGTTGGCCATTACTACGTGAGTTGAACAAAATACACAGGACACTAAGACGGCTTCCATCCTTTATTGATAAGAATAACGGGGGTCATTCATATTTATTCAGTCAGCCATGACTACGTGAGGTAAGCACAGTATACAGGACACTAGGATGGCTTCTGTCATTTATTGATGAGAATAATTACGGGGGCATTCATATTTATTCAGTCAGCCATTACTATGTGAGGTGATTGAACACAGTATACAGGACACTAGGATGGCTTCCATCATTTATTAATAAGAATAATGGGGGTCATTCATATTTATTCAGTCGCCATGACTATGTGAGGTAAACACAATATAGAGGACACTTTAATAGCTTCTGTCATTTATTGATGAGAATAATGGGGCATTCATATTTATTCAGTCAGCCATGACTATGTGAGGTGAATATAATACACGTGGCGGTTTCCATCATTTTTTGATAAGAATAATGAGGGTTATTCATGTTTTTTTTCCAGTGGACATTACTATGTTCAGTGTACACAATATACATGTCACTAGAACGGCTTCCAACAGCCTTTCCCCGCCCTCAGTTCTCTCACACACAGTCACTTCACAGACACACATATTGTATACACAACAAGCAGACAAGGTCACATGACACCCCTTGCAGGGCAGGCGTCCGTACCGGCGTCATGACGTCGGCGCGTGTAGCCTTCGAAGCCGAATGGGCGGGAAAAACCGGCAGACAGGCGATCTGAGGAGAAAAGTCACCCGGCCGGGTGTGAAGTGGGTGAGGTGAGTGTGACAGAGGCACGAGGAGGGTGGGCTGTGGAAATGGCTGTACGGCGAGTGTCAGCCCAAAGCGAACCTGTCACCGAGCAACAGAGTGTCTGTGTGTCCTGACCGGGGGGCACCTATGACCTGTCTGTGCTCCTTCCCACACTCACAGGTGCTGCCAGTTGGTGGTTTTCATCTAGTTTTGTTGCCTTTTGGGATGGAAAGAAGCTTGATGTGTACTTTTATGAAACATCTGATTGGACGATCTCCTTTAGAATGACTGTAGCGCATTTTGTGCATGTGTCTTTGCATGCGCTGTCATGTATGGGGTAGCATGTTCATGTGATTGCGCTCCCCCTCTACGCGTGACCAAATAAAGCTCAGGCCATAGCGCGTCGGATTTGTGTGCAACATTGTGCGCTTTTCCAACGCGCTGTCCTTTTAGAATACGTGCGGCGGTACATATCCGTTCTCACGCACGCCAAGCGGTTCCTTGGCTCCTCTAAACGCCCTTTACGTCTTTGCAGGAACGAAAATTCGCTTAACCACTTCAGCCCCGGACCATTTCGCTGGTCAAAGACCAGGCCCCTTCTTGCGATTCGGCACTGCGTCGCTTTAACTGACAATTGCGCGGTCGCGGCACCCAAACAAAATTGACGTCCTTTTCCCCCACAAATAGAACTTTCTTTTGGTGGTATTTGATCACCTCTGCGTTTTATTTTTTTTGCGCTATAAACAAAAATACAGCGACAATTTTGAAAAAAATATCTATCTATCTATCTATCTATCTATCTATCTATCTATCTATATATATATATATATATATATATTACATTTTGTGATAATAAATATCCCCCAAAAATATAAAAAAAATTATATTATTCTACATATTTTTGGTAAAATAAGAATCGCAATAAGCGTTTGTTGAAAGTTTTATAGTGTCTACAAAATAGGGGATAGTTTTAGGCATTTTTATACTTTTTTTTTTTTCTAGTAATGGTGGCGATCAGCGATTTGTATCGTAACTGCGACATTATGGCGGACACTTTTGACACCCCATTTTGGGACCATTGTCATTTTTACAGCGATCGGTGCTATAAAAATGCACTTTTTACTGTAAAAATTACACTGGCAGTGAAGGGGTTGACCACTAGGTGGCGCTGTAGGGGTTAAGTGTGACCTGGTGAGTGATTCTTACTGTAAGGGGGGGGATGGGCTGTGTGTGACACGACACTGATCTCCGATTTACACGGAGCCCGAGATCAGTGTCACTAGTCAGACCGGGGAGATGCTTGTTTACATTAGCATCTTCCCGCTCTATCTCTCCGTGAGATGATCGCGGGTTACCCCTACGGCGATCGAGTCTGCGGGACACGCGGGCCCGAACGCCGCTGGAGTCCCGCGATCGCTCCCCGGAGCTGAAGAACGGGGAGAGCTGTGTGTAAACACGGCTTCCCCGTTCTTCACTGTGGCGCCGTCATTGATCGTGTGTTCCCTGATATAGGGAATGGCGTCAATGACGCCACACCCCCCTACAGTTAGAAACACATATGAGGTCACACATAACCCCATCAGCACCCCCTTGTGGTTAACTCCCAAACTGCAATTGTCATTTTCACAGTAAACAATGCATTTTTAATGCATTTTTTGCTGTGAAAATGACAATGGTCCCAAAAATGTGTCAAAATTGTCCGAAGTGTCCGCCATAATGTCGCAGTCACGAAAAAAATCGCTGATCGCCACCACTAGTAGTAAAAAAAAAAAAATGCAATAAAACTATCCCCTATTTTGTAAACGCTATAAATTTTGCGCAAACCCTCCCCCTGTCACTGGGCAAGGGCACATCACGTGATGTGTATCTTATATCTGACGGGGGCAGAGTAAATCCCATATTCATCCCAGCACAGCTGTGTGGTCACTGTCAGCTGGTTCATGCTATGGGGACAAACCTTACTGGGGGAGGTTTTTTGGGTTCCTTCAGAAGTCTGTGTTTATTTGAGGTTTCATTGATGGCTGGTTCTCTTTGGGTTCTTGTATGGGGGTTCAGTGGTGACTGGTTATTTGGGTTCTTGTATGGGGGTTCAGTGGTGGTTGGTTGTCTTTTGGGTTCTTGTATGGCTTCAGTGGTGGTTGGTTCTCTGGGTTTCTTGGGGTCAGTGGTGACTGTCTCTCTTTGGGTTCTTGTATGGGTTCAGTGGTGGTTGGTTGTCTTTGGGTTCTTGTATGGGGTTCAGTGGTGACTGGTTATTTGGGTTCTTGTATGGGGGTTCAGTGGTGGTTGGTTGTCTTTGGGTTCTTGTATGGGTTCAGTGGTGGTTGGTTCTCTGGGTTTCTTGGGGTCAGTGGTGACTGTCTCTCTTTGGGTTCTTGTATGGGTTCAGTGGTGACTGGTTATTTGGGTTCTTGTATGGGGGTTCAGTGGTGGTTGGTTGTCTTTGGGTTCTTGTATGGGTTCAGTGGTGGTTGGTTCTCTGGGTTTCTTGGGGTCAGTGGTGACTGGCTCTCTTTGGGTTCTTGTATGGGTTCAGTGGTGGTTGGTTGTCTTTGGGTTCTTGTATGGGGTTCAGTGGTGACTGGCTCTTTGGGTTCTTGTATGGGGTTCAGTGGTGGTTGGTTGTCTTTGGGTTCTTGTATGGGGTTCAGTGGTGGTTGGTTGTCTTTGGGTTCTTGTATGGGTTCAGTGGTGGTTGGTTCTCTGGGTTTCTTGGGGTCAGTGGTGACTGGCTCTCTTTGGGTTCTTGTATGGGTTCAGTGGTGGTTGGTTGTCTTTGGGTTCTTGTATGGGGTTCAGTGGTGACTGGCTCTTTGGGTTCTTGTATGGGGTTCAGTGGTGGTTGGTTGTCTTTGGGTTCTTGTATGGGGTTCAGTGGTGGTTGGTTGTCTTTGGGTTCTTGTATGGGGTTCAGTGGTGGTTGGTTGTCTTTGGGTTCTTGTATGGGGTTCAGTGGTGACTGGCTCTCTTTGGGTTCTTGTATGGGGTTCAGTGGTGGTTGGTTGTCTTTGGGTTCTTGTATGGGGTTCAGTGGTGACTGGCTCTCTTTGGGTTCTTGTATGGGGTTCAGTGGTGGTTGGTTGTCTTTGGGTTCTTGTATGGGGTTCAGTGGTGGTTGGTTCTCTGGGTTTCTTGGGGTCAGTGGTGACAGGTTCTTTCAGTGAGCCCCAGCTCTTTGACCGGTGATCCTGACACTGGTCAGTCATGTGGGTGGGGCCATGTAGGGTTCCCCCAGGCTGACCTTGTTGGAGAGCACTGTAGGGGGACTTCTGAGCTCACATCATTGTGGGCGGGGAAGACCCCATTAGGCTTCACAGATTTTACACAATTTCTGTACTGTTACTGGTCAGAGGTGTCATAGCCGTCATCTTGTCATGAAGTCTTCTCATACATAGGATGTGCCCTTAACTATAAAAAAAAAAAAAAATTTGTGCAAACCAAATGCCTATTGCGATTTTTTATTTTTTTTTGCCAAAAATATGTAGAAGAATACGTATCGGCCTAAACTGAGGAAAAAAACATTTTTTTTAATATATTTTTGGGGGATATTTATTATAGCAAATATAAAATATTGCATTTTTTTCAAAATTGTCGCTCTATTTTTGTTTATAGCGCAAAAAAAAAAAACGCAGAGGTGATCAAATACCACCAAAAGAAAGCTCTATTTGTGGGGAAAAAAGGACGCCAATTTTGTTTGGGAGCCACGTCGCACGACCGCGCAATTGTCAGTTAAAGCGACGCAGTGCCGAATCACAAAAAACTGGCCGGGTCCTTTAGCTGCCTAAAGGTCCGGGTCTTAAGTGGTTAATAGAAGTCTATGCGATTTTTTCAATGAAATCGGAAGCTTTTTCAAAGTCGCTGTGACACGAGCTGCGGCAATTTAAATGGTTCAGTTGTTGGCAATTGGGGGGGGGGGGGGGGGCTTTAGTGTGACTTGTCATGTGATTTGGAACTGTTGAATCGCACCGGTGTGAATGTGGGATAAAATGCAATATGGTTACCTGGAGGAGTTCTGTACACAGACTGGGGATAGTATGCCACATAAAAAAGGTGGAATATATATATAATGTGTGTGTGTGTGTGTATATATATATATGTGTGTGTGTGTGTGTGTGTGTGTGTGTGTGTATATATATATATATATATATATATATATATATATATATATATATATATATAATTACACACGCAAGTACACCCCTCAAATTTTTGTAAATCTTTTCTTCTATCTTATTATGTAACAACACTGAAGAAATTACGCTTTGCTACAATTTTTCTTTAAAAATACTTGTTTTGCAGAGATTGCATGTATTGCTGCATGACTGATCACTCGCTCTCTTTTTGTATATTTATTATTGTGTACACCCCTCACATTTTTGTAAATATTTTCTTCTATCTTTTCATGTGACAACACTGAAGAAATGACACTTTGCTACAATGTTGTGTAGTGAGTGTACAGCTTGTATAACAGTGTATTTGCTGTCCCCTCAAAATAACTCAACACACAGCCATTAATGTCTAAACCGCTGGCAGCAAAAGGTGAGATGCAATCTCTGCAAAACAAGTATTTTTAAAGAAAAAAATATCTATGTTTCCAATCCTGCAATAAAAGCAAAATAATATATAGTATCAAGGTCAGGCGGGTTGCACAGGGTATGGGGCAACAGAGCAATCGGCATCTTAAAAGCAAACCATACACGGCGCAATCATGCCGCCAATCATCTCCAAAGGATTAAAGGGGTTGTAAAGCTTCATGTTTTTTCACCTTAATGCATCCTATGCATTAAAGTGGAGGTTCACCCAAAAAAATAAATTTTTAACATTAGATTGAGGCTAATTTTACTAAGCAGAATCGGGTGTTTTTTTTTGTTTTTTTTAAATTAATGCAGTACTTACCGTTTTAGAGATCGATGTTCTCCTGCCGCTTCCGGGTATGGGCTGCGGGACTGGGCGTTCCTATTTGATTGACAGGCTTCCGACGGTCACATACAGCGCGTCACGAGTTCCCGAAAGTAGCCGAATGTCGGTGCGCAGGCGCCGTATAGAGCCGCACCGACGTTCGGCTTCTTTCGGCAACTGGTGACGCGCTGTATGCGACCGTCGGAAGCCTGTCAATCAAATAAAATCACCCAGTCCCGAAGACCATACCCGGAAGCCACGGAGAACATCGATCTCTAAAACGGTAAGTACTGTATTCATTTAAAAAAAAAAAAAACACCCAATTCTGCTTAGTAGAATTGGCCTCAATCTAATATTACATCTTTTTTTTCGGGTGAACTCCAGCTTTAAGGTGAAAAACACCTTGCAGTGTCCGGCCACCCAGTCCTCCTGTTTTACTTACCTAAGCCACGAAACTCCGTGGGCTCGTTCCCGCAATGGTTTCCCCCAGCTTGAGGCGGCCCGTCATTGGAGATTAATAGCCGCGCAGCCATTGACTCCCGCTGCTGTCAATCAAATCAATAACGCAGCGTGCCGGGGGCGGGGCCGAGTGATACAGTCAGCGGTTATAGCACTGGAGCCCTGCCCACAAGCTAACCCCTTTGGGAGAGTGCTTCCCAAGAAGGGGGTTAGCTCTTGCGGGGAGGAGCCCAAACAGCCGCCGAGGGACCCCAGAAGCCCAGGATCGGGGCCACTCTGTGCAAAACAAACTGCACAGTGGAGGTAAGTATAACATGTTATTTTGTTTCCAGTAGTGAAACAAAAGGATTGCATCACTCCAGGCAAATCGTAAGGTCTCCACAACCATAAAACAAGCCAGGTGCCAGCCTTGGTCCATGGCCAAAAGATGCAGAATGATAAAGGAAAAGGGTGGCGGCACTTCCAGCATAACATGATTATTTTATTGAAGTTTCATTAACTGCTTAAAAAGGAAGTTCCACCCAAAAATGGAACTTCCGCTTATCCATTTGGCACCTTTTTAAGGGGAAGCAGATACCTAATCTATGCCATGTCTGTGCGTTCCCCCCCCCCCCCCCCCCAAAGACAGCAGGGAAGGCGCAGTGCGACTCGCGCGTGCGCAGTAGGGAAACAGGCTGCAAAGCTTCACTTCCTGATTCCCTTACCGATGATGCCGGCGCCTCCACCTGGAGCGGAGGGGCAGGTCGGCTTTGGGTGAGTGAGGACGTCATGGGCGCCCTGGACAGGTAAGTCAGCAGCTGCAGTAATTGTAGCTGCTGACTTAGAATTTTTATTTTCGGTGGAACTTCGCTTTAAGAATGCTATTTGGACAAAACTCTTCAGGAGTGTTGGATACCTGCGTGACTCCTTGCACACTGTGGTTCATTTATGCAGCCTCTACTGCGTCCTTTAGTGATACCTTTATAGGGGGCCAGCAGAAGAACCCACAGTGCACAGAGCGGGCACTAGACATATGACACACCAGGAAGTGTCAGATGTTTAGTGGCTGCTACTCTCCACAAGAGTGGGAATTGGAGGAACAGACACAGTATAAACTCTAGCACTTTTGCAATTTTTTATTTTTATTTTTTTAACCCAGTGGCAGTCACTTTAACACAGGGGTTGACAAATTTGCTTGGAATCTAGGAGCCAGGTAAAAAAGTTAGGAGCCAGAAAACGCGCCCCGTCCCGACGAGCTTGCGCGCAGAAAGCGAACACATACGTGACCAGCGCCCCCATATGTAAACGGTGTTCAAACCACACACGTGAGGTATCGCCGCGATTGGTAGAGCGAGAGCAATAATTCTAGCCCTAGACCTCCTCTGTAACTCAAAACATGCAACCTGTAGATTTTTTTTAAACGTTGCCTATGAAGATTTTAAAGGGTAAAAGTTTGTCGGCATTCCACGAGCGGACGCAATTTTGAAGCGTGACATGTTGGGTATGAATTTACTCGGCGTAACATTATCTTTCATAATATTAAAAAAAAAAAAATGGGGATAACTTTACTATTGTCTTATTTTTTTAATTCAAAAAAGTGTAATTTTTTCACCAAAAAAGTGCGCTTGTAAGACCGCTGCGCAAATACGGCATGACAGAAAGTATTGCAACGTTTGCCATTTTATTCTCTAGGGTGTTAGGATAAAAAATATATATAATGTTTGGGGGTTCTAATTAGAGGGAAGAAGATGGCAGTGAAAATAGTGAAAAATGACATTAGAATGGCTGTTTAACTTGTAATGCTTAACTTGTAATACCAACGGCCACCACCAGATGGCGCCAGCTCACATCTGGTGGTAATAACTTGTAATACCAACGGCTCACCACCAGATGGCCCCAGCTCAAAAAAAAAAAAAAAAAAAAATTTTTTTTTTTTTTTTTGCCCCCCCTTCCAAGCCAAGTCGCCAGGGCCCCATTTCTAGTCGCCATGGCGACCTGGCGCCCGGGATTTGTCGAGCCCTGCTTTAACATATTGTCACTTTATGGGTACATCTTGTTAAAAAAAAATGTTTCTTCTTTTTCCCCTAGGTTTTTATGTGTTTTATAAACATTAACCAGTGTTTATAATTTTGTTTTCTACAGTTGATCGGATCTAGATGAGTGATATAAATCATGGCTGTGCCATTTGTTGAAGACTGGGATCTGGTACAGACGCTAGGAGAGGGAGCCTATGGAGAGTAAGTATTACAGTAAGCAGACTATATTTGGAGCTCTTTAGTTGTTTTAGGTCAGCCTTTCTCAACCCGGGTTCTGCCAGAGATTACTGGGGGTTCCTCAACCACTTGCCGACCGCGCACTGTAGCTTTTACTGCTACAGTGCAGGATTGCTGCACAGAAACGTGTGTGTGTGTGTGTGTGTGTGTGTGTGTATATGTATATATATATATATATATATATATATATATATATATATATATATATATATATATATATATATATATATATATATATATATATATATATATATATATATATATATATATATATATATATATATATATATATAGTATTTTACAAGAGTAAGAGTACACCCCTCACATTTTTGTAAATATTTTAGACACTTTGCTACAATGTGAAGTAGTGAGTGTACAGCTTGTATAACAGTGTAAATTTGATGTCTGTTCAAAATAACTCAACACACAGCCATCAATGTCTAAACCGCTGGCAACAAAACTGAGTACTCGCTCTTGTGAGATACTGTGTGTGTTATATACATTTTATACACACACACACACTGTGTGACTCTGCTTTTGCGGGTAGGAGTCGTGCAAGTGGATCAGCGGGTACTGGCTAATGGATGACCACCAACACCTGCTGATTGGCGAGGAAGTAGGCAGGACAGGGCTCTGTCAGTGAAAAACAAGGCAGATCTCTGTCCTGTCAGTGGGGATGCACCGTATTTTGGTTTTTCCTGCAACCAGGGAATAAAAACCTGCATAATCCTTAGTAAAAGTACACACACACAAATACTGGTTGGGCACACATTTAACCCTTTGATCACCACCGATGTTGACCTTTTTTTGCGATCAGTGTCAGTACAGTAACGTGGGATATTTTTATCACTATTGGGCATCATGCACACTGGACGTTTTTACAGCAGCTGTTTTTGGCAGTAGACGTTTTTATTTCTACAGTCATTAAACTCTCCATGTTATCCTATGTGTCCATGCACACATAGGCTGTTATCAGCAGTTTTGGGCAGTAGTGTTTTTGAGCAGTAAAAAAAACAAAAACTAGTGGGTTCTAAGAGACGTTTTTCAGCTGTAAAAATGCTCTAGCGCTGATAAACGCTCAAAAACTTCGCTCACCAGCGTTTAACGTTTTTGATCCATTGAAATAGATAAAAACCGCTAACGCGGAAAAACGCTAAAATGCTAACTCACTGCAAAGCTACTGGCGTTTTTATAAAATTGTTTTATTTTTCTTAGGGCTGGTTTGAGAATCTAGTTACCCTAGACAGCTGACCCTTAAATTTATGTATTTGCCTGGCAGATTTAGAAATGTGTTTGAGATGAGCCTTTTTATGATTAACAGCTTTAAAGAAGTTGTAAAGGCAGAAGGTTTTTTATCTAAGGCTCGGTTTCCACTTGTGTGACTTATCATGCGACTTGGGACTGCAAAGTTGCATGACAAGTTGTACCCCATGATTTCCAATGAGTACTGTTCATATCTGTGCTACTTCAAGTCTCAGCAACTTCAAAGTAGTCCCTGCACTACTTTGGTCCTACTTTAATGCAACTTGAGGTCCATGGAACTCAATACACAGGCATTGCTTCGAGTCGCAGCAAAATCGCACAACTTTGGGGTTGCAATAGTGGAAACAGAGCCTTAATGCATTCTATGTATTAAGATAAAAAGCCTTGTGTGTAGCAGCCTCCCCAGCACCCCCTAATACTTACCTGAGCCCCATCTCTGTCCACGAGTCCCTCAGCCGTCCCTGACTCTCCCGCCTGATTGGCTGAGACACAGCAGCAGTGCCATTGGCTCCACCGGCTGTCAGTCAGCCAATCGAGAAGAGAGAGTAGGTGGGACTGAATGGAAACACAGAACTGCAGCTCGGCTCGGGTGCCCCTATAACAAGCTGCTTGCTGTGGGGGCACTCGACAGGAGGGAGGGCCAAGAGCAATGGAGGGGAACCTGAGAAGAGGATCCAGGATGCCCTGTGCAAATCCACTCCAACAGAGCAGGTAAGTAGAACATGTTTGTTATTTACAAAAAAAAATTCAAACATGGCTTTACAATCGCTTTAATGTTTGGGATTATTTTTCCGGTCAGAGTACAGCTGGCGGTGAACCGGAAGACTGAAGAGGCAGTGGCAGTAAAGATTGTGGATATGAAACGAGCAGCTGATTGTCCAGAAAACATAAAGAAAGAGATTTGTATCAATAAAATGCTCAACCACACCAATATCGTCAAGTTCTACGGGCACCGCAAAGAAGGCACCATTCAGTATCTGTTCCTGGAGTACTGCAGGGGAGGAGAACTCTTCGATAGAATTGGTAGGTGCTCATTTAGTTTGTTATGCACAGCTTATTGAAAAGAACACTGCTAAATTATATTGATCAAAAATTTGTGTACAATTTATTTTATGTGTGTGTGTGTGTATTTTTTATATATATATATATATATATATATATATATATATATATATATATATATATATATATATATATATATATATATATATATATATATACACACACACACAGACAACGTGAAAGAAGTGTTGTTTTTTTTGTTTTTTTTATCTTTGCAAGTTTATTAAATATAAAAAAATAAAACATTTACATAAGTATTCACAGCCTTTTCTCAATACTTTGTTAAAAATAGAACACCTTTGGGATGAATTGGAGCAGAGACTGAGAGCCAGGCCTTCTCTCCAACATCAGTGCCTGACCTCACAAATGCTCTTCTGGAAGAATGGTCAAACATTCCCATAGACACCCTCCTAAACTTTGTGGACGGCCTTCCCAGAAGAGTTGTAGCTGTTATAGCTGCAAAGGGCGGGCCAACTCAATATTGAACCCTACGGACTAAGACTGGGATGCCATTAAAGTTAATGTGTGTGTAAAGGCAGGAGTCCCAATACCTTTGGTATCATTGGGGGTTATTTACGAAAGGCAAATCCACTTTGCACTACAAGTGCAAAGTGCACTTGGAAGTGCAGTCGCTGTAAATCTGAAGGGTAGATCAGAAATGAGGGAAAGCTCTGCTGATTTTCCTTGCTTGTCCCCCTTGGATCTGCAGTGCAATTTGCACTTGTAGTGCAAAGTGGATTTGCCTTTCGTAAAAAAAAAAAAAATATATATATATATATATATATATATATATATATATATATATATATATATATATATATATATATATATATATATATATATATATATATATATTATATTATATTATATTATATTATATTATATAATATAATATAATATATATATAAAACCCTGGCACTGACCTAGATAAAACCTTGATCCAGGTATTTTTTTTTTTTTTTTTTTTTTTTTACACTTTGTTTTCCACAAGGAGAGAGAGGATTGATATGAATTTGCCCTGTTTAAAGGGGTTGTAAAGGTACAACTTTTTTTTTTCCTAAATATCTTCCTTTACCTTAGTGCAGTCCTCCTTCACTAACCTCCATCCTTCCATTTTGCTTTTAAATGTCCTTTTTTTCTTCTGAGAAATCCTCACTTCCTGTTCTTCTGTCTGTAACTCCACACAGTAATGCAAGGCTTTCTCGCTGGTGTGGAGTGTCGTGCTCGCCCTCTCCCTTGCACTACAGGAGAGTCAGGACGCCCACTAACACACAGCTCCTTTCTCTATCTGCAACGTAGAGAGCGTCCTGTAGTCTAAGGGAGGGGGCGAGCACGACACTCCACACCAGGGAGAAAGCCTTGCATTACTGTGTGGAGTTACAGACAGAAGAACAGGAAGTGAGGATTTCTCAGAAGAAATAAGGACATTTAAAAGCAAAATAGAAGGATGAGGTAAGTGAAGGAAGACTGCACTAAGGTAAAGGAAGCTATTTAGGGGGGGAAAAAAAATTGTACCCTTTTAAAACCCCTTTAACAGATAGGGCAATAATTGAAATCAAGGGACATTAGTATCTCCTTCAGGGGGGCCATTCTCACCACGTGAAGTGCTTCCCCTTTTTTTATTTTATTTATTTTTTCATCTAAAAAACATGGAAAGTAGGTTATATGGGTTCCTATGGCATAGGTTCACACCAGCGCAGTGCAAAGTTCTTGAGAATTAATCGCTCTCTGTTGGTGGTAATTAGTGATTTTTGTGATCTGTTTTAGAACCGGATGTGGGTATGCCAGAGCAGGATGCACAGAAGTTCTTCCAGCAGCTCATTGCTGGCGTGGTAAGAGAAGCTTGTCTTCTTTTATTTACAGGTCGTCATTGTGTTTTATAGTGCAATAATTACTTTTGTCTGATGTAAGGGCTGCCGACACAATTTGTGTTCTATTTTTTTTATCTGATCATCCTTTGCTTTTTAATAAAAAAAATAAAGATGTATACGCTTTTGTTTCTTGAGCAAGTATAAAGCAGTATGTTAGATTTTTTTTTTTTTTTTTTTTTTTTTTTTTCTCCTGTGATTTTTTTTTTTTTTCTGTAGCATTTCTTTCCAGGCTTTTAGTCTAAATGAAATGTAAATGTGAAGTTCTTGTCTTGTTCATATTTGCATTATATTTCATGTCCTGGGTGGTCTTTATGCCTAATTTCACTATCGTGTGTCTTTGTTATTGTATTAGGAATATCTTCATGGTCTTGGAATTACACATCGAGATATAAAACCTGAAAACTTGCTTCTAGATGACAGAGGTAGGAAATAACATTTCTAATCTCTGGTGCAGAAGGTAACAGTAATAGTGTTGTTCATGAAGGTTTATGCTAATTTAAATTTAAAACTTGAAGAGGTACCATGAGCAGGTATCATCAGAGCCTAACCAAGGAGACTACAGTTTAAAGGATTTATTTGAGCACCCTTTGTGCTGAAGTCAGTTTTTCTCCATCAAGAATGTTCTGGGCTGCTTGATGGAAGGGTAGGAAAAAGGCATTTCTGGGCCACTAGTTTGCCAGCTGTAAAAAGCAAATGCATAACCCATAATTTGAGTGTCTGAGATATTGATCCATTTGGATTATTATTTGAGTGTAATTATAGGGTCTGTCAGAAAGTTAACCAGAAGTCATTGCTTATTTAAAATATAGAGGTCCAATACCAAAATGTATTTAGGACACCTCCAAAGCATGTGATTTTATAGTGCCAGTGGTCAATCGGGGACTACTGGGAGATGCTGCTCTTCCCCCTATAAATACAATTATACAAGAGGTGTGATGAACTATAAACAATTTGAGTTTTTGAGTGGGGGGATCAGGAGACCAAAGAAATGGCTTCCAAAGCTTCAGACCATTGATCATCATCCTAAGGGTCCTAGGTCCTGCCCCCCCCCCCCCCCAAATTCCTGTCTGCACTGCATATAAACATTAGCACTATAGGCTGTCACCAGAACAGAATAGAGGTCACGAGTCCCTTTTTAGTTAAAATAACAAATCAGATCATCACAGAGTGGAGCTGTGGATATGAATTTAAAGAATACACAGTGCCACGTCCCGATAACTCAGATTTGGAAAAAAATATATGTCAGATGATGGACTTTGGAGGCGTATTATATTAAAAATGTAATATTTATTGGAAAAAGACTAGAGATTAAACATATAAATCACAATTGAGGCCGTTCCTGAGAATGCCTAAGAACACAAGAAAAATGGCATAACACAACACCTATAACTTGGGGGTACAGTAAATAAATAAAAGTGGGGCTGAGCTTCGCATGACACATCACCTTCTGCAAACCTTAAGGGCTGTTTTACAATTATTAGTAGGAAGTGGCTGCTAGTTCTCCACTTTTATCTATTTACTGTACCCCCAGGTTATAGGTGTTGTGTTATGACATTTTTCTTGTGTTCTTAGGCATTCTTAAGAACGGCCTCAATTGTGATTTATGTTTTTTTTTTTTTTTATGATTCTTATGTCTTTTTCCAATAAATATTCCAGTTTTAATATAATACGCCTCCAAAGTCCATCATCTGCCATATATTTTTTTTCCCTTTTTAGTTAAATGAGCAGATGCCACCATTGTTAATCAGGATGAATTATGAACTAAGGCTTGATTCACACCTATGCATTTTTTTGTGTTTTTTGCAGATTTGCTCTACAGAAGGTTTTACATAGGAAACCATGGTATATGTTCTGTAGTGCAAAATTAAGAAAGCACTAAAAATGCATAGGTGTGAATCAAGCCTCAGGGAATAGTATGGGATTGCCTCTGCAGGGCATGAGAGTTGGAGATGTTGAAAGAATGAGAACATTATTATGGTATAGTTGGTAAATGAAGAAGATGCCAGCTGGTTTTCAAGTATCAAATCCCTCTACTGGCTAGTTCAGAAAAGGCCACAGTGGAGCGTATTGAGTGGACCCAGTGTGCTCAGTAATTGTCTGGGTAGCCTTCCTGATTTTCTGAGTTAGAAGTGTGGGGAATTGCTACTTCAAGGGGAATTGCTACTTCAAGGGAAGTTGCCCAGCTTCTAGAAGAGATTGGGAGAGAATCGCTCTAAGCAATTATTTGGGTGACTTTATTTGGGAAAAGGAAAAACTTCTGAGGTTTGGAAAAACTCATTTTGTATTGTAGCTACTAAAGGCAATAACTAACCTGTCCTAGTCTAATTATCTTGCTTTTTATTTTTTCTTGTTATTACTTTTGTTTAGTAGACTTTGTATGTATTTTTCAGATAAGCTTAAGATTTCTGATTTTGGCCTGGCCACTGTGTTCAGACATAATGGGCGGGAGCGTCTACTGAACAAGATGTGTGGGACTCTGCCCTATGTAGCACCGGAGCTTATAAAGCTGAGGTCATTTCATGCTGAACCCGTGGATATTTGGTCATGTGGGATTGTTCTGACCGCAATGCTAGCTGGAGGTAATGTATACCAACATAGGACATACAGTAAAGTATAAAACTAGCAATAGATGAAGACGGTGCAAAATGTGTAAACATATGCAATTTTGTGTTCAAAATGCTCTTTTCGGGGGGGAAACAATACAGCTCCAAAAAAAAAAATGTTCAACGGAAAGTTCCCTATTTTGTTCCCTGAACTAAATGCTTTCCCAACAATCTTTTTAAGCTGGGTTCACATTCATGCGACTTAGATGCGTTTTTTAACTGCATCCAATTCTCAGAACATGGCTTTCAATGGAGTTGGTTCACACATGTGCGGGGCAACCGTGGTGTGTTTTTTTTTTTTTTTTTTTTTTTTTGAACGGGTCCTGTGCGTTTTTGGGTCCGGTTTAGGTGCACATTTTTCCAGAGGTCAAGTGGTTAAACTGAACATTATTTAATTATTCAGTATTGTAGGCATGCTTTATAAAATATCTGATCTCACTAATGTCTGGCGTTATGAAAATTGTGCATGTTTTGGTTTTATAGGCTTTTTGCAGGCTGTACTAGTTTGACACGTCCATAAGCCTGGCCTAGCGGGCTGTTGCTCGGGAGATGTTGGACCTTAACTGATTTTATTTAGGCCTGGAAAACTTGAATGTTTTTCCGCATCTTACAATGTAGCCATTAGCCGTTTACGAGGGACTGCCAGACCACATTTAGATGTTCTGTTCACTGAACCAGTGAACAGAAACGTCCTGGACTCCAGACTGCAAACCGCAGCCACGTATGTGTGTGAACCCAGCCTTGTGGTTTCTTGCAGGCTCTGTCATATTCTTTGCCATATTCACCACAAGTTAGTGGACATGCTTAATGGCCAACTTGCTCTTTGAAAGAAAGACCAGTTGTGCAATTAATATTTATAACATTCAGAATAAAAAGTCTTTTATAGACGCAATCTGTACCCACTAATTAAGTAATCGGTCATGTCAAAAGCAATGTCAAAAATCTTTATGATATCAAGACTGTGGGGTTGGACTAAAACAATCTAATGCGGCTCTGCGTTGTAGCCAATCGGCTTCTAATTTCAGCTTGTTCAATTAAGCTTTGTCAAAAAAAAAAAAAAAAAATGGAGGGTGATTGGTTTCTATGCAGAGCTGCTCCAGATTTTGCATACACCTGTTTTCGTAAATCGACACCTATGATTGCCTCTTTTAACAGTTTTATAAGAAATTGCTGTGATGCTTAAAACAGAAAGCGAGAGGAAATCCCTGAAAATTAAGAGAATTCCATGGGGACCCCCAGATCACCAGAACTAGTTTCCCCATTGTAAGATTTTTCCATCTATTACTTTTCTGGGGAAAACCCTCTATATATTATATAATATAATCTATTATAATACTTCTTTTTTTTTTTTTTTTTTTTTTTACTTTCATTTTCAATGATAATGGTAAACAGGACAAATATAGAGGGCAGAATCTCCTTTTAAAGGGGAAAAAAGACAGCAATAAAAACCTGGCAGGTGTTCTAATCCCTCTGCACACTATCCACACTACTAAGTTTTCCCAGGTGTTTTTTTTTTGTAAAATTAGGTGTCTCTGCTTGTATTCGGGTCAACTTATACGTGTTTGTGTGTGTGTGTGTGTATATATGTATATATGTATATATGTATATATGTATATATATATATATATATATATATATATATATATATATATATATATATATATATATATATATATATATATATATATATATATATATATACAATGTAAAAAAATTATAAACATTTTTTCTTTCATACTTTTTTTCTCTGATCATCGTATGTAGAGCTTCCATGGGATCAGCCTAATGATGCATGTCAAGAATATTGTGACTGGAAAGAGTCAAAACACTACCTTAATCCGTGGAAAAAGATTGACTCCACGCCTCTTGGTAATCTGCTTTTTCTTTTGCATTAATTTGTCTTGTAAATGTTTCTACAAACTTTTAAATATTAAGGTGATTTTAAAGGCAGGTTTTTTACCTTCATGCATTCTATGGTCTAGGTTTACTGCAGCTTTTAAAATTTAACATCTAAACAGTTTTTTTTTTATTACCAAAAATTAGGTAGAAGAATACATATCGGCCTAAACTGAGGGAAAAAAAAAGTTGTTTTTATATATTTTTGGGGGATATTTATTATAGCAAAAAGTAAAAAATATAGCGCTTTTTTTTTTTTTCAAAATTGTCGCTCCTATTTTTGTTTGTAGCGCAAAAAATAAAAACCGCAGAGGTGAACAAATGCCACCTAAAAGAAAGCTCTATTTGTGGGGGGAAAAAAGGACGCCAATTTTGTTTGGGAGCCACGTCGCACGACCGCGCAATTGCATATTGGTCCGAGTCTTAAGTGGTTAAAGCGGGAGTTCACCCATTTAAAAAAAAAAAAAAAATCTCCCCTTAGCTTCCTGCTCGTTCGGTCTAGGGGAATCGGCTATTTATATTAAAATAGGTGCAGTACTTACCCGTTTTCGAGCTGTATCTTCTTCCGTCGCTTCCGGGTATGGGTCTTCGGGAGCGGGCGTTCCTTCTTGATTGACATTCTTCCGAGAGGCTTCCGACGGTCGCATCCATCGCGTCACTCGTAGCCGAAAGAAGCCGAACGTCGGTGCGGCTCTATACTGCGCCTGCGCACCGACGTTCGGCTTCTTTCGGAAAATCGTGACGCGATGGATGCGACCGTCGGAAGCCTCTCGGAAACCTGTCAATCAAGAAGGACCGCCCATTCCCGAAGCCCATACCCGGAAGCGACGGAGAGGATGCGTCTCGTAAACGGGTAAGTACTGCACCTATTTTAAAATAAATTGCCGATTCCCCTAGTAATAACGAGCAGGAAGCGAAGGGGGAAAAGTGCCCTCTAAGGGTGAACCCCCGCTTTAAGCATATAAGCTTGTTTTTGTGTTGAAAATAACTGTGGAATCTAAAACTCCGGTGGGTGTAGCAAGATTTGTCTTGTGTGTGGGTTTTCCTTTTTTTTTTTTTTTTCTGATCCGAAAAACGGATCCGATCCGTGAGTTTTGATCAGTTGAACTCCTAATAGGGGGCATAACTGATTCAAAGTTGCATTGGAAATAGACAGATACAGAATACAATTTTGAACCCGTTTCATTGTAATTCTTCTTAATAGTTTTATGAATCGGGCACCCTGGGGCTTGCATTAGCTGGCTAAAAGTTATATATTTGTAATTGGCAGCTGTTTCAGCTATGATTGTAGCTTGGCAGTGAAAAAACACTTAAAAACTACTACTACTACTACTACTACTACTATTTTTTTTAAATCTGCATTGTCTTCTTTTTCAAGCTTTGTTGTGTAAACTCCTAACCGAAAATCCCAGTACAAGGATGATTGTTTCAGACATCAAGAAAGACCGCTGGTTTAGTAAACCGCTGAATAAAGGTAAAGAGTTACTTACATTGATAGTTTCTTTTGGTGCTAACACAGATGCTGGAGGAGATCAGATCCTTTGTTCACATTGAAAAACATGAAATGTTTCATGTTCACATGAATAAGATAACATGGACATCATTTTAAATCCACATTGCCTGAATGCACAAAGCCAAGGCACCAGAATACATGTACTTATTTTCTGTTTCAATGGTATTTATTGAAATTTATATAACATACATAACGGTTGAACTATGTACACTGTACAAACTATATAGAGGTAAGGTGGTAGGGGAATGGTCAGATCAAGAGCAGAGAGGGTCCAACACCTCAGAGCAGACTCCTGAAAGAAAATGATTGACCAGTTAGAGTGACCACAAAGTCATTTGGGTCATCACTTCCTCAGACACTCGCCCTAACAAATATACACAGTAAAAACAAAGTAATTATCTATTTCTAAGGTCGGTGCCCCAGTAAGTATAGAAACAAGAAGGTCATCGTGACAGCATTTTCAGATAAATCGATGGTCTCCAAACTGCTGCCGGGGGCCACATTTGGCCCTTTGCTTGCTTTTTTTTCAGCCCTTGGGGCATTATTCCCCCATTGCCAGTAACAGTGGGCCATCGTTTTTGACACTCTATTCCTCCCACTGAGGCCAGCAATGGGCCACTATTTCCTCCCACTGAGGCCAGCAATGGGCCACTATTTCCTCCCACTGAGGCCAGCAATGGGCCACTATTTCCTCCCACTGAGGCCAGCAATGGGCCACTATTTCCTCCCACTGAGGCCAGCAATGGGCCACTATTTCCTCCCACTGAGGCCAGCAATGGGCCACTATTTCCTCCCACTGAGGCCAGCAATGGGCCACTATTTCCTCCCATTGACCAAAGCCCTAAAGTCTGAAGGACAGTAAACTGGCCCTCCTGGAAAGTATGGAGACACCAGAGATAGGTCAATATTGGCAGCCTTCATGATGATTTTTTATTTTTTTTTTCCTAACCTTCTCTTTCTCTTATAGTCCGTGGACGGACACAGCTCTTTAAATCTTGACAAGTGGGTTATGTTCCCTGTTTACAGGAGAGGATCCTCTCCTGTAAACAGGGAACATAACCCACTTGTCAAGATTTAAAGGAGCTGTGTCCGTCCACGGACATCAGAGAAAAGGATTTTACGGTGAGTACAAAAAATCCTATTTTTATTTTTACATCTGAAATTATGTTCAGGTGATGACTAATTGTAGATGCTATACTACATGACTAAATACACCACAGGGCTCCTTGTATCATACCATTTACCAATAAATCGCTTGTCTTCCATAGTCAATGGTGGGTGAATTTATGTAACGTTTGCAGTATTTAGCAAGTTTCTGAACTGCTTTAATCGCAATTTTTTTTTTTTTTTTCCTGTCCTTCCAATAGGTCTGAAAAGACACCGCGTATGCTCAGGGGGTGCAACAGAAACATCAGAGATTTTCAGTAAACACATACGTAGTGATGCGGACAAGTCTCTTCTCTCACACAGGTCAGTGCTTCGTTCAATAACCTTATCATTTAAGAGCATTTGTTGGTGAAAGCATAAAGGTGTAATTGCAAGCTAAAGAGGGATTTTTTTTTTAAATGTCATTCTTGCCTGTGTATTTTCGTGTTTTCGTTTACTACACAACCTTTGTATGGTTAATGTGCATTATGTACACATCCTTTTTTAAATGGGGGGGCTGTGTTCTACAGAATGCCGTGCGTGACTTCTGGCCTGCAGTAGGATAAAATCCAGGGGCCAGATTCAGATACAAGACACAACGGCGTATCTCCTAATACGCCGTCGTATCTCTGAGTGCGGGCCGTCGTATCTATGTGCCTGATTCAGAGAATCGGTTACGTATAGATATCCCTAAGATCCAACTGGTGTAAGTGTCTTACACCGTCGTATCTTAGGCTGCATATTCACGCTGGCCGCTAGGTGGTGCTTCCGTATAGTTACACGAGGAATATGCAAATTAGGTATTTACACTGATTCAGAAACGTACGTCCCGCCGGCGCATTTTTTTTACGTTAGGCTTTTTTCGGCGTATATGAGGCATAGCTAATGTTAAGTATGGCCGTCGTTCCCGCGCCGAGTTTTGAAATTTTACGTTTGCGTAAGTCGTTCGCGAATAGGGCTGTACGTCATTTACGTACACGTCGAATCCAATACGTCCTTGCGGCGTACTTTAGAGCAATGCACACTGGGATATTTTACGAACTGCGCATGCGCCGTTCAAAAAAAACGCCAAACGCGAGGTCAAGTAAAATTAAGATAAAACACGCCCCCAACATCCCCATTTGAATTAGTCGGGCTTACGCCGCCACACATACGTTACGCCGCCGTAACTAAGGGCGCAAGTTCTTTCTGAATACAGAACTTGCGCCCAAAGTTACAGCGGCGTAACGTATCGGAGATACGTTACGCCAGCAGAAAGATCCGCTGATCTTTCTGAATCCAGCCCCTGATCTCTAATATTGGCCTGCACAAATTTCTCTTGGAAGCTCCATAGAGGAGACAAGACTACACAGAGGGAATGAATTTGTACCAGACTATTTTTCACAATGGCTCTAACACTTAAAGGAGAAGTGTGATGGTGAAAGAAAAATAAACGTACACACCCATCTACAACATCGGTCGGATCTTGCGAGTTGCCCCCCTATCAGCTCAAAGTCTGAGAGCTGAGTAATCGCATGACTGCTGATCGCTCGGTTTTGGCAGCCGCTCTGAGCAGAAAGCGATGACTGTCAATCGCTGCTCTCTGCTCTGTCCCTCCAGCTGTACTAACAATCCAATGTTTGTACAGCAATCTCCTCTGCTGTTATATTGTGTTCTAACAAGGGGGTGCCCGACATTCAGCATATGTGTACTAAGCTTGACAATTCCATAAGAATACTCTTCCCAGTGAATACTATTGTAACCAATCCTGTTGCCTTGCAGTGATGAGAAGACAAAGTATTCCAGCACACAGCCTGAGCCTCGCACAGCCCTCTCGAGCTGGGACAGTAGTAACACCTCTAATATAGATAGCCTGGTGCAGGGTAAAGGATATAGTTTCTCTCAACCGGCCTGTCCAGAAAACATGCTGCTAAGCAGCCAGCTGCTGGGCACCCCGGGTGCCTCCCAGGTAAGCCCAACATAGTGTGGTGTGTTTTTTGTTTTTTACAATTTTCATAGTTTTCATTGTATCTGCCTGAATATTTTTATCATTGCTGTCAATTATATAATAAACCCCTAAAACCATCCACAGAACCCATGGCATCGTTTAGTAAAAAGGATGACCCGCTTCTTCACCAACGTCGATGCTGAAAGTACTTATAATAGTCTGAAGGACACGTGCGAAAAGATGGGTTATGTGTGGAGAAAAGGCTGTGCCAATCAGGCAAGTTTATAAATCATCTTGCTAAGTTATTGTGTATCCTTATAGTCCAAGTTAAGCCTCGTACACACGATCAGACTTTCTGACGGGAATTGTGTTGATAGCCTGTTAGTGGAAAATCCGACCGTTTGTACGCTCCATCGGACAATTGTTGTCAGATGTTCCGCAGACAAATGTTGTATGGCAGGTAGGGCCGAAAAAATTAATCGATTATGAAATTAATCGATTTACAATTTTCATAATCGATTAATCGGCCAGTAACATAATGGGGTTAAAAAAACTAAAAATAGCCCTTTTATAGTACAAAAAAGCAAATCGCTACTGTAAATATTACTTTCACTGTCCCACAGTAAAAAAATTAACCCCTTACAGTAGCGATTTGCGCTTTTTGTAATAATTTGTTTTTTTAACCCCATTATGTTACTAAACATCTCAGGCTTGGTGCTTTTTGCAGAAACACACTACAGTTCATTTACATGTTTTCCTATGGGACACGTTCACATCCATGATTTTTTTTTTACGGCTGCTGCATGGTGCTATTTTTTTATTTATTTTTTGGTTCAATATACTTCAATGGAGAAGCTGCAGAAAAGCATGTAATGTGTTTTTGCGGCAATTTGTGTTTTGTAATCTGCGCAACAACGAATTGGCCCAAAAAAAATGCAATTTTTTTTTTTGTTTTAAGGCTATTATCCGATTAATCGAAACAATAATCGGCCAACTAATCGATTATGAAAATAATCGTTAGTTGCAGCCCTAATGGCAGGCTTTAAAATTTTCCGTGGACAACGGTCTGTTGTGGACAAAAGTTCAAAGTACAAACACGCATGCTCCGAAGCAATGCTCCCCATAACGCAACATTAGCAGAAGATGCCCAAAGGGTGGCGCTAAAGAGATGGAAAAACCACATAGTACATCTAATACGTCACTACGTTCATGTTTGTTGGCCGACAATTCTTTGCCGTTTGTATGCATGACACATTTCTGGCCAACGCCCTTTGGAAAAGTCAGAGGCTTTGCAGAAGATCGTGTGTGCCAGGCTTTAGAAGCTTGGTGCACTGTTTTAAAGTGATTGTAAAGCTTCTTTTTGGAGTTGATCAGGAATAGTACATACATCTTCAGTGGGGATGCTTGATCCACTGGAAATTGTTCTATGGGGGTATTTCTTGCGCTATGAAGAGATTTTCTTTCACTTTCGATTAGGTCTGCAGCCCAGAAAGTGAAGGTAAATCTCTTCGGTGGCTGCAGAAAGCAAAAAAAGAATGTAAAACTGTCTCTTATTTATTTTTTTGCGCAACACCCTACTGTATCCAAAAGGGTGGGAGTGGATATTTGGCTTCAGATATACCTTGTCCTTGTGTCTGATATAGATAGAGAGATATATTTATGAACTTTGTTTTTTTGTTTTTGTATTAGGTGACACTTTCAACAACTGACAGGCGAAACAACAAATTAATATTTAAGGTTAATTTGGTGGAGATGGAGGAAAGAATGTTACTGGATTTTCGCCTTTCAAAGGTACTTTATTTTTAAATTGTGTTTTTGTAAATGAATCAGTGAATCTTTGATCAAATACCCAAGTTATTGTAGTGGTCGCAAGTGTTTGATCGCCCCTGATGTTAACCCATTCCCAGCCAGTGTCATCAGTACAGTGACCGTGCATATTTTTTTAGCACTGATCACTGTATTGGTATTACTGGTTCCCAAAAAAATCAGGTATCCGACTTGTCCGCAGCAATATCGCAGTCCCGCTATAAGTCACAGATCACTGCTATTACGAGTAAATAAATTAAGAATTCCATAAAAATATCCCATAATTTTGTAGATGCTTTTAACTTTTGCATCAATCAATCAATATACGCTTATTGATTTTGTTTTTACCAAAAATATGAAGCCAAATCTTTCTTTTCTCTTTCTTTTCTTTTCTCTTTTTTTTCTCTTTCCTTTCTTCTTTCTTCCTCTATTCTCCTTTTCTTTTCTTTTCTCTTTCCTTTCTTCTTTCTTTTTTCTTTCTTTTCTTTTCTTTTCTCTTTCTTTCTTTCTTTTGTAAAATAAAATGTATACATTTAATTGTCGGTCATTGTTTATCGCACAAAAATAAAAACTGCAGGGGTGATCAAATGCCAGCAAAAGGAAGCTCTATTTGTGGGGGAAAAGGACATACATTTTATTTGGGTACAATTAGGGTTGTCCCGATACCACTTTTTTAGGACCGAGTACAAGTACCGATACTTTTTTCCAAGTAGTCGTCGATACCGAATACCGATACTTTTTTTAAATGTGTCCCCAAATGCAGCCATGTCCCTCTAGCCATGTCCCTCTAGCCATGTCCCTCACATATGCAGCAATGTCCCTCTAGCCATGTCCCTCACATATGCAGCAATGTCCCTCTAGCCATGTCCCTCACATATGCAGCAATGTCCCTCTAGCCATGTCCCTCACATATGCAGCAATGTCCCTCTAGCCATGTCCCTCACATATGCAGCCATGTCCCTCACATATGCAGCCATGTCCCTCTAGCCATGTCCCTCACATATGCAGCCATGTCCCTCTAGCCATGTCCCTCACATATGCAGCCATGTCCCTCTAGCCATGTCCCTCACATATGCAGCCATGTCCCTCTAGCCATGTCCCTCACATATGCAGCCATGTCCCTCCAGCCATTTCCCCCATACCTTTGCCGCCGAAAGCCGCTGCCGCCGCATGGAGAAAATCACAGCATTCATTTGAATAGCTGTTTTGCCCGCGCTTATAGACACTCCCCCTTGCTCGGAATTGGACAGATCACGATCACCCATCCAATCCCGAGCAAGGGGGAGTGTCTATACGCGCGGGAACACTACAGCTATTCAAATGAAAGCTGTGATGTTCCCGCACTCCGTTTAACCCATGCGGCGGCTTTCGATGCGGCGGCGCGATGCGGCGGGGGGGGGATGGGGGAGTATTCTATTTAGGTATCGGGGGTATTTGCGCGAGAACGAGTACTCCCGCAAATACTCGGTATCGGTCCCGATACCGATACTGGTATTGGTATCGGTATCGGGACAACCCTAGGTACAATGTCTTAAGACATTGTCAGTTAAAGTAACGCAGTGCCGTATTGCATGAAAATGGCCTGGTCATGAAGAGGGTAAATCCTTCCGGGGGGTAAAGTGGTTAAGGAGATTCCCGCTCTCCATTTATCCTGTTTACTGTGATCATTGAAAATGGGGGTGGGGGAACTGACAGGTTATAACCCTTCCTTATCCGAAATTAAAAAATAAGTTTTGCCTATAGTTCTACATTCCAGGGGCTACGTTGTAATGGGCCCCAATCATTTTGAAACAGAAAATTATCAGTCTCTTAAAAAGGATCAAATGTAATTTTGATCTAAGCTGCCATCAAATTTAAACACATGATTTTATTTTCCAGGGTGATGGCCTAGAGTTCAAGCGACATTTCTTGAAGATAAAGAAAAAGCTGGAAGACATAGTGGCCGTTCAGAAAGTTATTGTGTCTATCACCTGATTGTGGGGTTCCCAGACTTGCGATCATTTATTGCCAACCCCCTTCTTGCATTGCTGTTGAGTACCAGTTCTGGACTCCTTTATTTTCTGTTAGGACCTGTAGTTGTGGTCATTGGCAGTACGGCGGGGGGTCATTTGGACTGCTCCCAGCTTACATGGAGAAGGAGGAGTTCCGTTTATTTCATGGTGCCGTCGGATTCACTGTGGGCTTGACACGTTTCTTTGCCTTAATACAAGCTCTTATTAGGGCTTCCTTGGCACGTTTGGTATTTTCACAGTTTGTGAAGCATACAAAGCTTGGGGTCTACACATAAACCTTAAGTTGTTCCATATCTCTATTTCCCAGTGTTGTGGTGTTCATGAATTTAAACTTCCAAAAAGTGGGAGTTCCATTTTTGGGTGGAACTCTGCTTTAATATATATTTTCATATCACTAAGATACCTTCTGTTCACAGAAATCCTTTCACAGTTATTACTCTTTAAATTATTTGTAGGCAGTAACCAGAGCTAAAAATGTAGAGTTTGGGCCCTGAGGCCATCACAGCGATAAATATATAAAAAAAGTGAATGTTTAAGCCATTTGTAACATACGTTTTATATGTAAATAAATGCATCACTTTGGAGAAAGTTATATTCTGGTACTATATTCTATGACTGTGGTTTCTATTTTTTTTTTGCTTGGGTCAGAGAATGAACGTCAACTTATTAACTGCCTGACCTCTCGCAGTGGGGTTTATTTACTAAAACTGGAACGTGCAAAATCTGGTGCAGCTCTACTAATCAAATCTTAATTGAACAAGCTGATTGGTTATCATGCTGAGCTGCACCAGATGTTGCACATCTCCAGTTTTAGTAAATCAACTCCAGTGTCTCTTGGCTTTTGAGAGTGCATAACCACATCGACGGATAGATTCTGGTAGTTAAAGTGGAGGTCCAGCTTTAAAAAATTTAAAGTCAGCAGCTACAAACACTGTAGCTGCTGACTTTTAATAAGCACACTTACCTGTCCAAGGTGCCCGTGATGTCGGCCGATCGTGGCTGGTCCCGGCGCCTTCAAACAGGGAGTGGAGCCTTGCGGCTTCATTGCCCATTTCCTACTGCGCATGTGAGTCCTGCGTTGCTTTGTGAATTGGCGGCTGACTTCTGGGAGACGCACGGAAGATTTGCCTAGTAACCATTTCTGGTGTGTGTGTGTGTGTGTGTGTATGTATGTGTGTATATATATATATATATATATATATATATATATATATATATATATATATATATGTATATATATATATATATATATATATATATATATATGTATATATGTATATGTATATATATATATATATATATATATATATATATATATATAATGTGTGTGTGTGTGTATAACTTTTTTTTTTTTTTAAGAGAGATCTCTATCCTTGTTTGTTGATGACTGTTAATGCCATGAGTTTAGCTTAAAAGTAAATCTGTGTTTGCTATATAATTACTTTCCTCTTAGTTTATTGAAGGAGAGGGAACTGTAAATTCATAATGTACAGGTATGTGTACTGCTGTCTAGGAAGTTTGGACACAATGCAAAACACAAAAGGGACCTACTCCCTCTAGTGGCTGTAACTAGGGTTGCCACCTCATCCCTTTAAAACAGAACACATATGAATTACACAGGTTCTGTGGCTGATTTAATGCAGGTAAGGCTCCAAATGAGTCTAATTACCACCTTAATTAGCCACAGAACCTGTGTAATTCATATGTGTTCTGTTTTAAAGGGATGAGGTGGCAACCCTAGCTGTAACACTATACCTATTGTACAAGTCAGTTGTAGTAAAAGGCAGAGAAAGGTATCGATGACGGCTACAGTGTGGACCTGACTTTCCGGGAGGCCGTCAATACGAAACTAATTTTAACAAAAAATAAAAACCGCAGAGGTGATCGAATACAACCAAAATAAAGCTGTATTGGTCAGGAAAAAAATTATAAAAATTTAATTTGGGTACAGTGTTGTATGACCGCGCAATTGTCAAAGTGCATCAGAAAGCTGAAAATTGGTGGGGGGCTTAAGTGCCTAGTAAGCAAGTGGTTAAACACAGCCATGGCAACAAGTGTTTGAAGGAAGGGAAGTCTGTTAAAGGACAGCATGGGGGGGGGGGTTCTCTTTCAAAGAGTGTAGTGGGACCTTCAATATACCTCCAATTATAAGCGCCAAAAACCTCTTCTTCTTTTTTTTTTTTTTTCAATTTTATTAAAATCTCATCTCAAACACTACATACTCAATATGCTACATATTCAATATTTAAAATATTACAAGAAATCGGAGGTCTAATGCATCAAGTTCCTCCAACAAAAGTGTAAGCCAAGTTTAAACGTAGGTCAATGCATTTCTGGGGATAACCCGCTTCTTCAGGACCTGTTGTTTGTGGATAGAAGTCCAAATTTGCAGCCATGCAAACCTGCATACTGATTCCTGGTGAAGAAAGGACCTGGAAGCATGTGTTGCCTTAGTGGCTTGAGGGGTGACAGGTGAAAGCACAGACATCGAATATCACACTATCCCCATTCACCTACGGGATAGTGGGAAATTTGATGTCTGTGCTTTCACAGGTATACACTACTCCGTTTTAGGAACGTTTTTTGCATGGGCCCCATCACAGGTGGCTTCGAGTCAGCATTTGGGTATCTAGGGGGGTGCCTTGCATTGGGGGGGGGGGTCTGCTGACTGTGGGAATTGCTAGTTGTGCCCCTCGGTTAGTAAGGGGTCTCTGTCCTACACAGTGTGTTTGGTTAGAGGAAAATATCTGGGGAGGGTAAGACCACTTGGAGGAACCCCTCCTATTTTTAGGAGGCACGGAGGGAGAGAGCAGAACGGATGAGGGAACTGGAGGAGGATACAGGGAAAGTCGCGTATCTGAGCTTTTTCCCTGAGTACAAGTACTCGGGGAAATGCTTGGTATCGGTACCGATACTAGTATCGGGACAAACCTTATTATATAAGCATCTGAAAAAGACTGTCTGAATACCCTTATAGCATTAGAGGGTAATTCAAACTAAAGCTGGAAAATAACAAATGGGGGGGGGGGGGGGGGGGAGTTGGTTGAAGAGGGAATCTTGGTGCAATGGGGCACCACAGACTGTCAGGCAAAATAGCAGTGCTGCCTCATTAGTAAGGTGTGCTCGCCCATTTAAGCTGCTCTGCTGCCTTTCCACTGCAGGAGCCCCCCCCCCCCTGCGTAAGTTTTGATATTGATTGGTGTCACTCTGCCCCTCTTATGAAAATGTTTGAGCTGGAGGACTGGCTGCTCTGGCCCAAGTGCTGCCACAGGGGGAGGTCATATGCCCCCTTCTATCTCCAGAAGCCCCTATCTACACGTTACAATCTGAATATATGAAATAATTGTTAGCCTCTTCGATAAAATACACATCATTAGGTTAAGAGTGGTACCATCATCCAAAACTTGACTAGATAGCAAAAGGGCTCAGGGAACCCCAAAATAAAAGAACGGGAAAAAGGACTATTCCCCTACAAGGTAAATAGATGGACTCAAGGAGAGTAAATATGTCAAAAATTGGATACATTTATTAACATAGTATCAAAAAAACATAATAAAAACAAATAAAACGATACAAATATCGTGACAACCAATCATGTCACCGAAGCTGCAGTACCCGTGGAGAAATCCTGGTGAATGTGGGGGTCTCTACTAGTTTCGCGACATTGCGTCGCTTTATCAGAAGTTCTAAGAGCAGGTATCCCGTCGGCTCAGACGCCTAAGCCACCAAAGAGGGCGTCTCCCACGTCGCCCAAAGGGGTGGAATGCGTAAATGGACCTATTAACTGTATGGGGGTACAAAACAGGAGTCAAAGGGGGTCCCAGTAGACGCAGTGCTGTAGGGCACTATTAGTAGTGAGTGGAAATTTGAAGATCAATAGTAATATTACCAGCTGTCACTTCACAGGGTAAAAGCCAGTAGAAGCTTGGCGAGGTAGATGTGTCCTGGGACCTGATGTCCATCAATGTGGTTTTTCAGCTCTTTAGCGCCACTCTTTGGGACCAGAATGTGTTTGGTGAGCATTGCTTCTGAGCATGCGTGTTTGGACTTTTGTACGAAGCATTAGAGACTCCTCTCTTCTCTTTTATACTCAGTTGTGACATGACGCTACTTGTATATCAAGAGATTGCTTGTATATCAAAGTCAAAGGGCCAGATCCACAAAGAAGTTACGCTGGCGTATCTATTGATACGCCGCGTAACTTCTAGTTTGCTCCGGCGTATCTTTGTTTTGTATCCACAAAACAAGATACGCCTGAAGCTTTGCTAAATCCGACTGGTGTACGCCGTCGGATCTAAGGTGCATATTTACGCTGGCCGCTAGGTGGCGTTTCCGTCGATTTCCGCGTCGAGTATGCAAATTAGCTAGATACGGCGATCCACGAACGTACATCCGGCCGGCGCATTTTTTTACGTAGTTTCCGTTAGGCTTTTTTCGGCGTATAGTTACCCCTGCTATATGAGGCGTTTTCTATATTAAGTATGGCCGTCGTTCCCGCATTGAATTTTTTACGTTGTTTGCGTAAGTCGTTCGCGAATAGGGCTTTGCTTAGAATGACGTTCACGTCGTAAGCATTGGCTTGTTGCATGTTAATTTTGAGCATGCGCACTGGGATACCCCCACGGACGGCGCATGCGCAGTACAAAAAAAACGTAATTTACGTTGGGTCAAGACGTATTTACATAACACGCCCCCATCACATCCATTTGAATTGCGCGCACTTACGCCGCCAAAGTTGCACTACTCTGCTGTAACTTACGGCACAAATTCTTTCAGGATACCAAAAATACGCTGTAAGTTACGGTGGCGTAGTGTATCATAGATAGGCTACGCCGGACGGAAAGATGCGCCAGGGTACGTGGATCTGGCCCAAAGTTTTTAATTTAAAAAATTAACTTGTCTTGCAAGACGCACTCAAACCAAGGTTTTACAGTACAATCAACCTTTAGATTTTCCAAGATTGTAATGTGAGGACCTACCTATTCTATCGAAAATAATTGTATCCAAGCAGGCAGACTATTGTGCTATATAGTTGGCTGCTCTAAAGGCGATTGTACAGACTGTAACGTGTATGGTGATCTTAACGCCCGCCGCACGACTATTTACGTCCGCAGAATGGTACGGACAGGCAGATGGGCGTATATATACGTCCTTGCCTTCTAGCGGGTGGGGGGTCCGATCGGGACCCCCCCCCCCGCTGCGTGCGGCGGGAGGGTTCCCTCGGGGAGCGATCCGTGACGACGGCTCGGCTATTCGTTTCTAGTCGCGATCGCTCCCCGAGGCTGAAGCACGGGGAGAGCCGTATGTAAACACGGCTTCACTGTGGCGGCGTATCGATCGAGTGATCCCTTTTATCGGGAGACTCGATCGATGACGTCAGTCCTACAGCCACACCCCCCTACAGTTGTAAACACACACTAGGTGAACCCTAACTCCTACAGCGCCCCCTGTGGTTAACTCCCAAACGGCAACTGTCATTTTCACAATAAACAATGCAATTTAAATGCATTGTTTGCTGTGAAAATGACAATGGTCCCAAAAATGTGTCAAAATTGTCCGAAGTGTCCCCCATAATGTCGCAGTCACGAAAAAAATCGCTGATCGCCGCCAATAGTAGTAAAAAAAAAAAAAAATTATAAAAATGCAATAAAACTATCCCCTATTTTGTAAACGCTATAAATTTTGCGCAAACCAATCGATAAACGCCTATTGAGATTTTTTTTTTTTTACCAAAAATAGGTAGAAGAATACGTATCGGCCTAAACTGAGGAAAAATACATAAATTTATATATGTTTTTGGGGGATATTTATTATAGCAAAAAGTAAAAAATATTGAATTTTTTTCAAAATTTACGCTATATTTTGGTTTATAGCGCAAAAAATAAAAACCGCAGAGGTGATCAAATACCACCAAACGAAAGCTCTATTTGTGGGGAAAAAAGGACGCCAATTTTGTTTGGGAGCCACGTCGCACGACCGCGCAATTGTCTGTTAAAGCGACGCAGTGCCGAATCGCAAAACCTGGCCTGGGCAATTGGCAACAAAATGGTCCGGGGCTTAAGTGGTTAAAGACTAACGTAACAAGAGTTTTGAGGGAATAGGGAGGCAACAAAGGAGCGTGGATTAGTGAGCATACCTTGTTGGGGGGGGCTACCAGGAGACACTGTCACTTTGACCTGAATGAACAGGTGACAGTGTCTAATCGCTTTGATATATGGTTGTTTTTCTTCATAGCAACCCATGGAATTTCTGGCTATGTTTAGAAAATAGAATGTCATTAAGGTGAAAATGTTATGACTCCATGTGAGTCAAAACTGCATCAGAAATTCTACATGCCATTCCTGGTGTGTGTATAACATTGAGAATCAATTAGTTCTTCATATACACGCCTCCTACCCTGAGGCAGAGAGTAGGGTGTTGTAATGTACGTAAAAGCCAGAGCTTTTCTTTACAAGTTTCCCTTATAAGTCAACAACATTTTGCTCCTTTATTTTCTATTTCTGCACTAGAACTTTCAACTGTTTGCTGTGAATAGACCTTGTCTGTCTGGCATTCCTTTGCACACCTGTTTTAGTCATTCTGTTTAAAATCACATTATTTTTGGGATGTCTATTTGCTCTTCTCGGTCAATACATTTTTTTTTTTTTTTGCATGATGTCTGAATGCTGTCTAATGCAGCTTTCATTTGGGGGCCAAACTGCACATGTATTTCCTAGATTCTTAACTCTAATGCCCCGTACACACGAGCGTAATTTCCATCGGAAAAAAGTTGGATGGTTTTCCGACAGAATTCCGCTCAAGCTTGGCTTGCATACACAACGGTTCTCTGAACTTTCGAGCGTTAAGAACGCGGTGACGTACAACGCTACGATGAGGTGAGAAAAAGAAGTTCAATGCTTCCGAGCACGCGTCGAATTGTTTCCGAGCATGCATGTTTTGTTTTTTTTCCCCCGTCGGGAAATTCAATACAGACAAATGGATTTTCCGATAGAATTTTTTTCCGTCGGAAAAATTGAGAACCTGCTCGCAAACTTTTGCTGGCGGAAATTCCGACATCAAAAGTCTGATAGAACATACACACGGTCCGAATTTCCGATGAAAAGCTCACATCAGACTTTTGCTGGCGGAAATTTCTCTTGTGTGTATGGGGGGGGGGGGGGACGGGGATAAGAGCAGGGTCCTCTGATTCCTCCTGTATTGAATTTGTATTGTACTGTCTGCCCTAACATTGTAAAGTGCTGCGCAAACTGTTGGTATAAATCCTGTATAATAATGTGTAGCCAATATTAAATGCTAGTTTGGCCGCTATGTCGGCTTGTATTGAGGATTACATTTTATGTTTTAGAGAAGTTAAATGTGAAGGTCTTGGTTAGGATGAATGTCTTTTCTTCAGCTCTGCTGTGTCCCACCCCAGACGATGCACTAGGTTGCGAAACGCGTCGGGAAACTTCACTGTTGCCGCTTTTATCTGATCAGCGATGTCTTTATTACCCAATGTTCTTACCTACATTAAATAACTTATATCTACAGTATTACACTATGTGCTCTTCCTTTTTTCTTTTTTGAATCACTTTCCATTTGACTTGTTGCTTGACCTGGTGGGTCATTCCCCACAGGCATCCATAATCTATCTACCTTGGGCTTGGCGCATTGGTGCGTTGGATGTCGTATGAGAGCTGCAGCTGCTGATCTGGTTCTACAGGATTTTCAATATGCTTGATTGACCCTTTTTGAATGTATGTTCTTCAGGGTTCAATAATTCCGGTAAGCCTCTCTCTTTTCTTCACATCGTTTGTCACGATTAGACAGGGGGAGCAACATCACCTTTGCTTTTTATTGGACCGTCACATAATATATCACGTCACAATAGAGACTTTCTTCATATACCGTATAAGACGACCCCCTAATTTTCCAGCTAAAATGTTGGTTTTGGGATATACTCACCATATAAGACGACCCCCTTCCTACTAGTCATGCCGCGCCTTGCCTCACTGTACCATTACATGCCAGACTGTGCCACCATTACATGCCAGACTGCACCATTACATGCATCACTGTGCCCCACAACATGCCTCACTGTGCCCAATTACATAGCTCAGTGTGTCACTGCTTACCATATCCGTGACATGCAGACCGCGACCGTCCATTTTTCAAAAGCCGCTCCTCCTCTTTCTGCTGTTCTGTGATAGGCGGAACACTCAGCTTCCCAGGAGACACTGGGCCAGATTCTCGAAGGACTTACGACGGCGTATCGCCATGTACGCCTTCGTAAGTCCGAATGAGAGCAGTCGTATCTATGCGGCTGATTCTTAGAATCACTTACGCATAAATTCGGCTAAGATACGAGCGGCGTAAGTTTCTTACGCCGTCGTATCTTAGTTGCATATTTACGCTGGGCTGCTAGGTGGCGCTTCCGAAGATTTCCGCGTTGAATATGCAAATTAGCTAGATACGCCGATTCACGAACGTGCGTGCGCCCGACGTAGCAAGATACGTCGTTTACGTAAGACATACGCCGGCGTAAAGTTACCCCTCATAAAGCAGGGATAAGTCATGTTAGGTAGTGACGTCGGAAACGTACGAACAGCGTCCTATTTTATGTCGTTTGCGTAAGTCGTCCGTGAATGGGGCTGGACGTAAGTTACGTTCACGTCTAAAGCATTGACTATTTGCGGCGTAATTTTGAGCATGGGCACTGGGATACGTTCACGGACGGCGCATGCGCCGTTCGTTAAAAACGTCAATCACGTCAGGTCACGATTCATAAGCATAAAACACGCCCACACTAGCCTACTTTAAATTACGCCAGCACAGTTCCACTACGCCGCCATAACTTTGGGCGCAAGTTCTTTGAGAATACGGGACCTGCCTCACTAAGTTACGGCGGCGTAGTGTATCTGAGATACGCTACGCCCGCCTAAAGATAGGCGCTTCTTTGTGAATCTGGCCCACTGTGTTCCGCCTATCACGGATTCCCTCTCGTCCTCGGTCTCCGACGAGAGGGCATCCGTGATAGGCGGAACACTAAACACAGTGTCTCCTGGGAAGCTGAGTGTTCCGCTTATCACGGAACAGCAGAAAGAGGAGGCGCGGCTTTTGAAAAATGGACGGCCGCGGTCTGCATGTCACGGATAAGGTAAGCATATTGGGTTACCAGTGTATAAGACGACCCCCGACTTTGAAGAAGAATTTCAGGGGTTAAAAAGTCGTCTTATACGCCGGGAAATACGGTATATTTTTATATGTATTTTTAGATATATTTGTCATATATTTCATTTATTTATATACGCAGTGTTTATATCACTTGGTATAACCTTTAGCGCTACTATTTATATGTTCTGCTGGGTAAGACTGACTCATATTTTTTACTAGTATTTAGGATATTTTTTTTCTTCAATCAACTCTTCTATATCACTGCTGGAGCTTGCAGCTGTCTGGCGTGGCTGGCCTTAGCCTGGACCTCGTTTTACTGGAGGTTGTCAGGATAGCCTGAAAATGCCCTTATAGGGCACTGTGTTTAGCATAAGGCACATTCTGAAGTTTAGCGGTGACGTCATCGCGCCTGCCCGGAGCATTGGCAGTGCTGTGTGACATGCTCTTAATACTTCTCTGTATGTAAGTACCCTACTTTTGTCTATTAAATACATTTTATACAGTACTTCACTATGGGATATCCTTGCTCTTACCTTGGAATGTATTTGTGGTGGTGATACCGGTACATGGAAAGTGATCTATAGATATGTATATCTGTGTGTATGACTGCGTGTCACGATCCTACGGGGTAAAATGACCGCACCAGCCAAGCAGACTCTGGCTGGAAAAAGCGCCCAGAGGCGATTCAGTTTGCATGAGTTGCGCTATACAAGTCAGTCATTCATTCATTCATTCATCTAGGGACCGCTCTGGGGCATACCATATTTATGTGAGAGAAGCTTGAGGCATAGTTTGGAGAGGACGCAAGCTTGAGGCATAGTTTGGAGAGGACGCAAGCTTGAGGCATAGTTTGGAGAGGACGCAAGCTTGAGGCATAGTTTGGAGAGGACGCAAGCTGGAGCCATCCATGTGAGATCTGTTGCCATCTAAATGCTGATTTAGACCTCTTGAGATGTGAGGACCAAGTATCTGGTAAGCGGCTTTATAATCACATGGTGGTTGGTGGCGCACACTGATTATATGAAGATTTTTGTTTTGCACTCCCTTTTATAGAATTGATTTAACACTGGACTTTATTATTGATCAAAATATTAGCACTACAGTTTATTGCACGTATTTGACAGTATTTGACGTATTTGGAATCAAATAGCTCTCTCTGCCAACTACCTGTTATTCTATTAAAAAGGGCTGAGAGCCAGCAATCTGATTCCTTTTACTACTACCGTGTTTCCCTGAAAATTTAAGGTTTGGTTGGTCAAATTTCAAAATCAACGGTGGTGTCATTGGATCACAAAACGCACAAATTTTCTGATTTTCAAGAGAAAGTTCCTTCAAAATTCGACCCGTGTATGGCCAGCATTACAGGGGTTATAACCCTCCTTTACACTATCCAAAAATGAAAAAAAAAAAGTTTTGCCTTCTGTTCTACTTTTAAAGGGGTTGGAAAGGTACAATTTTTTTTCCTAAATAGCTTCCTTTAGGCCCCTTTCACACTGGGGCGTTATTCAAGCGTTTTTCAAGCGTTATTCAAGAGTTTTTTTAGCGTTATTCGAGCGAAGCCTCATCTGCAATCCCAATGTGCTGGTAAAGCCCCGCTAAGACCCTAATGTTTTAGGGTGTTTTTACAGCGCTTTCAATTCATTTCAATGGAGAGGGGCGTTTTTGGAGCGTTTTTTTCAGCGCCCAAAAGCTGCTCCAAAGATGCTGCCTGCAGGACTCCGTGTGAAAGGGTCCATTGAGATGCATGGAGAGCGTTTTTAAATAGCGCTATTTTTAACGCTAAACCGCTTCAGTGTGAAAGGGGTCTTACCTTAGTGCAGTCCTCCTTCACTTACCTCATCCTTCCATTTTGCTTTTAAATGTCCTTATTTCTTCTGAGAAATCCTCACTTCCTGTTCTTCTGTCTGTAACTCCACACAGTAATGCAAGGCTTTCTCCCTGGTGTGGAGTGTCGTGCTCGCCCCCTCCCTTGGACTACAGGAGAGTCAGGACGCTCTCTACGTTGCAGATAAAGGAGCTGTGTGTTAGTGGGCATCCTGACTCTCCTGTAGTCCAAAGGAGGGGGCGAGCACGACACTCCACACCAGGGAGAAAGCCTCGCATTACTGTGTGGAGTTACAGACAGAAGAACAGGAAGTGAGGATTTCTCAGAAGAAATAAGGACATTTAAAAGCAAAATGGAAGGATGAGGTAAGTGAAGGAGGACTGCACTAAGGTAAAGGAAGCTATTTAGGGGGGAATTTTTTTTTTACCTTTACAACCCCTTTAACTACTTGCCGACCTGCCGCCGCCGTTCTACGGCGGCAGGTCGGCTCCCCTGCGCGAGAGCCCGTACAATAACTTTGGCTCTCTAAGTGGCCACTAGGCGCTCGTCCCTGACTCCCGTGCGGGTGCGATTCCCGTTCCTGTCAGGGAGAGAAATGCCTGACCGTCTGTTCATACAATGTATGAAGAGCGATCAGTAATTTCCCCTAGTGCGGTCACCCCCCCCTACAGTTAGAACATACTTAACCCCTTCCCCGCCCCCTAGTGTTAACCCCTTCACTGCCAGTGGCATTTTTATAGTAATCCAATGCATTTTTATAGCACTGATCGCTATAAAAATGCCAATGGTCCCAAAAATGTGTTACTAGTAAAAAAAAATATTAATAAAAATGCCATAAAACTACCCCCTATTCTGTAAACGCTATAACTTTTCCGCAAACCAATCAATAAACGTTTATTGCATGTTTTTTTTTTTTTTTTTTTTTTTACGAAAAATAGGTAGAAGAATACATATCGGCCTAAACTGAGGAAAAAAATGTTTTATATATTTTTGGGGGATATTTATTATAGCAAAAAGTTAAAAAATATGATTTTTTTTCAAAATTTTCGCTCTATTTTTGTTTATAGCGCAAAAACTAAAACCCACAGAGGTGATCAAATACCACCAAAATAAATCTCTATTTGTGGGGAAAAAAAGGACGCCAATTTTGTTTGGGAGCCACGTCGCACGTCCGCGCAATTGTCAGTTAAAGCGACGCAGTGCCGAATTCGCAAAAAGCGCTCTGGTCTTTGACCAGCAATATGGTCCGGGGCTGAAGTGGTTAAGATCAGAGCTCTGCTTTAGTTTTTTTTTGTAGTGATTTATATTGGCGGAGTGTAGTAAGTGACCAACCCATTCTTAGCTGTTCTTTCCCTCCAGCACAATCTGCAATCTTCAGCCAAAACATTCTTGATTTTCTGGCTCAGCCACATTGATGGAATAGATGGCAGTTTAGTGAGGGGGAAAAGGATTGTAAAAGGTGACACTCAAGCGATGGAATGTGACAGAATCCTCTGTTGATGGGAGTATAGGCCTTATGGCATGTCGTTTTTTAGAAATCGACGAGGACAGACCTTAGAGGATCCGGTACTGGCTACCAGCAGAATAACTTGTTCCCTAGGGGAGAACAAGACACCGAACTATGCTGTGCAGGCTTCTGGTCATCTATTTACCAACCGAGTGCCTACTGCCCTGTAAAAACCGAAATGGATCTACTGGATTGAAGAAGATGATGTGTGTTCCGAGGTACATCATGTGCATCGCCTCTGGAAGACTTTGGTACAGACCTGTAGGATATATACCAATATAACCATTCATTTCACGAAGGATATCGCAGAAATGGCGTTCTAACGATGCATCCGTTTAAGTCCGTTCTCCTAATGGTGTTCCTGTGCTCCTTGATGGTCTATCTCGGGAGTTGTATAAAAGGACTGTTAGGTAGGACACAGGTCTTCGCTCACCTCACCTGGAAAATGGATTATATTCTGCCCATCTTTGTGCTGATTAATAGTTTATTTTCTACTTATTTATCTGTGATACTTCTGTGGATGTTCAGTATTGCGTGCATTTATACTACAGAGGAACTAGAGAAAAACGTGGCGAAAGGGGAAACGGTGAGTGCTATATTGTGTTTTTGTTTTTCAAGTCAAGTGAAAGTGTTATGAGAAGAAATAAATACTGTGGGGCAGATCCACATACATCTGCGTGGGCGCAGCGTATGTGAGATACGCTACGCCGCTGTAACTTACTTTGCTATTCTTTGAATCCTGAAAGAATTTGCGCCGTAAGTTAGGGCGGCGTAGTGTATCTCTCGCGGCGAATTCAAATGCGGCGAGTAGGGAGCGTGTTTCATTTAAATGAAGCACGTCCCCGCACCGAACGAACTGCGCATGCCCCGTCTGTCAAAACTCCCAGGGTGCATTGCTCCAAATGACGTCGCGAGGACGTCATTGTTTTCGACGTGAACGTAAATGGCGTCCAGCCCCATTCACGGACGACTTGCGCAAACGACGTAAAATTTTCAAAATTATACGCGGGAACGACGGCCATACTTAACATTGAGTACGCCACCAGATAGCAGCTTTAACTATACGCCGGAAAAAGCCGAACGGAAACGACAAACGACGGCCGCTCGTACGTTCGTGGATCGTCGGAAATAGCTAATTTGCATACTCGACGCGGATTACGACGGGAACGCCACCTGGCGGACGCCGAAAAATTGCATCTAAGATCCGAAGGCGTACGGAGACTTACACCTGTCGGATCTAACCCAGATGCCGTCGTATCTTGTTTTGAGGATTCAAAACAAAGATACGACACGGGAATTTTGAAATTACGCCGGCGTATCAATAGATACGCCGGCGTGCTTTCTTTGTGGATCTGCCCCTGTATATACTCGAGTATAACCCGACCCAACTATAAGACGAGGCATCGAATTTTACCTAAAAAAACCTGGGAAAACGTATTGACTCGAGTATAAGGCCCGGTTCACACTGATGCGCTTGTGAATTTGGTCTGTTTTTTTGGTCCATTCTGAGGTGCGAATTTTACCGCCATTTTAACACGAATTTCAGGAGTGGGAACATAGCTGCGATTTAAAGGAGTTTTAACCACTTAAGACCCGGACCAAAATGCAGGTAAAGGACCCAGCCATTTTTTTTTGCGATTCGGCACTGCGTCGCTTTAACTGACAATTGCGCGGTCGTGCGACGTGGCTCCCAAACAAAATTGATGTCCTTTTTTTCCCCACAAATAGAGCTTTCTTTTGGTGGTATTTGATCACCTCTGCGTTTTTTTATTTTTTGCGCTATAAACAAAAATAGAGCCGAAATTTTGAAAAAAAAAAACTATTTTTTGCTATAATAAATATCCCCAAAAAATATATAAACAAACTTTTTTTTTTCCCCTCAGTTTAGGCCGATACGTATTCTTCTACCTTATTTTTGGTTAAAAAAATCGCAATAAGCGTTTTATTGATTGGTTTGCACAAAATTTATAGCGTTTACAAAATAGGGGATAGTTTTATTGCATTTTTATAAAAAAAATGTTTTTTACTACTAATGGCAGCGATCAGCGATTTTTTTCGTGACTGCGACATTATGGCAGACACATCGGACAATTTTGACACATTTTTGGGACAATTGTCATTTTCACAGCAAAAAATGCTATAGAAATGCATTGTTTACTGTGAAAATGACAATTGCAGTTTGGGAGTTAACCACTAGGGGGCGCTGAAGGGGTTAAGTGTGACCTCATATGTGTTTCTAACTGTAGGGGGGCGGGGCTGGACGTGTGACATCATTGATTGTGTTTCTCTATATCAGGGAACACACGATCAATGACGGCGCCACAGTGAAGAACGGGGAAGCCGTTTTTACACACAGCTCTCTTCGTTCTTCAGCTCCGGGGACCGATCGCGGGACTCCATCGGCGATCGGGTCACGGAGCTTCGGACCGGGTCGTGGGCGTGCGCGTGCCCCACGGCTGGGCACTTAAAGAGGACGTACAGGTACGTGCTTGTGTCCAGCCGTGCCATTCTGCTGACGTATATGTGCAGGAGGCGGTCCTTAAGTGGTTAAATTATTTTTTTGAAATAACAAACATGTTATACTTCCACTGTGCAGTTCGTTTTGCACACAGTGGCCCCGATCCCGGTCTTCTGGGGTCCCTCGGCGGCTGTCCCAGGTTCCTCCCCGCAACAACTACACACAGACATGCGAACGAGCTTGCATGGTGTATAGCTGTTGCGGGCAAGCTCCCGTGATACAGCGGCGGCCATAGCCACTGCTGTATCACTCGCCCCATAAGAAAATGCCCCATTGACAGTTATACCAGAAAGCAGAGCTTGTTAATTCTCTTTTCTTGTTTTATAGTTGACGCTAAAGAATGTTAGAAGATTGCCGAGTAAAGAAAAGTGAGTGCTGTGTTTGTGCTACAATCTAATGTTTCTCATGTACAGACTAATGCCGGTATTCTGTAGAACAGGGGTCTCCAAACTTTCAAAACAAAGGCCCAGTTTACTACCCTTCAAACTTTAGGGGGGAGGGGGGGGGGCGACTTGGGCCAGTAGGAGTAGAAAATGCCCTTGCATCGTGGGAGTAAACCATGTCATAGGCTTGGTGATAAGTGGCAGTAAAGAAAATTACATCATTGGTGTCAGTAGAATAAATAGTACCCCCTTGATGTCAGTGAGATGAATCATGCCCCATCATTGGTGTCAGTGAGATGAATCGTGCCCCATCATTGGTGTCAGTGGGAGGAATAGTGCCCCATCATTGGTGTCAGTGGGCAGGAATAGTGCCCCATCATTGGTGTCAGTGTGAGGAATAGTGCCCCCCCCATCATTGGTGTCAGTGGGAAGAATAGTGCCCCATCATTGGTGTCAGTGCGAGGAATAGTGCCCCATCATTGGTGTCAGCGGGAGCAATAGCCCCGCCATCATTTGTATCAGTGGGAGCAATAGTGCCCCATCATTGGTGTCAGTAGGAAAAATCGTGCCCCATCATTGGTGTCAGTGGGAGGAATAGTGCCCCATCATTGGTGTAAGTGGGAGGAATAGTGCCTCGTATCAGTGGAAGGAAAAGTCCCGGATAAAGACAATGGGCTAGATTTAGGTAGCTGCGCGCATTATTACGGCGGCGCAGCGTATCGTATTTACGCTGCGCCGCCGTAAGTTAGAGAGGCAAGTGCTGTATTCACAAAGCACTTGCCTCCTAACTTACAGCGGCGTAGCGTAAACGGGGCCGGCGTAAACGCGCCTAATTCAAATAAGGATGCGGGGGGCGTGTTTTATTTAAATTAATGGTGACCCGCGTATTTTACGTTTTTTTACGAACGGCGCATGCGCCGTTCGTGAAAGAGTCCCAGTGCGCATGCTCGAAATTCCGGCGCACAACGTCATTGCTTTCTACGTGAACGTAAATTACGTCCAGCCCTATTCGCGAAACGACTTGCGCAAACGACGTAAAAAATTCAAAATTCGAAGCGGGAACGACGTCCATACTTAACATTGGCTGCGCCTCCTAATAGCAGGAGTAACCTTACGCCGGAAAAAAAGCCTAACGTAAACAACGTAACTAAATTGCGCCGGGCGTACGTACGTTTGTGAATCGGCGTATCTAGGTCATTTGCATATTCTACGCCGAAAACAACCGAAGCGCCACCTAGCGGCCATCGTAAATATGCACCCTAAGATACGACGGTGTAAGAGACTTGCGCCAGTCGGATCTTAGGCTAATTTCGGCGTATCTTGCTTTCTGAATACAGAAAAAAGATACGCCGGCGCAGCTTTGAATTTACGCGGCGTATCTATAGATACGCCGGCGTAATTCAATGCTGAATCTGGCCCAATGTTTGGAGACCCCTGCTGTAGAACAATACAAAGAGCCAGGAACGATGTGTAGTAACCCATAGCAAGCAGTCACTGTCCATATTGTACTACTATGACTTGAGTAAAGTTACATTTTATAGTTGGCCATGGCGCTGCTCTTTTTTTTTTAGCGGTGTGTTCTTTGCACTGTTTGACAAATAAGCCTAGAAATACATAGCAACAGTAATAGGAATGTATTTAAATTATAAGGAATCTTTTGTTTTCTGTGTTGCGTTCAGCTTAAGGGATCTCAGAGGGAATAAGAATTCTTTTGTTTAAAAATGCAGTCACTGTGCTGCCAAGTAAATACCTTTTCATAAGAGGAATGCTTGTTCCACCTGCCCAACTTGCTTACACTTTGTATATTATTGATGTCCTCCTGCACTCCTGATAGTGTTGTAAGGGGGAGAGCAGCTCTCTCTGTATCGGGGTCTCTGCCAGACTCGTCGTTATGCCCTAAGAACCCAACTGACACCCTCTGAAGTACGCTGCCCACGCCTTGTGAAAAAGCACATGTTCTGGAAATGCCCCTAATTGGTCCACTGCTGGCAGGAAGTGTTTGATAATACAAATTGTGTGTTCCATCAATGCTCCTCAGATCCACAAATGGGACTCTTGGGGCTAGATTCAGATAGGTTAGCGGATCTTTAGCGTTTTGGTATTTGTCCCCCCCCCCCCCCAAAAGAAGAACCACCAGCCGCCGCTGAGAAGGGGGGTACATCCCGAAAGCCTGTCCTGAAAAATTGTAGGTTGGTGCAAATAAATAAAAGTATCACGGACAGTACTCAATTGTTTCTGAAGAGAAGGAAGAATGGTATTGTGTGTTCCTAGCGGTTATGGTCCAACCTGCTCTAAAAACGATCCGTCACAAGTGCACTAATACAGCTACAATCGCCTCAAGCAAGATGGAAGATACTTCCCTTTTCTTCAGTGACAATCTGTATTCTTTTACCTCTTTTGTGTTCATATCCCAAATAGGAAGGTTGCGGTTTCCTCTACTGCTGACAGTATAAAGAATGCAGAAAAGTTTATCGAATTATTTCAAGTCTGGCTGTTTGAAGAAGAAAATATATCAACAGAAGCAGAGCCACTGGAGCAAAAGATCGACAAACTCCAGGTAAACTGCTACTGTCGTGGTCTTGGTTATGCTTTTATTGTCTTATTTTTCTATTTTTTTCACATTTAAAAAAATAAATAAAAAAAAAGATTATCTGGATATACACTCACTGGCCACTTTGGTATACATTGCTCAATTTCTTGGTAACACAGATTGCTAATCAGCCAATTACATGGCAGCCACTCAATGCATTTAGGCATCTAGATGTGGTGAAGACAACTTGCTGAAGTTCAAACTGACTATCAGGGGAAGAAAGGGGATTTAAGTGACTTAGATGTGGCGGCTGCATTCGTTTTCTTTTTACCTTTATTTCACTTAGTGAATCTGAACTCCAGTTAACACTTTATAAGCAGTTTTATTTTGGTTTACATGAATGAATTATTATACAGGATTAAAATAGCGCCAACAGTTTGCGCAGCGCTTTACATCGGGGTAGACCGTATTGCTGAGGAAGTTGTCAAACGCAACGCGTCCGGGGGTCAGGAGCCTTGTTACACGTCGCTCGCTGCTGTCCTAAACAACTCTGTGACGCTGTGATGCCATGTTTTTTCGTATGCCTTTTTGAACCGGCCAATGTGTGAGTAGCCTGTAAATGTTTTTTACTGAATTTAAGCCATTCAACCCAGCGGAAGCTCTTATATTGTCTTTTTCCCTGCATGTTCCGGTCCATATGTTTGGCTGTCATATGAGGAATTCTTTGCTGAATTCCACATGCTTATCTCACCATCTGACCATCTGGTAACAGTGGTCTATTGCTGAGGTGAGAGTACCCATCTTTATCGGTGGAGAGATCACGTTTTAAAGTGGAGGTTCACCCAAAAAGTTAATTTTTAACATTAGATTGAGGCTCATTTTGTGAAGGGGAATCGGGTGTTTTTTTTTTTTTTAAATCGAAGCAGTACTTACCGTTTTAGAGAGAGATCTACTCCGCCGCTTCGGGGTATGGGCTGCGGGACTGGTCGTTCCTATTTGATTGACAGGCTTCCGACGGTCGCATAAATTGCGTCACGATTTTACGACGCGATGGATGCGACCGTCGGAAGCCTGTCGGAAGACACTCAATCAAATAGGAACGCCCAGTCCCGCAGCCCATACCCGGAAGCGGCGGAGAAGATCGCTCTCTAAAACGGTAAGTACGGCTTCGTTTTTAAAAAAACACCCGATTCCCCTTCACAAAATGAGCCTCAATCTAATGTTAAAAAAAAAAATTCGGGTGAACTCCCGCTTTAAGTTTAGTGTGCTCAATAACACGTGGTGAAGATTCCTAAGAATTGGATCGCAAGATCTTTCACTTTTATTTTCTTTTGGACTTTTTAAATAATTATTTCACTTTATTGTTATTGGTTTGCGCTGCACTGCTCTCTACTCATTTGTATCACGTTTTGGATTTTGTTTTAGAATTATTGCATCTTTGATCTAGTTTTTTTGCGCTGATTGCACCCCTTGTCTACAATACAATTCAATACAGGAGGGATCAGAGGGCCCTGCTCGTTAGAGCTTACAATCTAGAATAAAAGCTTGGTCTTTTTAAAGGACGTGGGGCTCTCCCCTCCTCTCGACTGATGTCAGCGGGAGATTTTCGAACCCTCTTGCTCTAGCTTTCAGATCAGGAGGGGGGAGAGGCGGCCGGTCACGTGAGCGCTGAGCGCCGCTCTGAAATCAGGTATAGACGCCATTTTTTTAATTTTTTTTATAAAGCACAAAGACTTGACAACCACTTTAACTCCGCTATATAATTTTCTTTTTAGGGCCCTCAGGTGGGTTATGCCAGCATGTGCATAGCAAATTAGTACATTATGGCAGATATGCCTGTCAAATGGTGCCCTCCAGCGCTGTGGTGGGATTGATTGAGGCTGATGGGGTCTCTTCTGTCATAAATACCCTGCCCTGTCTCAAATTTTTGAAAAATTAACTTTACTTCTACTTCGAAGAAGCAGGGTGATTTCTGTTTGTGTGCTAGCGCCCTCTAGTGGATAATCTTAAAATATTCTTTATATGCAAAATAATAAAAATACAAAATGAAGCACGAAAATGTATCAAAAATTATGAAATTTGCAAGAATCAAAATATGTGCTATCTCGTTACATTTTGCAACATACTGGTTTGTCTTACAACAAACTGTACCTCTCTATCCCATACATGTCACATGGTCTCCCTCTTACCTGCATGAGCTGGGACTAATATTCTCTGCTGAAAGGGTCTATTCTGTCATCCTGGGGCATGCACACCACTCAGCGCAGAGTACCTGCTCAGCTTCACTGTTGTTCTAGTGTTTTCACTAGCAAACTGTACATATACATTATGCTTCAATCTACCTTTTTGTATTTTTAGAGTGTAAGCTCTAATGAGCAGAGCCCTCCGATTCCTCTTGTACCAAATTGTAATGTAACTGTAATGTCTGCCTTCATTTTTTCACGCGCTTTTCTAACTGTTGGTGCGATATAAATCTTGTATAATAAGTGTGTAATAAGAATACCGTATTTATCTGCCTATAGCGCGCACCGGCGTATAGCGCTCACCCCTAATCTAGACATGAAATTCCTGGAAACATTTTTTTTATTACTTACAGTTTTGGTGTCTTGCCCGGCGGCCTTGTCCGGTCCGGCGTCTGTCTGCGGCCTTCGTGGTGTCCTCCCCGCTTCTCCCGCGCTGTCTCTGAGCCGATCCCAGCTTCCTGCGCTGTGTTTGAACGCCGCCGCCGACATATATCGAGCGCAGTACACTCGGCCAGGCTCGGCTCCTCTTGCATAACCGCGAGGGGAGCCGAGCCTGGCCGAGTGTACTGCGCTCGGTATATGTCGGCGGCAGCATTCAAACACAGCGCGGGAAGCGAGTATCGGCATATATCGCGCACCTACGATTTTGCCCTGATTTTATGGGCAAAAAAGTGCGCGGTATACGCCGATAAATACGGTAATTAAAGGCCAGCTTCAACCATGTCCAATATCAAAACATATTCAATATCAAACGCAACCCCCGTGGAATAGATCCCCATCACAATTTCAAATCTGCTGTTGATATTTGTACTTTTCAACCACTTGAACCCCCCGAAAGATTTACCCCCCCCCCCTTCAAGACTAGGCCATTTTCTGCGGTATGGCACTGCATTACTAATTATAGATTTTTTGAGAAAAAGGGTAGCAGTACAAAAGTTAAAGCGGGAGTTCACCCATTTGTAAAAAAAAAAAAATCTCCCCTTAGCTTCCTGCTCGTTCGGTCTAGGGGAATCGGCTATTTGTATTAAAATATGATCCGTACTTACCCGTTTTCGAGCTGCATCTTCTTCCGTCGCTTCCGGGTATGGGTCTTCGGGAGCGGGCGTTCCTTCTTGATTGACAGTCTTCCGAAAGGCTTCCGACGGTCGCATCCATCGCGTCACTCGTAGCCGAAAGAAGCCGAACGTCGGTGCGGCTCTATACTGCGCCTGCGCACCGATGTTCGGCTTCTTTCGGAAAATCGTGACGCGATGGATGCGACCGTCGGAAGCCTCTCGGAAGACTGTCAATCAAGAAGGAACGCCCATTCCCGAAGCCCATACCCGGAAGCGACGGAGAGGATGCATCTCGTAAACGGGTAAGTACTGCACATATTTTAAAATAAATAGCCGATTCCCCTAGACAAAACGAGCAGGAATCTAAGGGGGAAAAGTGCCCTCTAAGGGTGAACCCCCGCTTTAAATGAAGGTCTTGGAACAAATGGCAGCACATGACAACACAAAAGGAGAAGGCATATCATTTTTTTTAAACATATATGAGACAGAGCAGGATAGTTGCTTGCTTAGGATACGTACGGAGAAACAGGATCCACCAATGTGACCTGAGGAGTGGAAGCAGATAAATTGGCAACCGGATAAATGAGACAAACGATTAATAAACACAACAATAAAGTTTGGAATGTCTAAGAAGGGGGACTGGAGACTCGGGGGGAGTCCCTTGGACTACAGGAAAGTCAGGACGCTCTCTACGTTGCAGATAAAGGAGCTGTGTGTTAGTGGGCGTCCTGACTCTCCTGTAGTCCAAGGGAGGGGTCAAGCACGACACTCCACACCAGGGAGAAAGCCTCGCATTACTGTGTGGAGTTACAGACAGAAAAACAGGAAGTGAGGATTTCTCAGAAGAAATAAGGACATTTAAAAGCAAAATGGAAGGATGAGGTAAGTGAAGGAGGACTGCACTAAGGTAAAGGAAGCTATTTGGGGGAAAAAAATTGTACCTTTACAACCCCTTTAAAGCGGATGTCCGGCGGAAAAAAAAATATTAAAAGCCAGCAGCTACAATTACTGTGGCTGCCGACTTTTAATATTAGCACACTTATTACCTGTCCTGGAGTCCAGCGCCGTCGACAGCAGAGGACGAGCGATCGCTCGTCACTCTGCTGCCCCCACCACCATCCTCGGTGAGGGAACCAGGAAGTGAAGCGCTCTGGCTTTACTGCCCGGTTCCCTACGGCGCATGCGCGAGTCGCGCTGCGCCGTGCTGACTGGTTTGGTGTCTTGCCCGGCGTCCATCTGCGGCCTCGTCCGGTCCGGTGTCTGTCTGCGGCCTCGGTGGTGTTCTCCCGCGCTGTCTTCATGTTGAATTCCCGCTTCCCACGCTCAGTTTGAAGCCTCCGATTTTCAGGGCAAAAAAGTGCGCGATATACGCCGATAAATACGGTATATAAATAAATAAATAAATATATATATATGTATATGTGTGTGTGTATATAGTGACAGGCCGAGCAGGGCTGCTGATAAGCCAGGGCCCGGCCAACAGGGGGGCCTGGCAATCTAGGATGAAAGAATGCAGAATAAGAATAATTATAAAAATAAATATGTCACCAGCGATTGCAACAACCCCCATCCATTGGTAGCATGGGTGGCACTTTTGTCACTGCAGGCAGCACATGCGTTATGGAATTGGCTTGGATGGCACTGTCTGCAGCACATTATGGCATTGGCATGTCCCGCTGTCAAGTCGCTGATCGCCACCATTACCTGCACTTTGTTTGAAGGAGGGACCAGGGGTGGGATTGAAGGGGGCCCCCGTGGGGTAGGCTGTATGGGGCCCCATGATTTTGATCAGCGGCCCTGAGGCCGAGACCCTGCCACTGTGATAATGGAGGAGAATGTGAGACAGGGTTCTCATTATGGGTTAATGCGAGGTTCCTGCCGATTGGTTCAGAGTTCTGTATCAAATCTTTCAGCGCCTGTTCACATCGGCACGATTTGACATGCAATTTTTGAAAAGTCAAGTTGCATGTCCAATCAGAGCTTATTGTCGGCAATAGGAGCGTCTCAGTCGGTGGGATGCCGACTTTGCGAGGATTTCAATAGACATCTGTGCATGAACTCGTACAGATATCTTTCGAGTCGCCCCCCCCCCCCCCCCCCCCCCCGGAAGTTGGACTGAAATGTGGCTTTGAAATTTTGCGAGTTGAATTGAACTTGAGCGATTTCAAAGCCGTGTTCAATGTGAATGAGATCCTGTGTCCGGATTTTACCAGGTGCCTGCAGCCTGTCTGAGTACCCAGGTGCGCAGGGTCGTTATATTCTCATGTCTGAGGATAGTTTTAACTAAAAATGATTGTTTTTGGCAGTGTGCAGCCCCCTGTCCTAATAACCAGAAGTCCCAGCAAGAGTCTGCAGTCATTTTCTGGAGTTTGTAGTTCTAGGACACTTGGAAGGTCACACATAGTGTAAATATCTGCCCCATATAGTCAGTTTTGTCATCTGATGTCATACCACAGAGTGCCTGTAAACAGCTGAAGAGAGTTCAGATCATCATTGACTCATTGAAGACCCAGATTCTCTACAAGAATCCGAAGGACAACAGCAAGTACACGAGAACTCAGGACCTGCTCAACAAGTTTGACTATGTAACAGCTTACATGGAGTTAAGGTGAGAGATAGTTGTGCTTCTTGTGTCATCTTCTGTACATTTCACCTTAATGGGGAAACAAAAGCCGAAGAAAGGGAAGTTCTGTCCTTTTTTTTGTTTGTTTGTTTTGTTGTTGTTGTTGTTGTTGTTGTTGTTGTTGATTCTCGGTGTTTTTGCATTCTTGCTATGAAGGAGGATGGCATAAATGTCATATTCTGAGATATTGAGTGACAGCTGATTCACCTAACTCCCCCCCCCCCAGGCTAACCTGCCAATGCTGCCATGGTAACAAATATACAGACACATGGGAATGGGCAATGACTGCAAGTGTATCTAAAGACAAACCTTTTCCTATATTAGAGCCAGTCAGGTTTTTATTCTATATTTTTTTTATCTTGCCACATGTGTTACATTTGTCTTAACCCTTCAATCCAAGATTTAAAAAAAAATCACTTCAACCTTTGATAAACTTTAAATACACGGTGCTTCAACATTACACAAGACCAGGGCCGCCATCAGGAATTATGGGGCTCCTTACACAGCTTCAGGCATAGGCCCCCTGGAGCAGAGAAAAAAGAAGAAATAGATAAAAATATATATAAAAACATTTTTTTAAAAAGGGGTGTTGCCATCTGGGGACCTCTGGGCCCTTTAATAATAATAAAAATATATATATATAAGAAATAAAAAAATATATAAAAAAAGATTGTTTTTTTTATAAATAAAAAGGGGGATTGTCATCTGGGCCCCTGGGGACCTCCGGACCTCTAAAAAACAAAATGGCCCTTTTAATAAAAAATAAAATAAATATTTATATATATATTTTTTAAAGGGGTTTGTCATCCGTCAAATTAGGTTTTTGAATCCTGTTTCCACTCATTAAGGTTTAAGATTATTTTGTGTTTTGTAATGTAATGTATAGTACAGGTGTGGTACGAGTGCATTGTGTACTACCATAGCTCTAAACTGTCCCTGATTTGGAGGAATGTCCCTCTTTCCACCTCATTTGTCCCTCATTTTAGCTGTATATAAAATGCACTTTTTATCTTTAAACACTTGCCTACCTGGCACTTTCACCCTCTTCCTGCCCGGGCCATTTTTTCAGCTTTCAGCGCTCTCGCACTTTGAATGACAGTTGCGCGGTCATGTAACACTGTACCCAAACACATTTTTTTATCATTTTCTTCACATAAATAGAGCTTTATTCTGGTGGTATTTAATCACTGCTGGGTTTTTTATTTTTTACAAAAAAAAGACCAAAAATTTTGAAAAAAACATTTTTTTTGTCAGTAAATCAGTAAGTTTAATAAATTAAGCCGTGTACACACGATCGGTTTGTCCGATGAATACAGATCGATGGACCGTTTTCATCGGACAACCCGATCTTGTGTGGGGCCCCATCGGTGACAAAAAATAGAACATGTTTTAAATTTTTCCTATGGATAAAAAACCGATAGAAAAAAACGATCATCTGTGTGGAAGTCCATCGGTCAAAAATCCACGCATGCTCAGAATCAAGTCGACGCATGCTCGGAAGCATTGAACTTCATTTTTCTCAGCACGTCGTAGTGTTTTACGTCACCGCATTTTGGCACGGTGGGATTTTTGACTGATGGTGTGTAGGCAAGACTGATGAAAGTCAGCTTCATCGGATATCCGCCGAAAAATATTCCTTGCGTAAATCTACGGAAGCGCCACCTAGCGGCCAGCGTAAATATGCAGCCTAAGATACGACGGTGTAAGAGACTTACGCCGGTCGGATCTTAGGGAAATCTATGCGTAACTGATTCTCTGAATCAGGCGCATAGATACGATCCGCACACTCAGAGTTACGACGGTGTATCCGGAGATACGCTGTCGTAACTCCTATCTGAATCCGGGCCTTAGACTTTTGTTTCCTTTAGGTAAATGAATGTAATAAATGTATGATGGATCCTCTGTGTTCTTGGCTGCAGGCAGCACATGCTGACGTTGGTAGGGAAGCAGTTCTTGGCCTTCCTGGAGCAAGGGAAAGAGGTGAAGATTTGGCTGTCGGACGTTGTGGAGTTTCAGGAGAGGCTGCATCATGTGACATGTGACCGCCACCTTGTTGTCCAGCAGCAGCTCTCACAGACGCAGGTACACAGAATACATGTTGTGTGATATTGGTATAAGGCTCTTTTTTTACCTTTTTTATACCAGAATTTCTAGATTTAAGATTGGGTGCAATGAACTTAGTAGTGCAGCTAAGGCCCCTTTCACACGGGGCAGATACGTCCGAGCAGAATCGGCCTGCTCAGCGGGGGATCTCTCCCCTGAGCAGGCAGATGATAGGTCTGTGTCTGTGTCTGCTCCGCTATGCAGAGCAGACAAGAACAGAGCTCGCTGGCCTCTTTGGGGCGGCTGGATGTAACGAACTGCGTGTCCGTTTCAATCCGATTTGTCATCTGATCAGCTGGACTAATGGTGAATGTATCGCCATATATCTATTTTAGGTGGATTTTGTCAGATCGGATGCCAGATGTCCGCTGACATCCACTGCCACCTAAAGAATACTGGGGTAGATTCAGGTAGGGGCGCGCACTGATACGGCGGCGCTACGCTACGCCGCTGTAAATTACAGGAGCAAGCGATGTATTCAGGAAGCACTTGCTCCGTAATTTGCGGCGGCGTAGCGTAAAATGGGCCGGCGTAAGCGCGCGTAATTCAAATGATCCAGTAGGGGGCGTGGATCATTTAAATTAGGCGCGTTCCCGCGCCGAACGTACTGCGCATGCGCCGTCCCTAAAATTTCCCGACGTGCATTGCGGTAAATGACGTCGCAAGGACGTCATTGGTTTCGACGTGAACGTAAATGGCGTCCAGCGCCATTCACGGACGATTTACGCAAACGACGTAAAACGGCGTCCATACTTAACATTGGCTGCGCCTCCTAATAGCAGGAGCAGCCTTACGCCGAAAACGAGTTACGCAAACGACGTAAAAAACTACCGCCGGGCGCACGTACGTTTGTGAATCGGCGTAAGGATGTAATTTGCATACTCTACGCTGACAACTACGGAAGCGCCACCTAGCGGCCAGCGTGAGAATGCAGCCTAAGATACGACGGCGTAAGTGACTTATGCCAGTCGTATCTTAGGCTAATGTCGGCGTAACTAGCTTTCTGAATACAGAAAATAGATACGCCGGCGTAGCTTTGAATTTACGCGGCGTATCTATGGATACGCCGGCGTTAATCGTTCCTGAATCTACCCCAATGGGTGGTCCGATCTGGTTTGCCTGAAAAACAGACAGGTGGACCCGATTGGTCAGCTGGCATGAAAGGGGCCAAATGGTAACAGGATTCCCGATTTTATAAAGATCCCCAATTGGACATGTGCAATTAGTTTTGTTTCAAATTTGTTTTTAACGAATTTAGACAAATTTGTTAATTCGGAAATATTTGAATTTGTGAATATTCGAAAATCTGAAAATTCAGACATATGGAAATTCGGAAATCTAAAAATGAAAATCTGAAAAATGTTAAAACCCAAAAATTCGAAATAATAACTAGCTAATAATAACTTGACTATTACTAACTATTAAATTATAGGTATTGGAATTTTCTTTCAAATTTGGCTGTTAGTGAACGTAACGAATACGAACTTATCCGCAGTTACGAATTATCCATAACAACAAATGCCGTATCTAAACAAATGGAACGTAACTAATTAATATTAACCACTTAAGGACCGGACCAATATGCTGCTAAATGACCCAAGGGGTTTTTACAATTCGGCACTGCGTCGATTTAACAGACAATTGCGCGGTTGTGTGACGTGGCTCCCAAACAAAATTGGCGTCCTTTTTTCCCCACAAATAGAGCTTTATTTTGGTGGTATTTGATCACCTCTGCGGTTTTTATTTTTTGCGCTATAAACAAAAACAGAGCGACAATTTTGAAAAAAATGCAATATTTTTTACTTTTTGCTATAATAAATATCCCCCAAAAACATATATAACATTTTTTTTTTTCCTCAGTTTATGCCGATACGTATTCTTCTACCTATTTTTGGTAAAAAAATCGCAATAACCGTTTATCGATTGGTTTGCGCAAAATTTCTAGCGTTTACAAAATAGGGGATAGTTTTATTATTTTTTTACTACTAATGGCGGCGATCAGCGATTTTTTTCAGGACTGCGACATTATGGCGGACACTTCGGACAATTTTGACACATTTTTGGGACCGTTGTCATTTTCACAGCAAAAAATGCATTTAAATTGCATTGTTTATTGTGAAAATGACAGTTGCAGTTTGGGAGTTAACCACAGGGGGCGCTGTAGGAGTTAGGGTTCACCTAGTGTGTGTTTACAACTGTAGGGGGGTGTGGCTGTAGGTCTGACGTCATCGATCGAGTCTCCCTATAAAAGGGAACACACGATCGATGCAGCTGCCACAGTGAAGCACGGGGAAGACGTGTTTACATACGCCTCTCCCCGTTCTTCAGCTCCGGGGAGCGATCGCGAGAGGGCGGCTAGAAACGAATAGCCGCGCCCTCGTCCCGGATCGCTCCTGAAGCCACGGGAACCGCCGCATGTACCGGGGGGGTTCCCGATCGGACCCCCGACCCACGTCTAGGCAGGGAAGTACATGTACGCCAATGTGCCTGTACGTGCCATTCTGCCGACGTAAATGTACATGCGGCGGTCCGGAAGTGGTTAATAAATAATAATAAAAAAGGATTATTAATATTTGGTTCTGTTCCATTTGTTTAAATGCGGCATTCTTTATTTTGGATAATTCGTAACTTCAGGTATTTGTTACGTTCACTAACAGCCATATTTGAAAGGAAATTCCAACACCTATAATTTAAATGGGTATTATTTAAAATTTTTGGATTTTCGTTCTTTTGAAGTTTCCTTTCTTATTTTCAAATGTCTGGGAAAAAAAACCTAAAAACTAAACAAAATTTTTGGGCAGTGCACATGTCTATCCCCAAAGTTTCCATGCATGCCCTTTCTCTAGGATTTTGATACTTCCTACCCAGCACTTCTTTTCAGGTGTATTTTGTGCCATTCTTTTTGAAGGTTATTGGGAAACAAAGTCAAATGATTGCAAGAAAGCTGGAAACATATGAAAACACTGCAAAACAACTAACATCTACACTACAGGTAAGACACACACAGCTCATCAATGTGTTCAGCAAGTTTTTACAGCTTTTTATTGTTTTTTTTGGCAAACTGCAGGATGAACCGAATCCTTGCAAAAATGTATATTTACAAGTAACATGTATTTTACAGCCGAACTCTTACTGGTTCTTCGTTTTCCTAATGTGCGATTTCAGGCCAGCTTTTGCGTTTTCCTCTTTCACTTTCATTAAGAGACTCTAGTAGGAGTTCTTCACTTTCTGCCATTAGTGTGGTATTGTCTGCATATCTTAGGTTGGTGATAATTCTCACAATGAGCTTGTGATTCGTCGATCCTGGCATTTCGCATTATGTACTCTACATATAAGTTAAATAAGTAGGGTGACCATGTACATCCTTGCAGCACTCCTTTCTCAATTTTGAAGCAGTCAGTTCTATGTCCTGTTCTAAAGCCGCATACACATGGTTCGATTGTTGGCAGAGGATTGTCTGTTGTCCTAAAATCTTACCATTAGTACGCTCCTTTTTTTTTTTTGGATAATCTTTATTTAAAAGAGAGAGAACAAATAAACGACAAATGGGAACAATAATATAGGTTGCAGGTTAGCTGTAGTACATGGTGGGCACTTTTGAGCCATCTTAGCCTGAGAGAGAGAGAGAGAGAGAGAGAGAGAGAGAGAGAGAGAGAGAGAGAGAGAGAGAGAGAGAGATTTTTTAAGGCAAATAGGTAGATTCACATACATTGCTGCAACTTTAAGGCGGCGTAGCTTAAGGCATTTAAGCTACGCCGCCGTAAGTTAGCGAGGCAAGTACATGATTCACAATGTACTTGCCTGCTAAGTTACGGCGGTGTAGCCTAAAGCGGGCGGGCGTAAGGGCGCCTAATTCAAATTTCTCTAAGGGGGTGTGTTTTATGTCAATGGGGCTTGACTTGACGTTTCTTACTAACTGCGCATGCGCCTACATTTCCCAGTGTGCATTGCGGCTAAGTACGCCGCACGGGCCTATTGATTTTGATGTGGACGTAAATCCCTATTCACGGACGACTTACGCAAACGACGTAAAAATTTCGAATTTCGACGCGGGAACGGCGGCCATACTTAACATTGGCTACGCCACCTAGGGCCCAGCTTTAACTTAGGCTGCCTATCTCTTACGTAAACGGCGTAAATGTACTGCGGCGGCCGGGCGTACGTTTGTGAATAGGCGTATCTACTTATTTGCATATTCTACGCCGACCGCAATGGAAGTGCCACCTAGCGGCCAGCAGAAATATTGCAACCTAAGATAGGACGGCGCAAGCCGTCGTATCTTAGATATGTTTTAGCGTATCTCTGTTTGAGCATACACTTAAACATAGGTCTTTAAGTCTGCACCGAGCAAGCCGCGTCCGAGCCACCTCTGTCTTCAGGGCATCGGAGCGCCTCCCTCTACCCGGGATCTAAGGGCTGGTTCAGCCAATTCTAGCAGTGCCAAGTCTAGGCTAGAGGATACATTCCTCGGGTCAGACACATGGGCCACCCAAGGCGCCCATATGGCGTTGAAGCGTTCTAGGGTATCCCTACCGGTCGCTATCTAATGTTCAGCTTCTTGAATATCATTTACTTTAAGCCATTTGTTGGAATTTGAGGTTGTTTCCAATAGATTGGGATTAAATGCCTAGCTGCATTTAGAAGATGAGGTAATGCGCTCTTCTTATAAGCGTGTGAGATGAGTGCAATCGTATGTTGGTTTGAACTTTTTTTTGGTGCTGCCTTTCTTTGGTATCGGAATGTAAACGGACCTCTTCCAATTCTGTGGTCATTGTTGAGTTTTCCAAATTTGTTGGCATATTGTGTGCAGCACTTTAACAACATCATCTTTTAGGATTCTAAGCTGGGATACCATCACTTTCAGTAGCTTTGTTATTAGCAATGCTTTCTAAAGCCCCGTACACACCATCTGAAATTTCCATATGACGCCCGATAATCTTACCGTTAATACGGTCGATTCTGACTTTCGGATGAAAAAATCCTGATGTACAGGTTATATAATTTCTCATACCTAAACTCAATATCCGATTTTTAATTAGTTTTCGTCCGAAAAAACTCAAATCGTAAAAGCACGACTACGCATCATCAGAAACGAATACATACAAAACTATTCAACGCATTACGGCACTTCTGAAGTTGTAATTTGTCGTAGGAGAATTTTCCTATGGCAAGTAACCTCTTCACTTTCGACATGAGACAAGCATGCAACAAAAAAAAAATAGAAGAATGGTCGTCCGACAATCTGATGGTGTATATGGGGCTTTAGGCACACTTGACTTCACTCTCCGGGATATCTGGTTCAAGGTCAGTGACTGCATCATTGTGGTTATATGGTTGATTAGTGTGTATATATATATATATATATAAAATATATAGTGATTTGATATTCTCTCCTCCTGTTTTTGCTGGTTGACATAACTTTCCATTTCGGTGTTATATATGCGGTTTGATGTTTTCTGCCAAGTAATGAAATTTGCACTTCTATTACTGTATATAATGATCGATGGAGGCATGAATTGCTCTTGCTGTGTCATATTATGTACCTGCATGAAATGATCTCGGCAAATCCTGTCTCTGCACCAATATGTTATTGGGACAAGATAATGTACATACATAGAAGAATTGCTTTAATTAACCGTTTTTTGATAGGGGTGCAGGCTCTATAAAACGGGCTATAATTCAGTATTGTGTATACCCCAGGGTAGGGAAGAGCCTGATGTTTGTGTCGAATGTAAATTTGACTTGACTATCGTGAGTTCGCCGAATACTAAACATTATGGGGCATTCGCGGGGAACGCGCCATAATGAACGACAAGACAGTCAATGCACTTACAAGATCACAGTGCATTGACGGCTGCTGATGGGCCAAAGCATGCACCTGACCTGCATGCTTTGGCCAATCACACAGCACGCTCAGCTGTGAGAGCCATGATTGGCCAAAGGCAATCATGGCTCAGGAGGCCCGAGTCCACGCCCCACACTATGCAAGGCTGCTCTTTGGATAGATTTCTACTCACATAGGTAGATTCAGGTACATTGGATTAAAGTTACGGCGGCGTAGCTGATTCTCAATATACTTGCCTGCTAATATACAGTGGCGTAGCCTAAAGCGGGCGGGCGTAAGGGCGCCAAATTCAAATGTGTTGGAGGGGGGCGTGTTTGATGGTAATGAGGCTTGACCTCACGTTTTTTACGTTTTGTTTTAACTGCGCATGCGCCGGGCGCCTTTATTTCCCAGTGTGCATTGCGGCTACGTACGCCGCACGGGCCTATTGATGTGGACGTAAATCCCGATTCACGGACGACTTACGCAAATGACATAAAAATTACGAATTTCGATGCGGGAACGGCGGCCATACTTGACATTACTATTCCATTAGAGCCTAGCTCTAACTTTACGTGGCCTATCTCTTACGTAAAAGTACTGCGTCGGCCGGGCGTACGTTCGTGAATCGGCGTATCTCCTCATTTACATATTCTACGCCGACCGCAATGGAAGCGCCACCTAGTGGCCATCCAAAATATTGCAATCTAAGATAGGATGGCGCAAGCCGTCATATCTTAGATATGTTTAAGCGTAGCTCTGTTTGAGCATACGCTTAAACATAAGTCGGCGTAGATTCTGAGTTAGGTCGACTTATCTACTGATAAGCCGGCCTAACTCTACCTGAATCTCATTGATTTATATCCACCCTGCTCAAAATCTGGTCTTTTAGTGGGTTCTGCGGACAGGAGTTGAGAACCACTGCACTAGTCAATCCTGCCCCATCGATCAACTTGTTTTTTTTTTTTTTAAATGAACGAATGAAGGCACCACATCTAATGATTGGTAAGCTGCATTACTAAATTTTTGGTTTTGGGTTCAATACCACTTTACATTGTACTTGCTCTCTGCTATGATTGGTGGGTACAGGGATGCCCATGGAGAATGTGCCCAGGTTAGAGGTCATGCATTCAAACAACAAACACATGTATGGAGAGAAAAGAGCCCTTCGTGAGTCTGTATTTTTAATTGCCTTCTATGTACCAATTGCTGATCATCTAACCAGAGTGTTGTGTTTTAGGAGATGGGATCATTTTCAAATAGCTTTCGAATTGCATTAAGAAAAGAGGATGGAAAGAATCAGAAGAGATGGAGCGACACCCTGATGAACTCGGTGACAGAAGAGGTCAGCGTTCTCCATAATTCTAATCTCTTTACTATGAAACAAAGTGACCAGAAACAGATTCCGCTTTAGTCTTTCCTGAAACCTTCCACCCCCTGCTAACCCCACTCTGACGTTTTAAGCCTCTAATAGGATTTCATTAAGTCTTTTCTTTCCTTCCCTGCTAGATGACACAAGTGGCAGAGCGGTTCTCTACAGTCCTCAAGCTAAACGCATGTTACCATACCCATCTGCAGGGTCTCTTATTGGCCCTCGTGCTAAACTAAAAGCATAATGACGCCAGAGAACATTCTATGTACACAACTGACATTCCGAGATTTCAAGTATGCAAAGAAATGCAATTATTATGTACAAAATAAATCATTTCAAATTATTCTTTTGCAGAAATGTTTTTTGTTGTAGCACGGCCTATATATCACCTGGCCACAAGATGGCAGCAAAATTACAACTCCCAACCTCACCTTTTTCCAAACTAAACATTTCAGACTTTTATGTGTACTTACAGCTATAATATACCTATATGTGCATGGGAATATTTACTATTTCTGCAAATACTACCTTACAGTATGTACAGCACAAACCTTTTTGCCTAGAAATTGTAGGAAAGGGTAGCTTTGCCCCTCACTCATACCCTATAGCAATGGTCATCCACCCTGTCCTCAGGGCCCACTAACAGGCCAGGTTTCATGTATTACCTTGGGGGAGATGCAGACTAGAATACTGCAATCACTGAGCATTAAATGACATCACCTGTCATGTATTTCAGTTACCGTATTTATCGGTGTATACCGCGCACTTTTTTCCCCTTAAAATAAGGGGTGTGCGATATATGCCGATACCCGCGCTGTGTTTTAACCTTGCTGCCGACATATACCCAGCACAATACACTTGGCCAGGCTCGGCTCCCCTTGCGGTCACGCCCTGTGCCGCCTTCTAGGCGAGAGGAGCCGAGCGTGCTGCGCTCGGTATATGTCGGCGTTCAAACACAAAGCGGGGAATCGGCTCAGAAACAGCGCGGGAGAAGTAGGCTCAGAAACAGCGCGGGAGAACACCACCGAGGCCGCAGACGGACGCTGGGCAAGACACAGACGAGGGGCATTCAAACTAAGTATTTTCTTTTTTTCCTCAAATTTCCCTTCTAGGTTGGGGGTGCGCGCTTTACACCGATAAATACAGTATCTTGCAAACCTGGTCTGTTAGTGGGGCCCTGAGGACAGGGTTGATGACCTCTGCCCTATAGGACCTCCACTCCTGTAATTTTGGAGGCTAAGCCAGAGCCCACATTCCATAACTAGCCTACTCTCTGGGAGGGTAGCCACGCTGCCTGCCATGGTGTCCATCAGCAAAGGAAAATGACGGTAAGTATTAGGAAATGTTCTGTTTCCGTGACAGACTCCATGGCAGCCTACATTTGGTTTGTTTTTCCCTTCAGGTGTATGTAACTAATGGGCACCTGCTCTTAAAAAGAACAAGCTCACCCATTAACATGTTACACCCATTTTCGGGATTTAACATGCATTACAATTGCACCACCTATACAAGTCTTCATATTTCTAAAGGTGCTTGCACTTGGTTCTTCTGCATACATATGGGACAAGTACTTGCTGAAATCCTATTTAGAAAATACATTTGCCCCCCTTAATAATGGTACATATTGTACATTTTCTGACAAATACACTCAGCAATGTATTGGTCTGCATTAGTAAATAAATGGGCTGAATAATCATTGATCCAATAACAAAGCTGTATACTGCAGGGGAGGAGAGGACAGGGCCTCTTTGGTAACCCACTTCATGTACAAGAAAGATCTGAATGAACATCGGTCATATATAAAAAGACATTTATTCTCTCGCTAGACAGAATGTGCAGATTACAACAGTGACAACTGAGAAAGCTCTAGGAGGACATCCAGGACTGTATTTATTGTAGATGGGCCTCAGACATTGTATGACGAGGACGACACATTTCCACCATGTCCGGTCCAGTTTGTGTGAACAAAGTGTCCCGGTTTTGACAGGAGCTCATAGGTGTGAGCGCCAAAGTAGTCTCTCTGTGCCTGAAATAGAAGAAAGTACACAGAATATTATTACCATCAGCCGGCTATAGCTAGTTGATGTATATAGGCAGCAATTGAATTCCATCCACATGGAAGGCAGAATAGAAACCAAGATGAAAAATCACACAAAATTTCAAAGCTGCTGTCAATGTGAATGTTGGCTAAAAATGTACACACCGATTGGTCACTTTGCACAGCTGATCCAGATTTTGTTTGGACTAGTTTTAGTAAGGCTCCATTCACACCTAAAGCAATTTGAATCGTGGCAGAATCACAGCGATTCCAAATCGCAGCAAAACGTGGAACATATTTGCAATGTCATTACTTCTTAATGGCATCAAAATTGCACCACGTTTGGGGGTGCCATTAGGAAGTAATGGCATCGCAAAAGTGTCCTGTCGCAATTTGGAATCGCATCAATTCTGCCTGTGCTTCAAATCGCCTCAGTGTGACTGGAGCCCAAATCTCTCCCTTTGTGTGGCTTATAAGAGAAAAGCGGTGTACACCAAGCCAGCCTTTATAACTAGGGTGCCTAAAAATTGTCACCAAGTGAATCAAGCCTGCCTTTTGCCATTGGTTGATAGGTGCCTGTACAGCGTGCTTGTTTCCCCCATTCCCTGCCCCCTCTCCATCACAGCTGGGGGGGGGGCAAAGAAATGCTGGGTGTTATTTGCTTTGTAGGAATAAATCTCTTTTAGGCCTCATGCACACTGGACATTAAAATAACGTTCTAAAAACGTCAGTAGCTTTGCAGCGAGTTGTTCAGCTTTCTTTCTCGTACATCACGGGACACAGAGCAGCATATTCATTACTATGTGGGTTATATGGAGTACCTTCAGGTGATGGACACTGGCAATCTCAAACAGGAAGTGCCCCTCCCTATATAACCCCCTCCCATAGGAGGAGTACCTCAGTTTTTTCGCCAGTGTCTTAGGTGTTGGTCATGGAATAGCTTGTCTCCTACATCCTTGGGATCAAGGCAGGCTAACCGGATCTGTCCAAGGTGCCTCAGAGCCAAAGTGGACAGTACCCGGGCCCCAAACCGTGGGGTTTTGCCCATAATGCTTCTCTTTTTAGAGAGCTGGACCCTGGGCCCAGGACTTAGAACCTCTGCGGTACCTAAGGTAACCTGTTTGCCAGAGTGCTATATGGGCCCAGGACAGTGGGTTCCTTTTAGGACCCCAGGGCCTGAAGGTCTAGTACGCCACCCACGGAGATGGGGGAAGATTGGACCGCTTGCTATGCAAAGTCCTGCGGCATGGAGCAGGTAAGAAAGGGGGGGCCTGCGGGACTTGGTTCGTCGGCAGGCTCTCTAGGGAGATCTTTGGGGGATGTGCCCGAGTATGCTCTTGCATTGGCAGTTTTTGGGCCACTATGTCTATCAAAGAGACAGGATGGTCTATGTATGGGCTCCCATGTGTGATCTTCCTAAAGATATGTGTTGCATTGTAAATTGTCTGCTGGGCGCTGGGTTGGGAAAGGAGCTGTGTGTTAGCTATGCTTTCCCAGGACTGGGGGGTCAGTGACTCACCGTGCGGTGTCCTCCTCCAGCATGTCAGACGCTTCCGGCGTGGCCCCATCCTCCGCAACACGCGCGCGGGCGCGCGCCCTGTAATATAGGCGCAGGGTGATGATTCGCGCCGTTGTGGAGAAAGAGGGGCGGGACATCTAGTCTCATAAAAGGAAGGGGCGGCCCTTCCTCTATGCTGTGTAGCTCAGTTGCTTGCTGAGCTTGAAGGAGGAGGACGCAGAGCGGCTGCAGTGCGGCTGAGGGCACCCAGTGGCGCAAGGAAGTATTGCAGTTCTGGTGAACAGAACTAGCTGTGTGGTTACTAGCCTAAAAAATTCCTTATACAGCAGATGGATACTTGCAATTTTTTGAGGGAAGACAGCATGTTTTCATAGAAAAAAAAAAAAAAAAAAAAGGTTTTTGAAAAAAAAAAAAAAAAAAAAAATATAGGAAACATACTGGTCTTCCCGTTTTGGTTTTTGGACGTTAATTGTTAATACCGTTCCCTAAAACCGTACTATTTCTTTCTCCTAGCTACAACCATCAAGGGTTGTAAGCAGGGGTACCTCGGTATTGTACCATGGCTTCCAAAGGTTCAGGATCAGGGGGTACAAAAGAAAGGGGCCCCCCCTCAGATTCTGACGGTTCAGATCGGCCTATGCCGGTACTTTCCCCACAGGTTATTACACCATTGGGCACCTTGGTTAAGCCATTAGGGAGATCTGGTGCTGAGGCTACATCAGATCCACCCAACCCTGTGTTTATCACAGAGAGTATGCTAGCCGCCTCCTTGGAGGGGCTAGAGAAAAGATTGGCGGCTATGATAGCCAAATCTACACCGGGTAAAAAGCGGACTAGGTCTCCGTCGCCTGAGTGTGGACCCTCAGATGCTGAGGTTCTCTCCCCGGGGGGATTTGAGTTGCAGGAGGATCATTTGGACCGGGACCAAATTGGTTCAGAGGTTGAGGGTTCGGCTAATGAAGAGCCTTGCTCGGCCTCCCAAGCGGAAAGCTTCTGGGTTCATTCTCTGACAGACATGGTCCACTTGGCGTTTAATTTGCCTTTGCCGGAACCTCAGGGTCCGGCCGTATCATCTTTAGGCTCTTTGAAAACGCCTCGCAGTAGCGCTGTTTTTCCAGTCCATCCTCTTTTAGAGGAAGTAATCTTCCAGGATTGGGCACGACCAGACAGAATCTTTTTACCACCTAAAAAATTTTCCGTCGTCTATCCTATGGAAGAAAAATTTGCCAAAAAGTGGACTCTCCCAGTGGTGGATGCCGCCATCTCCTGTGTAAATAAGTCCTTGACTTGCCCGGTAGAAAACATACAAGTGTTTAAAGAACCGGTTGATAAGCGTTTGGAGACGCTTTTAAAAGCATCCTTTACTACGGCGGGTGCAGTAATACAGCCAGCGGTGGCTGCTATTGGAGTTTGTCAGGCACTAACAGACCAGACAAGACAAATGCTTAAGGTTATTCCGGCCCAACAGGCGGAAGAATTATCTGATATTCCTAGAGCCATGTGCTTCGCGGTGGATGCTATAAGGGATTCCATCCAGCAAGCGTCTCGTCTGTCACTATTTTTAGTACATATGAGAAGGCTCTTATGGTTAAAGAACTGGGAGGCTGAGCCCCCATGCAAAAAGCTCCTGGCAGGGTTTCCCTTCCATGGAGAACGACTCTTCGGAGAAGATCTGGATAAATACATTCAGACTATTTCAAGTGGCAAAAGTACACTTCTACCAGTAAAAAAGAAGGTCCGGGGACCTGCGTTCAAACGGCAGCTTCCCCCTGCTCAGGGGCCCGCCAATTCCAGGCAGTATCGACGGCCTCCTGCGAGATCATACTTTAACAATAAACCACCAGGACAAGCCTTTGGAGGCAAGAAGCAGTGGTATCGTAAACCAGCAAAGACAGCCCCTAAGTCTGCCTCATGAAGGGACGCCCCCACCCACGAAGGTGGGGGGAAGGCTGCGTCTTTTTTCAGAAATTTGGGAGACCGACATTCCCGACAAGTGGGTCCGGTCTTCCGTGGCCACAGGCTACAAATTAGAATTTCTAAGAATCCCTCCACCTCATTATCAGGAGTCGAGAGTGCCAGTCGAGCCGACAAAGAAGGCCGCCTTAATGGCGGCATTAAATCATTTGCTTTACCAAGGCGTGATAGTAGAGGTACCAGCCCAGGAACATGGGCTAGGGTTCTACTCCAATCTGTTCATCATCCCAAAACCCAACGGCGATGTCAGGCCAATCTTGGACTTAAAGGGATTAAATGCGTACTTAAAAGTACGCTCGTTCCGGATGGAATCCGTGCGATCGGCAGCCGCCGCACTTCAGAAAGACGACTTTCTGGCCTCCATAGACATAAAGGATGCTTACCTTCATGTGCCAATTTTTCAGCCACATCAAAGGTTTCTACGCTTCACAGTGGCTCGGCGTCATTTTCAATTTGTGGCACTCCCTTTCGGGTTGGCTACGGCTCCTCGAGTATTCACCAAGGTCCTAGCTCCAATTCTAGCCAACCTAAGAATCCAGGGGATCATTGTCCTAGCATACCTGGACGACCTTCTAATCATAGATCATTCATCTCCTGGCCTGGAGCGAGCAGTGGCTCTCACGGTTCGATACCTAGAGAGGTTCGGTTGGGTCCTAAACCGAGAAAAATCAGCTTTCCAACCCACAAAGAGGTTGGAATATCTCGGCATGTCATTAGACACGGAACAACAAAGGGTGTTCCTGCCTCGAATAAAGGTCGAGGCTATCAAAGAATTGATACATCTGGTTCTAAACAAGAGAGAACCAACGATTCGCCTATGCATGCGATTACTAGGCAAGCTAGTGGCCACCTTCGAAGCGGTGCCATACGCTCAAAGTCACACTCGTGTCCTGCAGGCAGCCATTCTGTCAGCATGGAGCAAGAGGCCACAGGCCTTGGAATTTCCGTTGCCACTCTCATCAAGAGTCCGGCAGAGTCTGTGTTGGTGGTTAGACCCTCAGAATTTACTGAAGGGAAAATCTTTCAGCCCCGTGACATGGAAGATAGTGACCACAGATGCCAGCCTGAAGGGCTGGGGAGCGATCTTGGATGGGTGCACTCACCAAGGTACGTGGGCACAGGAGGAGAGTCAATTGCCCATCAATATCTTGGAGCTCAGAGCTGCTCGGCTAGCCCTCAGGGCTTGGACCTCCAAATTACAGGGGTTCCCGGTGAGGATACAGTCAGACAATGCCACGGCGGTGGCATATATAAATCACCAAGGGGGAACCAAGAGTCAAGCAGCTCAGAGAGAAGTGAGCTTAATTTTCCTATGGGCAGAGAATCATGTGCCCTGCATATCGGCAATATTCATTCCCGGGGTGGACAACCTGCAGGCGGACTTCTTGAGTCGTCAGACTCTGTCGCCAGGGGAATGGTCTCTGCATCCGCAAATATTTCAGATAATTTGCCAGAAGTGGGGAATGCCGGACGTGGATATCATGGCATCAAGGCTCAACAAGAAACTAGACAGGTTCATGTCCCGGACTCGGGACCCTATGGCCTGCGGGACCGATGCGTTAGTTTACCCTTGGCATCAGTTCAATCTTCTATATGCCTTCCCTCCGCTCCAGTTACTACCCCGCCTGTTGCGCAGGATCAGGGTGGAGCACAAGCCAGTCATTCTGATAGCTCCAGCATGGCCCAGAAGGGCATGGTACTCACTAATCCTAAAGATGTCAGTGGGAGACCCTTGGACGCTTCCTCTACGACCAGACCTACTCTCACAAGGCCCGATCCTCCACCCTGCATTACGGCGTCTAAATTTGACGGCCTGGCGGCTGAATCCCTGATTCTTAGGGGTAGAGGTCTATCTAGACAAGTAATCTCTACCCTGATTAAGGCTAGAAAGCCAGTCTCCAGAGTAATTTATTACAGGGTTTGGAGGGCCTATGTAGGCTGGTGCGAGTCCAAGAAATGGCTTTCCCGCAAATATACCATTGATAGAGTATTAAGTTTTCTCCAGCTAGGAGTGGATAAAGGATTGGCATTAAGCACAATCAAGGGACAGATTTCAGCTTTGTCAGTGTGGTTTCAGAGGCCGCTGGCCACCCACTCGCTGGTTAAGACCTTCACTCAGGGGGTCTTGCGTATTAATCCTCCGGTTAAGTCACCACTTTGTCCGTGGGACTTGAATCTTGTTCTGTCAACTCTACAGAAACAACCCTTTGAGCCGTTGGCTGAAGTTCCTTTGGTTTTACTAACAAGGAAGTTGGTATTTCTGGTCGCCATAGTTTCCGCCAGAAGAGTGTCAGAGTTGGCAGCCTTATCTTGTAAGGAGCCATATCTTATTCTGCATAAGGACAAGGTGGTTCTCCGTCCTCATCCTTCCTTTTTACCAAAGGTTATATCCAGTTTTCACCTGAACCAGGATTTGGTATTACCATCCTTTTTTCCAAAGCCCACTTCCAGAAGGAAGGGTTGCTGCATACCTTGGATATTGTCAGGGCCATGAAGGCCTATCTTAAAGCTACAGAGAAGATTCGGAAAACAGATGTGTTATTCATTTTGCCAGATGGGCCCAAGAAGGGGCAGGCAGCTGCAAAATCCACCATTTGAGATGGATTAAACAGTTAATTATTCAGGCCTACGGCTTGAAGAGGTTGCCTCCTCCGTTGTCAGTAAAGGCCCATTCTACCAGGGCCATGGGCGCCTCCTGGGCAGCACACCATCAGATCTCTATGGCTCAAGTTTGCAAGGCGGCAACCTGGTCTTCAGTCCACACGTTTACAAAATTTTACCAGTTGGACGTAAGAAGGAATACTGATACAGCCTTTGGGCAGGCAGTGCTGCGGGCTGCGATTTAAGACCCTCAGAATCGGGGACACCCTTGAGTTAAAATTTAAGTTTAAATTTAATTTTCTCAACTAAGTTGGATTTATTATTATTTGAGAGTATCTCTGAATTAAATCCTTGTGTCTTGGGAAGATTTCTCCCTCCCCTCAGTAAAGCATTGCTTTAGGACATCCCACATAGTAATGAATATGCTGCTCTGTGTCCCGTGATGTACGAGAAAGAAAAAGGGATTTTTAATACAGCTTACCTGTAAAATCCTTTTCTTGGAGTACATCACGGGACACAGAGCTCCCACCCCTCTTGTGGGGACCATTTTGGGAGGCATACTGCTTGCTACAAAACTGAGGTACTCCTCCTATGGGAGGGGGTTATATAGGGAGGGGCACTTCCTGTTTGAGATTGCCAGTGTCCATCACCTGAAGGTACTCCATATAACCCACATAGTAATGAATATGCTGCTCTGTGTCCCGTGATGTACTCCAAGAAAAGGATTTTACAGGTAAGCTGTATTAAAAATCCCTTTTTTTTTTTTTGCGTTTTTCCGCGTTGGCATTTTTTTGTTGAAGAAAACAATTTTTTCAAAAATGTAAAAAAAATGCTGGCGAGTGATGTTTTTGAGCGTTTACCAGCATTAGAGCATTTTTACAGCTGAAAAACGTCTCTCAGAACCCACTAGTTTTTTTTTTTTTACTGCTCAAAAACACCACTGCCCAAAACTGCTGATAACAGCCTATGTTTGCATGGACACATAGGATAATATGGAGAGTTTATTGACTGTAGAAAAAAACGTCCAGTGTGCATAAGGCCTTAATGTTGGGAGCTCTTATGTGTGGATGCTGCTGCGGTATGTAAAACTTTTTAGAAGGCGATTTGTGGAGACTGTGCATACATTTTAACCACTTAAGACCCGGACCATTATGCAGATAAAAGGACCTGGCCCCTTTTTTTTGCGATTCGGCACTGCGTCGCTTTAACTGACAATTGCGCGGTCGTGCCTCCCAAAAAAAAAATGCAGTTATTTCCCCCCCCCCAAATAGAGCTTTATTTTGGTGGTATTTGATCACCTCTGCAGTTTTTATTTTTTGCGCTATAAAAAAAAAAAGTTTTTTTTATAATTATCGCTCCTATTTTTATTTTTTACTTTTTGCTATAATAAATATCCCCCAAAAATATATATTAAAAAAAAAAAAAAACATTTTTGGCACGATATGTATAAAAATAAAAATCGCAATAGAGTTTGATTGGTTTGCGCAAAAGTTATAGCGCTTACAAAATAGGGGATAGTTTTATGGCATTTTTTATTTTACTAGTAATGGCGGCGATCAGTGATTTTTTTTTTTTGTGACTGCGACATTATGGGGGACACATCAGACACTTGAAACATTTTTGGGACCATTGTCATTTTCACAGAGAAAAGTGCTATAAAAATGCACCAATTACTGTGAAAATGGCAGTGAAGGGGTTAACCACTAGGGGGTGCTAAAGAGGTTAAATCTGTCCTAATTTTTTTTTTTACTGTAAGGTGGGCGTGGCTGGACGTGTGACATCACTGATTGTTCCCTGTTACAGGGAACAGACAATCCGTGACAAGCCACAGAGAATAACGGGGAAGGTTTGTTTACACTCACCTCTCCCCGTTCTTCAGCTCCTGTGACCCGATTGCGGGCACAGAGCTCAGGACTAGGTTGCGAGTGCCGCCATACTCGTGACCCACGGCTGGGCTCTTAAAAGCGACGTACCTGTGCCCTTCTGCCGACGTATATCGGCGTGAAGGGGTCCTCAAGTGGTTAAAAGGGCATCTTAACTGAACAAAAAAAAAAAGCTGACAAACACTGGACTAGGCCCTGTACAAAAATCTTACCTGAATGAGGTTGGCCGGTAACATTTCATGCCTGTAACCATCATAGAAAGCCAGTGCGGTGGTAAAGCATGGCATAGGGATACCGTACTGCACTCCGGTGCTCACTACTCTGCGCCACGATTCCTGAACAGAAGTAAACAAAATGAAGGAAATGAGGGCATTGTCCCCTTCAGATCTACAGCGACTGCACTTCCTCCTGTGATCACTCACACAGCTAAGAACACCTCATGTGTAGCACACAAGGTGAACATGCGTGTATAATAAAGAAGCTACCATGTCAGATAGTTTATAAAGGTCCAGTTTGGTCTCTGGCCTGGAACAAGCATGCAGCCATTAAAGTCTATATTATTATAATACAGGATTTATATTAAGCCAACAGTTTGTGCAGCACTTTACAACGTGAGGGCAGACAGTACAGTTACAGTAGAGGAGGGATCAGAGGGCCCCGCTCCTTGGTCTACAACAAGAATTTCTAGACTGTAAGCTCTAATGACTGGCTACAGAGGGAAACAAGGATCAGGTTGACAATCCCGGAGCCCACCTTAAAATAGCAGCACCCCCTCCCCATTTCTATTCCATACAGGTTCCCCCTTTAAATTCAGGGCTGCCTCCATTTAGAACAAAACCACAGTGTGTGTGTGTGTGAGAAGATAGAGATGATATATAAAAAATATTAGCCAAGTGTTGCTGCAACAACTGTACTGTGTTCCCACCAGTAATGAAATAATAAATATGAACGAGGGTCGCACATACCAGAAAAAGTAAATACTGTAACACAAATAACCTCATAAAGATCTGTGATGAAAATATAGCAAATAAAATCAATTCACACACATCGGGCCCCTGATAAAGTCATGGGCCCGTGATGCATCACATAGGACATCCCAGACTGGAAGTGTGTTTTAGATCTTTTTATGCTAGGGATTTGATACCAAAGGCGTTTTTATTGCTTTTCTGGATGTCAGTGGTGACATGTCCGCTGAATTCAGAAGGATAGAAACCCTATTTTTCCATTCGTCTGGAGGATCAGATAATAAAAAAAAAACACAGGCAGTCAGTTTTCATCCGATCCCTTGTATCTAGAGGAGAGTGGAGCTCTGACAGGTTCATCAGTCATTCGCCTGGAATCAACAGAGCAAAGCAGAGTCTGTACACAGACATAGGCATGCAGAAGGGGCTTTAATTCATTTTTTTTTTTTCCCCTGGCATGTACAACACTCGGTTATATTTATTATCACAGACAAAACATGTCTTCCAAAACAAAAAAACTGATCATTTAGGGAGCCCTAAAAACTGACGAGACCCCCCCCCCCCCACCAAGTAGAGATTTGACTTCTCATAAATCAAGTGTACACTGTACAGCATTGTCCAATATCACAACAGCAAAGAACTCGGAAGATTGTATTCAAATCTGCACTGAATTGTGCAGAATGAAAGATCAGGGCTGTTTACGGACAATCCAGACAGCAGCTTACTTTTGCCATAGAATCACAAGGATTCATTAAATCTGGAAGAGGATTAAATGAAATCACCCCGACAATCACATCTCCTCATTACCTGACAATTGTGCATCTCCTTTTTGAAGAAATCGTCCAACAAGAGATTCTGCAGATCTGGATTCCTGTCAAAAGCTTCCTTGATCTTCCCCAAAAACACACTAAGAAAGTGACAATAATGAAGAAAAGCATTTTATTATAAAGCCCCCATTTATGAAAACAGTCAATTTGTTCTTGGGATTTAGGGGATACAATCGTTCCCTGGTGTCAGGGGGGGGGGGGATACAATCGTTCCCTGGTGTCGGGGGGGGGGGGGGATACAATCGTTCCCTGGTGTCAGGGGGGGGGGGGATACAATCGTTCCCTGGTGTCAGGGGGGGGGATACAATCGTTCCCTGGTGTCAGGGGGGGGGGATACAATCGTTCCCTGGTGTCAGGGGGGGGGGGGGGATACAATCGTTCCCTGGTGTCAGGGGGGGGGGGATACAATCGTTCCCTGGTGTCAGGGGGGGGGGGGATACAATCGTTCCCTGGTGTCAGGGGGGGGGGGGATACAATCGTTCCCTGGTGTCAGGGGGGGGGGGATACAATCGTTCCCTGGTGTCGGGGGGGGGATACAATCGTTCCCTGGTGTCAGGGGGGGGGGATACAATCGTTCCCTGGTGTCAGGGGGGGGGATACAATCGTTCCCTGGTGTCAGGGGGGGGGGGGATACAATCGTTCCCTGGTGTCAGGGGGGGGGGGGGGATACAATCGTTCCCTGGTGTCAGGGGGGGGGGGGGATACAATCGTTCCCTGGTGTCAGGGGGGGGGGATACAATCGTTCCCTGGTGTCAGGGGGGGGGGGGGGATACAATCGTTCCCTGGTGTCAGTACAATTGTTAAACATCTCTTCACAGATGCAGAACAGACACATTCCTAAATGCAAACTTTTTTCCATTGAAATCAACAGAAACGTGATAAAAGCATGTCACACCCATTAATGTTCAATGCACAGCTTCTTAGAGTGTGACTGAAGCCTTTATGTTACTGTAATGCATCAAGGCTGCTTATACCGGACTAAATAGGCTCTTTTTACAAACCAAATGATGCAGCAAGGGTTCCGCGGGAATATGTTTTTTTTATATATGCGCATCTGCCGCTCATCCCATATTTAAGTGTGTACTCGCGTGTCCTTTTTGCGTAGGTCACCGCAATGTCTTTCAGCCGAAAAAGATAACTTATAAAAATAATTCCTGGAGGCTTCCATCTTGCTTGTGGGCACTCTGAAGCCCACAAGCAAATCCTTCCGGGATGCGGTGGCACAATCTACCTAGTTGCCAGCAAATAAAATGGCGGAGTTCAAACCGCCCTCATCACGTGACCTGGGTCACGTGATGAGTGAGATCCCGCGATATCGAGAGAATCTGCCTAATGACTCCTCTCCTGGGAAGCATGACGCTGTGCTCCCAGGAGACTTTGCGATGGAGTCCCAGAAAACGACACACCCGCGGGACGGATACCCCGGAAGTGCCTGTTATTCCGAGGTGAATAAAGGTACTGTGATTGTTTAAAAAAATTTTTAACAGCGGACTATAAAATGTATTCAATGTGACGGTCTTAATTAGATAAAGTGTCTCTTGAGGGTGAACCTCCGCTTTAAAGCTAAGCCGTGCAGGCAGCACTCTGGAGAGTCAGGCTGCTGCTGGAACAAATCACCACTGGCCCAGGTCTCCAGTAGTCTCACACATCCCCTGCACATTGATCTCTGCCTCATTGCTTGGTTCTCATCACACATTAGGGGATCATTTACTAAAAAAACTGGGAGAGTGCAGCTCTGCATAGAAACCAATCAGCTTCTAAATTCTGCTGTTCAATTAAGCTTTGACTGAATTAAAAAAAAAAAAAAAAAAAAACACTGGAAGCTGATTGGTTACTATGCAGAGCTTCACCAGTTTTTTCCACTCTCCAGTTTTAGTATAGAAAGAAAGAAATTACCTGCGGATGATGCAGCCTCCTCTCCACATCATAGCGATACCGCCGTAATTCAACTTCCAGCCAAATTCCTGGGCCGCCTGGCGGAAGAGGATGAACCCTTGTGCGTAGGAAATGATCTTGGATGCGTAGAGCGCCTGCAACAGGAAACGGAAAGCAGTTTAGCAGCCGATGAGTAATGCCACGTACACACCATCATTTTTCGGCATGAAAAAAAAAAAACATTCATCACGCTGTAACAGACAGAAAAGCGCGAATCGTCTTTTACCAACAGGAAATCAGCCCCAAGGGTGGCGTCATCCGAATGGAACTTCCCCTTTATAGTGCCATCGTACGTGTTATACGTCACCGCGCTTTGCTAGAGCATTTTTAAAAAACGATGGTGTGTGGGCAACGTCGTTTTTAATGATGAAGTTGGAAAAAACAACGTTTTTTCTACATGCCGAAAAATGATGGTGTGTACGCGACATTAGTCTGAGGACTGAGTGCAGCTCATCACTAAGGGGCTCACCCCCCCGAAACAAAGTGTGTTTAAAGGGGAACTCCAGGTAAAATATTATAAAACTACACAGAGAAATAAGAAGAGAAGATTCACATCAAGCAGATCTTCATTATATGTATATCCAAAATAAATAAGAGGCGATACAATGCCCTGTAATTATAGGAGGCAGCAAATCCCAGAACACCTACCTTTCTGATGTCCTCGAGGAAGGCCTTCTTGTCACCCTTAAAGGGGGCAATCTTTGGTCCTTGTAACTGCTTGCTCGCCACTTTCCGCTCACTCTTCAGGGAAGACAGACAGCGTGCAAACACGGCTTCACCTGTACAGAGAGGAGCGACAACACCATCAGAGGAATCGCACTACAAGACACTGTACTGGAATTTCTGATACTCATTCCTTCCCTGTGCTGGACTGGGATATAAAAGTACATTTTTTTTACTCAAAAGCAAAATCCATTTAGTATTAATGGTTTGCCCACCGCCCTATAGCAGGGCGGCTGCTCTGTGCAGGATCACATATACACAGAGTGTGTGTGTGTATATGTATATATATATATATATATATATATATATATATATATATATATATATATATATACATATATACACACACACACACACAATATTGCCAAAAGTATTGGTACGCCTGCCTTTACAGGCACATGAACGTTAATGGCATCCCAGACTTAGGCTATATATATATATATATATATATATATATATATATATATATATATATATATATATATATATATATATATATATATATATATATATATATATATATATATATATATATATATATATATATATATATATAGCCTATTTATAAAAGTCAGCAGCTACAAACACTGTAGCTGCTGACTTAAAGTGGAGGTTCACCCTAAAACAATGATCTATCATTCCATCCAGCATACTGCCGACATGTACAGTATGCTGTTTTTTTTTTTTCCCCCCCTGTACATACCGTTTTATACTTCTTTTTCTTTTCTGACTCCCGCGGGGAATAAGCGTTCCTATGAAGAGGCGTAGATGATTGACGTGCGGCCAAGGCGCGTCACGCGTTCCGAAAACAGCCGGACTGGGACTCGGCTCTATACGGTGCTATACGGCGCCTGCACACAGACTAGGAGCTGACTGCGCAGGCGCCGTATATAGCAGAGTCCCAGTTCGGCTATTTTCGGAACGCGTGACGCGCCTTGGCCACACGTCAATCATCTACGCCTCTTCATAGGAACGCTTATTCCCCGGCGGGAGTCAGAAAAAAAAAAAAAAAAACTATAAAACGGTATGTACAGGGGGGAAAAAAAAAAAACAGCATACTGTACATGTCGGCAGTATGCTGGATGGAATGATATATAATTGTTTTAGGGTGAACCTCCACTTTAATAAGAAAACGTACCTGTCCAGGGAACCCGAAATGTCATGTTGAGGTCAGGACTCTGTGCAGGCCAGTCAAGTTCCTCCACCACAAAGTCATCCATGTCTTTATGGACCTTGATTTGTGCACTGGTGTGCAGTCATGTTGGAACAGGAAGGGGCCGTCACCAAACTGTTCCCACAAAGTTGGGAGCATGAAATTGTCCAAAATGTCTTGGCATGCTTATGTCCTAAGTGTTCCCTTCACTAGAAGTGAGGGGCCAACCCAACCCCTAAAAAACAACCCCACACAATTCCGTCATCTGCAGCCCTGCAATCCGTCTCCTGTCCTCCTCCCCCCATATAACCGGCACCCGCCCGCCCCCTCCCCGACTGTACCTCTGCTCCTTGCGCTCAGCTGAATGTTGGCTCTCTCCCCCTCCTCCCCACCTGACATCAGCGGCAAGGCTCGCCCCCCCCCCCCCCAACCACTAGAGCTGTGAGCCCAAGAGTGAAGAGCCGAGGAATCAGATGAGCGCTCATATAGGTACAGATCGGAAGATTTTTTTACATAACACAGGGACACTTATTATTATCGTACAAAAGGGGAGAAGACGATTTAGTTGCAGTGAGTCAACAACCACTTTAAAGCCCATCATCCAATATGGCCAATACTACCGCAAGTCTCTGGGCGGTTACTGGTTACTATGTTCCCTTAAGGAAATTTAATTTGCAAATGAAATTAACTTGGGAAATTATGTTAAAAAGGAAATTACATGCATTACAATCTGATATCCAGACACAGACATGCAAGAAAAAAAAAAAAAAAGGAAAACGATAAAAACAATAAATGTAACAGTGCCACAGATCTTCAGCCCCATCATGTGTCACCCCCCCCTCCCTTAAACCCAACTCAGTGCTGCAACATCTTATTGGATCACGGATTGCACAAAGCTGATTGTGAAGTCCGAATTACACCACCAGTAAAACTACAGGGGAGGGGCAGGAAGTATCTGCAAGATGTCATCCCCACCCACACAGGATTACACGGCTCTATCAAGCATCTCATGCAACACGCTACAAGGAAGTACCCAGCAAGTCATTGCAAAAGGTGAATTCCCCCTCTGAATACAATGCCCAACTAAATCCCTTTTAAAAGAACACTTTAAACACCACACATATCATAGATAGATAGATAGATAGATAGATAGATAGATAGATAGAGATATAATAGATAGATAGATAGATAGATAGATAGAGATATAATAGATAGATAGATAGATAGATAGATAGATAGATAGATAGATAATCTCTCTCTCACACACAAAATAATTTTTTTATTTTTTGTTATACTAGTAATGGTGGCGATCAGCAACTTATAGTGGGACTGCGAGTGGTCTGACAGTAACGGACACTGGGTGGGAACTGACATCACCAGTGACAGTGATAATACTATACACCGGGGATATGCAATTAGCGGACCTCCAGCTGTTGCAGAACTACAAATCCCATGAGGCATAGCAAGACTCGGCACAGCCACGAGCATGACACCCAGAGGCAGAGGCATGATGGGATTTGTAGTTTTGCAACATCTGGAGGTCCGCTAATTGCATATCCCTGCTATACACGGTCACTGTACTAATGACACTGGTTGGGAAGAGGTTAATATCTTGGGTAATAAAGGGGTTAAGTGTGTGTGTCTAACAATGTTTAATGTGTGCTGATTTTTACTAAAAATGCAATAAAGTATAAAGTCAGCCCCTCTCTGCTCCCCTAATACTTTCCCGAGCCCAATCTCGATCCAGCAATGTTGCACAAGAGACTCGGCTTTCAGGGACTCCTCCTCATTGGCGGAGACAGCAGCAAAGCGTCATTGGCTCCCGCTGCTGTCAAAGTCAATGAGAGAGAGAGAGAGAGAGAGAGAGAGAGAGAGAGAGAGAGAGAGAGAGAGAGAGAGAGAGAGAGAGAGAGAGAGAGAGAGAGAGAGAGAGAGAGAGAGAGAGAGAGAGAGAGAGAGAGAGAGAGAGGCCAAATATCCACTCCCAGAGAGAGGACAGAGCCCGGGTCGCAGCGCAGTGACTCGACTCAGGTGCCCCCATAGCAAGCTGCTTGCTGTGGGGGCACTCAATTGGATGGGAGGGCCCAGGAGCGCCGGCGGGGGACCCAAGAATAGGAGGATCGGGGCTGCCCTGTGCAAATCAATTACACAGAGCTGGCAAGTAGAACATGTTATTTTTCTTTTGTTAAAAACAAACAAGACTTTAGTATTACTTTAATTACTTCACAGCCCCCTCTAACCATTACAAAGCAGGGAGAGCATGGACAAATTTTTTTAAGTAAAAAGCACTTCAATGCAAGGAACCTTTTTAAGTCATGCTATGTTATTGGGAACATGTAACAAATATAATGTAGGCGTTATCCCAATTTAGCTGCAAAAGTGGAAATACACATTAAATCTAAAGCACTGTTGGCTCTCTCACCAATGAGGGTCACAGGAACACCGAAATCCAGCGCAGAGATCGCCGTCCATTTTCCAGTTCCTTTCTGCCCGGCTGTGTCCTGGATTTTGGGCAGCAAGTGGGTGCCATCGGCGTCCTTGAATCTTAGGATGTCAGCGGTGATCTCAATGAGGAAGGAGTCCAGCTCAGACTTGTTCCACTCTTCAAATGTCTGAATTACAAAAAATAAAAAACAAGAATGTGAGTTAGGCTCCATTCACATCTATGCGACAAAACGCCCGACGCCGGACGCCTCTGCCGCTAGAGGGGAGAATTCCCATTGCTGTCTATGGAGATGGTTCACATCTCATAGACGCCGAACGCCTGTAAAAAAGTCCCGGACCCTTTTTTTCAGGCGACATTGGCGTTCGCCCATTGACAGCAATGGGAATGCTTTGTAAAAAAAAAAAAAAAAAAGTTTCACACTCCCGGCAAAATACGCTGCGTACGCCGTACGCCGTTGTCGCATAGATGTGAATGGAGCCTAAGTCATCTGGACTCTCAGAAGTGAAAAAGGTAGAGACTCTGATGGCTGGTGGGGGGAGGGGCTCACCTTTGCCATTTCATCTTGATCCAAGTTTGGGATGTCCTTCATCAGTTGATAAGCCTCACAGATCAGCTGCATGTCGCCATATTCTATACCATTGTGCACCATCTTCACAAAGTGTCCAGCTCCTTCATCACCCACCTGCACACAAAGACAAATACGTTTAAAAAAGGAGTGGGGGAGGGTGTATATTTTAAAAGCACTCTGAAAAAAAATAAAAAAATAAAAATCTGTTTCTTCCTGGTAAATGACAGTGCAGGAAGGACGGTTATCTGCATCTCAGCACAACAGAGGGCTGGATTTACTAAAGGCAAATAGACTGAGCACTCTGCAAGTGCAGCGACTCCAGAGTAGAGCAAATGAGGGGGAAGCTCCCATGGAATTCCATCATCCAATCAAGTGCAAGCAAAACACTTTATTTTTTTTCCTTGTATGCAATTGGGTATTCTTTGCAAAGCAAAGCTTCACCTCATTTCCCAGGCTCTGCAGTCTTATCAACCCACCTATAGTACCTCAAATGCTTCATATTCCTTAGATATAGATTTATAAAAAAGGATCTAAAATATGTGGTCTTCAAATTATTATTATTATTGCTTAAAGCAGGAGTCTCCAAACTGTGGCCTTTTATTTGCTTTTATCTGGCCATTGGGGCAATATTTCATCCACTGACACAATTCCCCCCCCCCGCAAAGGGGCACAATTCACCCCCCCCCCACACACGGACACCCACAAAAGGAGCACAATACCACCACCCCCCGCAAAAGGGGCACAACCCTCCCCCCCCCACTGACACCCACAAAGGGACACACTCCCCCCCTCCGCAAAGGGACACACTCCCCCCCTCCGCAAAGGGACACACTCCCCCCCTCCGCAAAGGGACACACTCCCCCCCTCCGCAAAGGGACACCCACAAAAGGAGCACAATTCCCCCCCCCAAAGGGGCACAACCCCCCCCCCCCCGCTGACACCCACAAAGGGACACAATCCCCCCCTCCTACGCTGACACCCACAAAAGGAGCACAATTCCCCCCCCCCCCCCAAAGGGACACAACCCTCTCCCCCACGCCGACAAAAGGAGCACAATTCCCACCCCCCCAAAAAGGAGCACAATCCCCCCCCCCCCCAGCTGACACCCACAAAGGAGCACAAATTTGCCCGTTTACATTCACGTGGTAAAGAGTCACCGTCAAATACTCTTTGCCCATATCAGAGTTGCAGTGTGTCACACTGACAGGCCCCTACCAGCGTTCGCCATGCCGTGCGCCCCTGCGGCGGGCTTGTTATCCTGATCACGTCATATGATGTCCAATCAGGATAACAGAACCACTTTGCAGATGTCATATTGCTATATGGCGGGCGGCAAGTGGTTAACAGCTGCACAGCTCTGTAATTCAAAACACCCTCTTTAGCTGGATGACTATATATTGTAAAGGGGCTGTGCAAATGTTTGGCGCTATATAGATCCTGTCCAATACCAGCACTGAAGTGAATTTCTATGGTCAGAGCGGATCTCATACCTCCGGCAAATGGCATTTAGCTCATCATACCTCAATGTTAATGGCTTGGCTGATTTTATATATATATATATAATGACCAAAAGAGCATTAATCTCCCTAGTGGGGGCACAAACAGCAATAAATACACGACAGGTGTTGCACTCCATCCAAAACTAACAAAAATAAGTTTCGCCTTTAGTTATACCATCTCTATAAATCAGGTTCTGGAGATGCACATTTCAACACTGGGCTCTTATGTCTAGGAATTAATAACGTTAAGTCTCTGCTGTCCGTGCAGCACTGTACACAGAACTCTGCCCACAGATACACCCGGACACATCACCGTGTCCTGGCAACAAGGGTCTGCATAATACAAACGCATGTTTCTGAATACACACCCAATCACAGCATGGCTCGTTCCCAACCTTGGCGGCTATGCTCTGGAAGATGTCTTTGATAGCAGGCCTGATGAAAATACAAAGAAATCCAATAACTTTATTACAAAAAAGAGGATTTGATAAGAAGCCTGAAAAACTCTAAGCACTATTCTGTTCTCAAGTTGCATTAGTTAGTTCAAAACCAATAATGCTGTGCTAGTGATCATAAATGTATCCAACCACTAAGTGCCGGTTCACACTGGGGCAACACGACTTCCAGCGTGACTTTACAAGGCAACTTGGAGACAACTTAAAGTGGTAGTAAAGTCTTTACTACCACTTTGACCTACAGGTAAGCCTATAATAAGGCTTACCTGTAGGTATAAAGAATATCTCCTAAACCTATACGGTTTAGGAGATATTCCTCCCGCAATGCGCCGCTGATTGTAGCGGCGCATGCGCAGCGGGGATCCTCGGCTAAAGGGCCGGCAGCCGCCCGACCTTGCCAGAATTAAATCTCCCGCACGCATGCGCGGGAGTGACGACATCGCCGCTCCAGCCAATCACAGCGATGGAGCGGCGATACCCAGAAGACACGCCGAGGCAAGATGACATCCCAGGTAAGTTCTCTACACCTTGTTTTAAGGTAAGTATTTTATAATGAGCTAGTATACTAACTAATAGTATACCAACTCAATATGAATTTTGCCTTACAGGTGTAAAAAAAAAAAAAAGTAAAAAAAAAAAGTTGCGGGTATACAACCGCTTTAAGCGCGACCTGAACGGTCCCGCCCGTGTGAAAGGGGCCTTAACAGGACTACACTTTTTCCCGGGCCATCTCCTGCCCTGGTATTTTATTCCTGTGGGAGTGTATAGATCAGTCCAGAGCTTCATTTGCATCCTCTCCTCGGCTATACAGAGGGGCTGAAGAGTCTTTCTATACCGTGGCCCTTGATGGGCACCCTACAACGTTTTTATTCTGCAAGTGCAACAAATATGCTTTTTATTTTGTGTCCTGCACAAAAACCTAGAGTCTTTTTTTATCCTACTGGCCAACTATGTTTTTATAACCTTGTAAAATCCTAAAATTTAGCTTAGTACTCCTTTTACAAAAGTGCCAATGTTGAGAAGATAAAAAAAAAGTAACATTAAGAAGGTTTGTGTTTTGGACTTCAGAGCATTGCACCCACGATCTGTGCGTCACAGAGGTGATGCACAGGCTCTTGAAAAAGCTTTCTTCCAGCCTCAGATCCGTACAGGGGTACAGACCTGGAGGAAGTGCCACTCGCTCTACAACTCCCATGTTTGGAATGTGTAAAAAACAAAACAAACAAACAAACAAACACACACACACACACACACACACACACACACACACACTTCCCCTGGAAAATGCAGCCTGCAAATCAGGTGGAGGAAGGGGTATCGTTAATGGGGTATGCAACCAATTTTTTATATTGCTAATGTGGGTGCAATATAAAACCTGTTATAAAGGGTGGCCTTATATGACATATAGCACTGAAGTGTGTCAAAATGAACATGTGTGCATCATTGGTGTGCGCAGCCTATTGCATTACGGTGTGCACCCCCAGAGCACAAACATACATGTATGTATATCAACAGAGCAGTGTACAGAGTCAGTAGGCGGTGTCAGTTTATCAAATTATTTTTTACAAAATGTTTTGATTCCCCCCCCCCCCCCAATTAGGAGCCCTATTATGGGGCTTTTCTGAAATATTAAGGATCTAAACAGACACCAAATATCTCACTTTTGAGACAGAAAAATAAACGGAGGAGAGAGATTCCCCCAGTCTATTTCTCTGCAGCAAACAAACAGTTTACTATGTTTCAGATAAGAATGAAGACAGGAGCAATCAATGCACATCACTCACTGTGTTCATTTAGAATAGGAAGGCTGGTTAATGAAATATTTACCAGCCTCTTCCCCACAAATGAGGAGGGAAGCTGGCAGCACTGCAGAGGGGAATTGGCACTACACGGGGTGATTAGGGTGTGCCCAGGCACATTCTGTATGCCCATGGCGTACATGGTTCAAGCAGCACTTAAGGTTGGCCATAGACTGTTTGAATCTTGTATGGGCAGGCGGAATGTACCAAGTTGATCGACCAAGCAATCAATTTGGGTACAAACAGCCTGCCAAATTTTACATGCGATTATCGCTACCAGTAGTAATCACCGTCTTCTTCCAGTGGGGATGGCTTCTCCTTCCGAGAGAATACATTGGATTGGCAGGAAGGATTCCCCTGTCAACACTGTCTGTGTTAATGGGGGAAAATGTAATTACTTAACTGTAACCCGTGGTTGCAGGAAATAAATTTGCTCTGTGTATGGCCTGCTTAGGCCAGATGCATACCAATGCTAGAATTCCATCCACAATGCAGCCACAAACACTGCTACCTGTGCAAGATCCGAGAACAGAACGCAGATCGTACCAAGCTTCCTTGTCTCCTCCAGGCATCAAAGAGGGCCCATATCTTGCGCCATCTTCCCCACCACTAACTCCGCTGCCAACGAATAGGATCCCCTTTGGCCTCAGTTCTTTACATCGCCTCTGGAAAAAAAAATTAACAACATTTATACGAGATAGAGATAGAGGCTTTAAAATGTATAGGGGGGGGGGACAGCACAGGTAGAGCCGGTTCACACAGGGGCGGCACGACTTCGGGGGCGACTCGGCCAGGCGACATGAAGACGACATCTAAGGCGACTTGCAAAATGACTTCTGTATAGAAGTCAATGCAGGTCGCCCCGAGTTGCCCCCGAAGTCGTACAAGAACCTTTTTCTAAGTCGGAGCGACTTGCGTCGCTCCTATTAGAATGGTTCTATTCACTAGAATGGGACGCGACTTGTCAGGCGGCTGCGTCGCCTGACGAGTCGCCCCAGTGTGAACCGGATCTTACAGTACAATACAAAAAAGGTACAGGAGGGCCCTGCTCATTAAAAAAACAAAACTGATTTTTTTTTTATTGTTAATACAAGGGACAGAGCGTTTGTCAGGCTATTTCATGGGTCTTCTGAAACTTACAGTAGTGTCTCGGTATTCAGAGTTCCCACCATCGATGATGATGTCACCGGGTGACAGTAATGGAACCTGCAAAAAAAAATAAAAAAAATAATACAAGCTCAGAACACCATGATTTATTTTTTTTTGCCCGGCAGAAACAAAATACACAAAAGTAATGAGTCAGAAGACAATTATTGGAAGCTGGCATCATGTCAATTCATATTAAACCAATGTCAACATGCGGCAGGCGGGATCAGGGTGCAGCCCAACAATACAAAAAAGGAGGCCGTGTACATAAGGAGTAATGTTTGTGTTGATTAATATTTTGGTTCCAAATTAAATGTGTTCAGTCAAAAACGACAAACATGTACCTCTGGGGTACTGGTCACAATTGTATAAAGAAACCTGGAAATATTTCAGCCTCCAATAGCACAAAATAGAGGACCACATACAAAAAGTGCATATAGCCGCTGCATGCTAAATGTTAAATACACCACCTTATATCTCAGATCTTTTACTACCGCTTTAAGAGCCCTTTCACACTGATTTGCTGCAAAAAACGCCTTTAGCGTGATTTCCCCGTTTTTAGGGCGCTAGCGGTAAAATTAACGGAACGCTGCGGGCGTTTTAACAGAGTTTTTCAAGCGTTATTGAAGCATGTGCAATTTCAGTTGTAGATGCTCTTTTTTGCTTGCACGTTTACATTTTTGGGAGATCATGTGACATTTCTACAGCTCAGAGCGGATTATAGGCACTATTCAGGCATTTTTACAGCGCTTTCAATGGAAAGGGGCGTTTTTTTTTCAGCGCCCAAAAGCTGCTCCAAAGATGCTGCTTGCAGGACTTTTCTCAACTCCCCGCCAGCGCAATGCCTCAGTGTGAAAGGGTCCATTGAGAGTGTTTTAATAGCGCTATTTTTAACGCTAAAACGCTGTAAAAACGATCCAGGGTGAAAGGAGTGAAAGCATTCTCCAAATTTGATATATTTAATAGAGTTAAAAAAACAAAGAATAAAACCACACACACACACACACACACACACAAACAAATCCTGACCTAAAGCAGTGAAAAATTGCCTGCAAATTGCAAGAGATGTGGGTTGTATACAATACGAGGGCGCTAAACAATATGTAGATAAAGATGGATTGCGCAGCAGCCGTCTCGCTCGCGTTGCAATTCTGATCAGCGTGCGTTTCACCGCCTTGAAATGCGGAAACCCGGAAGTGGCCGACGGTAAACACGTGCCCGGGATGCGCCTCGACGTACGTTTCGTCGTGATGACGTCGTCAGGAAGCGAGACGGCTGTTACACAATCTGCTACTATATGTGGATTCTCTTCAGTTCCCGAGGCAAGCAAGAGGCCATTCGGCTTGCTGTTTTTACTTATTATTTTTAATTAAAAAAACGGAATTATGCTATGATCCTGCTTCTTCCCATTTTTTTTTTTCCTGATAAACTGCGAGGCAAAAGTGATTCCCAGGCTTATCCCATTGTAAGAAAAGAAATGGCTGCACATCCAGGAATTCCGATTGCCTTTTATTGTTCAAAGTGATAACACCAAAGACACCAACACGCGACGCGTTTCACACAAACATCTTGTGCTTAATCAGCGTAATTCCTTGATGTGCAGCCATTTCTTTTCTTACAAGTTTCCCACGGAGGCGGGCCAGGGGTGGCACTCTACAAGACATTCCACCTCAGGTTATCATCATACACCTGGAGCAGCGGAAAGTAAATGCTACATGAATCATCTGCCCTTACCCAAGATGGCCACAGCCAGAAACGCCCAGAAGTGTTTTTTTTTATTATTTCTCAGCAAAATAAAGGATTGAGACATGGATGGATGGGAGGAGTTTTCCCTTGAACATAAAAAAAATGAATTAAAATAGCGTTTTTTTTCGTTTGTGGTGCTCAGATGCAGTGTAGTTCCACTTTAAACCTGTAGGGCCCAGGCTGTCGCTGTTCTAATCCACCCAAGAAGCAACCAATTTATTAGCTGTCCTCTCCAGAACCTGTGAAGGCGACGGAGACTTTCAAAAGACGACTTACCAGGCTCTGGATGAAATCGTCGACGGCCTGGCCCGCTTTCACCAACATCATCACCCGGCGCGGCTTCTTCAGCTTGCTCACCATCTCCTGCAGCGAATGGGCTCCGACAACCTTGGTGCCTTTCGCTTCATTGGCCAGAAACTCGTCCACTTTGGACACCGTCCGGTTAAATGCGCAGACCTGGAGAGGACAGGGAAAGCTGTGGTTAAAAAGGGGTCAGAAAACGACCTGATCCTAAAAGGGGTCAGAAAACAACCTGATCCTAAAAGGGGTCAGAAAACAACCTGATCCTAAAAGGGGTCAGAAAACAACCTGATCCTAAAAGGGGTCAGAAAACAACCTGATCCTAAAAGGGGTCAGAAAACAACCTGATCCTAAAAGGGGTCAGAAAACAACCTGATCCTAAAAGGGGTCAGAAAACAACCTGATCCTAAAAGGGGTCAGAAAACAACCTGATCCTAAAGTAAAACAAAAGCTGACAAAAAAAAACAAAAAAACGCAAGCAGGCCGGCCCTTTATTGTAGAAGAGACAAGTAAATGTCTCTTCTGCAATAAAATACACCTACCTGCCTGTTCACAATCCACTGTATAAAACGCATGCACGTGTGGTGGGATGACTGAACTTCTGTCCATACCCGGGAGCAACATCATCCGTTGAGGGACCTCATGGGCATCAGACCATTGGAACCAAGGTAAGGCCCCTTTCACACTGGGGCAGGAGGTGCGCTGACGGTATAGCGGCGCTATACCATCGGAATTGCCGGCAGTATTCGGCCGCTATCAGTGCGGTTTTAAAGTGGAGGTTCACCCAAAAAAAAATGTTTTTAACATTACATTTAGGCGAGTTATGATAATGACATTAGGCTGTTTTTTTTAAATCCTTGCCGTACATACCGTTTATATATAGATTATAGGTTCACTGCGGCTTCCGGGTATAATCTGCGGGACTGGGCGTTCCCAATTGATTGACATGCTTCCGACCGGCGCATACAGCGCGTCACGAGTTGCCAAAAGAAGCCGAACGTCGGTGCGCAGGCGCCGTATAGAGCCGACTCGCAGTCCGGCTTCTTTCGGCAACTCGTGGCGCGCTGTATGCGCCGGTCGGAAGCATTTCAATCAATTAGGAACGCCCAGTCCCGCAGATTATACCTGGAAGCCGCGGTGAACATATAATATATATATATATATATATATATATATAAACGGTATGTACGGCAAGGATTTAAAAAAAACAAAAAAACAGCGTAATGTAATTATAACTCGCCTGAACGTAATGTTAAAAACTTTTTTTTGGGGTGAACCCCCGCTAGAGGCCGAAAAATGACCAGTTACACTTACCGGTAGCTGGATTTCTACGATGTCTTACAGGACGGCACGCTGAGAGTAGACTGGCCACCTGACAGGAAACACAATCAAAAAAGAGGTTAAAAGGCCCCACCCTTCCCATGTGCCTCAGTTTGTAGATAAGTAACCGCTATTAGAACACGGTCCTAGGACCTAATAAAAAAAAAAAAATAACTCCGAATAGCAGTAAATAACAGGGAGGGAAGTAGGCCTGCCGTCCTGTAAGACATCGTAGAAATCCAGCTACCGGTAAGTGTAACTGGTCATTTCTCCCTCGTCTTCCAGGACGGCACGCTGAGAGAAAAGCAAGCAATCTTTGGGCCTACCTTAGGGCGGGACCACCGTCTGTAAGACCTTCCTACCAAACATCAGATCTTGCGGTGACAGCAGTTCGACTCTGTAATGTCTGACGAACGTATTCTGGCTTGACCAGGTCGCCGCTTTACATATTTGTTCTATGGAAGCTCCTGCTCTTTCTGCCCAGGAGGCTGCCAGTGATCGGGTGGAATGGGCCTTGATAACAGGAACTGGTCTACCCGCTAAGGTGTAGGATAAAGAAATAGCCTGCCTGATCCATCTGGATATAGAAGCTTTTGTTGCCTGCTGACCCTTTTTCTGACCAGAAAAATTAACCAAAAGATGAGGGGAATTCCTAAACTCACTTACCCTCTCTAAATAAATCAAAAGACAACGTCTTACGTCCAAGCAATGAAAAGTAGCCTCCTTCTCATTCTTGGGATCTGCGCAAAACGAAGGGAGGACTACCTCCTGGGATCTGTGGAACTTAGTTGCCACTTTGGGCAGGTACATAGGATCCTGACTCAGTACCACCCTGTCTTCAAAAACCCGAAGAAAGGGTTCCTTAATGGAAAAAGCATGCATGTCTCCAACTCTTTTGGCAGACGTGATAGCCAACAAAAAAGTAAATTTAAAGGAAAGTAATTTAATTGGAATACTATCTATAGGTTCGAATGGTGCCTTAGATAGCTGATTCAAGACTAGGGAGAGGTCCCAAGGGGGAACTCTAGAGACTTTTATAGGGGAAAGTCTGTCCCTGGCTGTCAGAAACCTCCTAATAAGAGGATCCCCAGAAAGGCTCCTGTCCAAAAAATAGGACAAGGCCGTAACTTGGACTCTCAAGGTCTTAGTGGCTAAGCCTAGTTCCACCCCATCCTGGAGGAAATCCAGGATGACGGGGATGTCAGGGTAGGAGATCTGTTTCGCGGAGCACCAGCGCGAAAAGACCCCCCAGATTCTTGCATAGATGAGTCTGGTGACTTTCTTGCGACTAGCCAACAGGGTTCCTATCACCTTTTCCGAACAGCCTCTCTGCTGCAGGTTCCACCTCTCAAGAGCCATGCCGTCAGGCTGAAGAATTCTGGGTTCGGATGAGAGACCGGCCCCTGCCGCAGAAGACCCGCCCGGGGAGGGAGAGGAAGCGGGGGAGCTAGAGCCCAATGTTTCAGGGTGGGGAACCAGGACCTCTTGGGCCACCAAGGAGCGATTAAAATCAGGTTGGTGTCTGAGGCGTTCAATTTTTGCAGAACCCTTGGGATGAGATTCAAGGGAGGAAAGGCGTAGGCCAACCGGAATCTCCAGGGTTGAGCCAACGCATCCACCCCCAGTGAACCCTGCTCTCGGGAGAGGGAAAAGAACCTGCTCACCTTTTTGTTCCCCTTGCACGCAAAGAGGTCTACTTCTGGGCGACCGAGCTGTTGGCAAATCCAGCTGAAGGTCTCCGGGCATAATTCCCATTCCCCCTGAAGGATGGGCTGGCGGCTCAGAAAATCGGCCTCCAGATTGAGGGTCCCTCTTATATGGACCGCTAGAAGAGAGGGCACCCTCTGTTCTACCCAACTTAGGATCCTCAGGGAGAGGGCTAGGAGAGAGTGTGACCTGGTGCCCCCCTGCCGGTTGAGAAAGGCGATCGTAGTCGCGTTGTCGGAGAGGACTAGGACCTCTCGGCCCTGAATTCTCTCCTCGAAGGCTTCCAGAGCCTCCCCAACCGCCAATAACTCCCGGTAGTTGGAAGAAGCCCGCCTTTGCTGGGGATTCCAAGAACCCTGGGCTCGAAGTTCCTCCGTATGGGCTCCCCACCCCCAGCTGCTGGCATCTGTAGTGACTTTGATCGGGTTGACCTGACTCCACAGACGACCCTTTAAAAGGTTCTGGGGCAATAGCCACCATTGTAAGGTGTCTTTTACTGGAACCGGGATACTGACCCTGGTATCCAACGTCTCTTCCGTTCCCCCCCAAGATGAGAGAAGGAAGGCCTGCAGGGGCCTTGAGTGGAGTTGTGCCCAAGGAACTGCCGGGATGCACGAAGTCATCCGTCCCAACAACCTCATGATTTCTCTGAAAGAGGAATCTACAGCCGCCACTAGGGACCTGACCGCTGTCATAAGACCCTGTGCTTTGTCTTGGGATAAGACAAGCTTCCTTTCTAGGGAGTCTATAAGAAAACCTAGGTACATCTTCCTTTGTTCTGGAAGGAGAGAAGACTTCTCCCTGTTCACGATCCAACCAAGGGATTCCAGGGTGGTTATGACAGTGGCCAGGTCCAGAAGGAGCTGATCCCGACTCAGGTTGAAGAGCAAAAGGTCGTCCAAGTAAGGGACGAGGGAGATCCCCTTTAAATGTAGAAAAGCCATCACCTCTGCCAGGACCTTCGTAAACACCCTCGGACTGGAAGCCAGTCCGAAGGGGAGGGCCGAGAACTGCCAGTGCTGAACTCCTTGGGCAGAGGTGAGGGCGAATCTGAGGAATCTCTGGTGATCCGGACAAATAGGAACGTGAAGGTAAGCATCCCTCAAGTCTATTGTCACCATGAACACGCCTTCTAACAAGAGGCCCCTGAGACTGTACACATTCTCCATACGAAATTTTTTGTATTGAAGATGAACATTTAGGGGTCTGAGATTGATGATCAATCTGAATTTCCCGAGTGGTTTGGGAACGACAAAAATATGGGAGTATACTCCCTGGCCCTCTTGATTTGGAGGGACTGGGACTATGACTCCCTGTTCGGCCAGGCTGGCAACGTTCTGGGAAAGTCCAGCGGCTTTGCGAGGATCGCTTGGTAGGTGTGTGAGGAGAAAAATGGGGGGAGGAAACTGGCGGAATTCTAGCCTGTAACCTTCCCTGATGATCTGAAGGACGTGAGGACTCCTGGTTATCTCCTCCCAAGCGGGAAGGAACCTGGAGAGCCTGCCCCCTACCCTCTCGTCACTTGGGATCCTTTTCACCAGGCTTGGGGCTGGAAAAAAGGATCCCACTCTTTGGCTTATCCTTTCCAAACCCCCAGCGCCTGCCGGGTGCCGATTTCTTCCCTGGGGGGGGGGGGGGGTTTTCCTCTGGTTGGGACGAAAAAACTTCCCCCTATTTGCTCTAGGTTTGGAGGGAAATTTATTTCCTTTTTCAGAGGATCTCGCTAGGGCCTGATCTAATGCGGTGCCGAACAGGAGGGAACCCTCAAACGGAATCGCACACAAGCGGTTTTTTGACGCAAGGTCGCCCCTCCAAGTTTTCAGCCAGACAGCTCTCCTAGAAGCATTAATAAGTGCTCCAGTCTTGGCTGAAGCGCGAACCGTCTCAATAGCTGCGTCTGCCAAATAGGCTACCGCACTGCCGATCACCTGGAGGGACTCTTGAGTTTCTCTAGACTTGGAAGAACTTGCTAGATGATCTAACAGCCTGGAAGTCCAAGCGGCAGTGTTCCTTGCGACGCATGCTGAAGCTAACGCAGGACCCAAAGCGGCTGCATTGGCTTCCCAGGCTCTACGGAGGGAGGTATCAGCACGCCTATCCATGGCATCCCTTAAACTCCCTGCATCCTCAAAAGAGAGATCGGATTGTCTAGAGACCTGAGCTAAAGATGCGTCAAGACGAGGAACTTTAAAAAAGGTATCCTCCACCTCATCTTTAAAGGGGCAGCGGCGTTTCCAGGTCTTAAACTTGGGAAGTTTCTTTTCTGGCTCAGCCCATTCCCTCCGGATAATATCCTTGAGGGATTGATGCACTGGGATAGTCTTAGACTGAGGCTTAATTAAACCCAAATACATCCTGTCCTGGGCTGAAACCTGCTCCGCTGGATGTTGGATCTGCTCAGAGGCGTAAATGGCTGCGAGAAGACCCTCCATATCATCTGCGGAAAATATATATTTCCCAGACCTGGCATCCTCGTCCTCTTCCTCCGCCTGGCTTTCCACCAGGCCCTCTTCTTGAAGAGTGACCTCAGAATCCTCGGAGTCAGAGGAAGGAGCCTTCCTAGTTCGCTGGCGGGAACCCAGCCGCGCAGAAGTGGATCCCTCCTGAGACGACGGACCAGGTACAGGGGGATCAGACTCCCTACTTTTCAAGGAAGATTTAAAATCCTTGAGAGTGGCGAGCATTTCTGACTGCACAGAGAGAAAATCCTTCATGATTTGCGAGGTCTCTTTCCCAGCTAGTTTAAGGATACACTTGGAGCAAAAGGGTTTGCTATAGTCTGTCGGGAGCTTGTCATTACAATTCCCACATTTCTTAATTTTTTTAAGGGGTTTAGTAGATCTACTGGCTTCCCCCTGGGCAGAAGGGTCCTCTCCTAAAACATAATGTAAAATAGAAAGGCCCATTAGCAACATACTCTCACAGCTGAGGTTCTACAACAAGAGGGGGGGGGGGGGGGGACTCACCCCGGGTGGACTCCTCAGCAGCCAGGTCTGTCAGACGGTCCTCCATGATGAGGGTGCCCGGCCCTTCTCTCTCCCCGGCTGCGTGTTGCTCTGCCTCTGCTGTGCTCTGCAGCGAAATGTGGCATCCGTCGGTGGAGGCCGCCATCTTGTAGGGGCGGAGTGACGTCACGCCGTCGGACGGCGTGCGCGTCATCAATACGCGCCCAGCAAGTGACGGCGCCGCTCGGAGCGGCGCCCAGCCCAGCCGACACCACGCTGCAGAGGGGAAGTCTCCCTGTAAGGTAGGAGGGAAGACGGGGGGGGGAGAGAGGTACGGCCGCCTCAGAGCACTAGGGAAGCCCTGCTAGCTAGGAGGCTCTGGCGTCCAGGGAGGCACTCTTCTTAGTTAGCACTTTCAGCCTCCCTAGACCATAAAGAAGGGATACCCCCCCGGGAAAGTGCTAGCACCTTGACCGGACCTAAAAGCACCCAGTACCTGTGGTCTAGACTCCGGGGGGGGGACCACCAGCCCCAGGCCTTAGGTCAGCTTGAAAATAAAAAACTGTTTCGCTGTAGGGGAAACACAATCAGAAACTGAGGCACATGGGAAGGGTGGGGCCTTTTAACCTCTTTTTTGATTGTGTTTCCTGTCAGGTGGCCAGTCTACTCTCAGCGTGCCGTCCTGGAAGACGAGGGAGAAAGGGTTGATACCGCCCGCAATGCGCCTCTGCAGAAGCGCATTACTACGGTTTCCCATTGCTTTCAATGGGAAGGAGCGGTAAACACACCGCTCCTTCACCGCTCCAAAGATGCTGCTAGCAGGACTTTTGGAGTGGTCCTGCTAGGGCACCGCTCCAGTGTGAAAGCCCTGGGGGGCTTTCACACAGACTGCAGGGCAGGAGTTTTTCAGGCAGTATTTAGGTGCCATTTTTAGCGCTAAAACGCCTGAAAAACTCCTCCGTGTGAAAGGGGTCCAAGTATTTTTGCCTTTAGTTCCACTCAGGTACAACAATGTATTTATTGAGAAGCAGCACAAGCATTTAAATCTTCCCCCCTGATATTACCCATCATTCCTCTGTACAGCAGTAATAAGATTGGGAGAGGGAAGGCGGCACCAAGAGTCAGTTGAGACTTAGGGCCCTTTCACACGGGCGGCCCGTTCAGGTCCGCCTGCCAGTTTTTTTAGGCGGACCTGAACGGGCGCTCCGTGCTCCTCTATAGAGCCGCGGATGTCAGCGATGACATGCCCGCTGACATCCGACCCGCCAAAGTGTGACGGAGGAAAAACCTAATTTTCCATCCGTCTGGCGGGTCGGGTGAACACGGACACACGGTCCATGTTCACCCGATCCCCTCATAGGGGAGAGCGGAGAAAAGACAGGGCGGTCCCTGCACAGTGTGTGGGGACCGCCCTGGCATCCGCCGGCTCAGCGGGGATCAACGGAGCGATCCCCGCTGAGCAAGCGGAGGTTCACGGGGCGGATCATTACTTATCCACCCCGTGCGAAAGGGGCTTTTGGCTGCATTCACACTACGGAGTTTTGAATCGCGGGCAGATTTGCCACAAATCTACCCGCGATTTAACAGCTCCGACGTGTAAAATGCGGGACTCGCGTCTGCCGCAAATCGCTGTGCGGGTCTGCCGCGATTGTTGAGTGGCAATCCACGTTGCACGAAGCATGTCGCTCAAAAAAAAAAAAAAAAGTAGGAGCTACTTTGGGGCGACACGATGTGGATTGCAGCGCGACTTGTTGCAGAAAACCCGCACTGCGGTTTGCGGTGTCACTCACAAGTATGGCATCGAGTCCCGCGATTTGTCACACATCCGCGCTGTGAAATCGCGATAATAATTAAAAAAAAAAAACCCATAGCTTTACAATCACTTTAATGTACTGTAGGCAAAAATGCGCATCGTTTTGTAATTCTCCAGAGTTCAGCTTTAACTGCAATACAGAAAAGTCAGGTCACCAAGCTGGCACAGCTGTGTAAATCTGAGGACTGTATGGACAGGCAGAACAATTCCCACTAATTCGGGGTACTTTGTCGCAGTAAGTGGGCTTAGCACTAGAGGGGCCAGATTCACAAAGAGATACGATGGTGTATCTACAGATACACCGTCCTATCTCTGACTTACACTGGTCCTATCTATGCGCCTGATTCATAGAATCAGATACGCATAGATAGGGCTAAGATCTGACAGTGTTACACTGTCGGATCTATTTTTAAATTTAAACATGGCGCCGGGGGCGTTCCCGCTGATTAACGATAAATAATATGTAAATCAGCGAGATACGCAAATTCACGAACGTACGCGGACCCGACGCAGTCTTCTTACGACGTTTCCGTAGCGGCGTACCCGTCGTATACTTACCCCCTTCTTTTATCAGGCGCAGCCAATGTTAAGTATAGCCGGCGTTCCCGCAGTCGAATTTGAATTTTTTAACGTCGTTTGCGTAAGTCGTTCTCGAATACGGACGGACGTCGTTTACGCAAGCGTCAAAACCACTGACGTCCTAGCGACGTCAGTGGGAGCAATGCACGCCGGGAAATTTCGCGGACGGCGCCTGCGCATTTAAAATCGGCGCGGGAACGCGCCTGATTTAAATAGTACACTCCCCTAGCCGCGGAATTTGAATTCCGCCGGGGGAGTTAGGATCCGCCGTCGCAAGTTTGGAGGTAAGTGGTTTGTGAATTAGCCACTTGCCTCCTAAACTTGCGGGAGCGGATCTTAATTCAAGTAGATCGAGCGGATCTATAGATCCGCTGCGCTACGTGAATCTGGCCCTATGACCATATAGTGTGACCAAACCCCCGTATTTTTGAATATGTTCAGGTGTTTTTAACTAGCCTTGCAGGATAAATGTCATTTTTGCATGTGTGCACTATAATGCGTTTTGTACTGTCTTTGGTCTTATAGCAGCACCGTCTTAGATGTATAGCATTTTTAGGGTGTGCCCCCCCAAGTATATTTTTGCAATTCCCATATATGTCTTCTACGTTTGTTTTTAGCAGTTCAGGTTCGGTGTGTTTGTGAAATTTACAGTTGCTTCATTTTGAAGGTTTGCTGCCGAACAAGGAAGCAAAATGAAACATTAAAAGTATTACATCATATCAGAGCGCTGAGCCAACGCGCCTTACATCACCACTTACCACAAATCCGTGGTCGTTCATATTAAGGATCAGGTTCTGGCCCATAACAGCCAATCCGATGAGAGCGATGTCAGCCCTGTGGGGGGGGAGAAGAAGAAATCATGATCAATGAAATGCAGATTTAATGCCAATGCCCAGGCCCGGGGGTTCATATCAGGACAGGGATGGGTACAGCGCCCGCCACACCCATCCTTAAACAAGCTGCTTCAGGTCGCGATCATACATGAATAGTATCAGAGACTCTGAACACTCCTGGATTTACTGAGCGCTGTGTACACAGAGCGCGGCTCGCCGCGAGACGTGATTGGAGGGTGTTGACCTTGGAACAGACTTCTACAAGCAAACCTACAGATGAGCAAAAAGTGCTGAGCCATGCTGAGAGGGCACAGATCATGACCCCCGAGGAGAGCGTTCCACACAGGACCCCCCCCCCCCCCCGAGGAGAGCGTTCCACACAGGACCCCCCCCCCCCCCGAGGAGAGCGTTCCACACAGGACAAGGATGGTGGGAACCCCTCATAATGGGCACAGCGGGTGTACAGAGCCAGGAACTCAGCACAGGGATGGTGGGAACCCCTCATAATGGGCACAGCGGGTGTACAGACCCGGAGACTCAGCACAGGGATGGTGGGAACCCCTCATAATGGGCACAGCAGGTGTACAGACCCGGAGACTCAGCACAGGGACGGTGGGAACCCCTCATAATGGGCACAGCGGGTGTACAGAGCCAGGAACTCAGCACAGGGATGGTGGGAACCCCTCATAATGGGCACAACTGGTGTACAGACCTGGGAACTCGGCACAGGGATGGTGGGAACCCCTCATAATGGGCACAACAGGTGTACAGACCCAGACACTAAGCACAGGGATGGTGGGAACCCCTCATAATGGGCACAGCAGGTGTACAGACCCAGGAACTCAGCACAGGGATGGTGGGAACCCTTCATAATGGGCACAGCGGGTGTACAGACCCGGGAACTCAGCACAGGGATGGTGGGAACTCCTCAGCAGGTGTAGAGACCCGGGAACTCAGCACAGGGATGGAGGGAACCCCTCATAATGGGCACAGCAGGTGTACAGACTCAGCACAGGGATGGAGGGAACCCCTCATAACGGGCACAGCGGGGGTACAGACCCGGGAACTCAGCACAGGGATGGTGGGAACCCCTCATAATGGGCACAGACCCAGGAACTCAGCACAGGGATGGTGGGAACCCCTCATAATGGGCACAGCGGGTGTACAGACCCGGGAACTCAGCACAGGGATGGTGGGAACCCCTCATAATGGGCACAGCAGGTGTACAGACCCGGGAACTCAGCACAGGGATGGTGGGAACCCCTCATAATGGGCACAGCAGGTGTACAGACCCGGGAACTCAGCACAGGGATGGTGGGAACCCCTCATAATGGGCACAGCGGGTGCACAGACCCGGGAACTCAGCACAGGGATGGTGGGAACCCCTCATAATGGGCACAGCGGGTGCACAGACCCGGGAACTCAGCACAGGGATGGTGGGAACCCCTCATAATGGGCACAGCAGGTGTACAGACTCAGCACAGGGATGGAGGGAACCCCTCATAACGGGCACAGCGGGGGTACAGACCCGGGAACTCAGCACAGGGATGGTGGGAACCCCTCATAATGGGCACAGACCCAGGAACTCAGCACAGGGATGGTGGGAACCCCTCATAATGGGCACAGCGGGTGTACAGACCCAGGAACTCAGCACAGGGATGGTGGGAACCCCTCATAATGGGCACAGCAGGTGTACAGACCCGGGAACTCAGCACAGGGATGGTGGGAACCCTTCATAATGGGCACAGCAGGTGTACAGACCCGGGAACTCAGCACAGGGATGGTGGGAACCCCTCATAATGGGCACAGCGGGTGTACAGACCCGGGAACTCAGCACAGGGACGGTGGGAACCCCTCATAATGGGCACAGCGGGTGTACAGACCCGGGAACTCAGCACAGGGATGGTGGGAACCCCTCATAATGGGCACAGCAGGTGTACAGACTCGGCACAGGGATGGAGGGAACCCCTCATAATGGGCACAGCAGGTGTACAGACCCGGGAACTCAGCACAGGGATGGTGGGAGCCCCTCATAATGGGCACAGCAGGTGTACAGACCCGGGAACTCAGCACGGGGATGGTGGGAACCCCTCATAATGGGCACAGCGGGTGTACAGACCCGGAGACTCAGCACAGGGATGGTGAGAACCCCTCATAATGGGCACAGCAGGTGTACAGACCCGGGAACTCAGCACAGGGATGGTGGGAACCCCTCATAATGGACACAGCGGGTGTACAGACCTGGGAACTCAGCACGGGGATGGTGGGAACCCCTCATAATGGCGCACAGCGGGGGTACAGACCCGAGAACTCAGCACAGGGATGGTGGGAACCCCTCATAATGGGCACAGCGGGTGTACAGACCCGGAGACTCAGCACAGGGATGGTGGGAACCCCTCATAATGGGCACAGCGGGTGTACAGACCCGGAGACTCAGCACAGGGACGGTGGGAACCCCTCATAATGGGCACAGCGGGTGTACAGACACAGACACTAAGCACAGGGATGGTGGGAACCCCTCATAATGGGCACAGCGGGTGTACAGACCCGGGAACTCAGCACAGGGATGGTGGGAACCCCTCATAATGGGCACAGCAGGTGTACAGACCCGGGAACTCAGCACAGGGATGGTGGGAACCCCTCATAATGGGCACAGTGGGTGTACAGACCCGGGAACTCAGCACAGGGATGGTGGGAACCCCTCATAATGGGCACAGCGGGTGTACAGACCCGGGAACTCAGCACAGGGATGGTGGGAACCCCTCATAATGGGCACAGCAGGTGTACAGACCCGGGAACTCAGCACAGGGATGGAGGGAACCCCTCATAATGGGCACAGTGGGTGTACAGACCTGGGAACTCAGAACAGGCATGGTGGGAACCCCTCATAATGGGCACAGCGGGTGTACAGACCCGGGAACTCAGCACAGGGATGGTGGGAACCCCTCATACTGGGCACATCAGGTGTACAGACCCAGGAACTCAGCACAGGGATGGTGGGAACCCCTCATAATGGGCACAGCGGGTGTACAGACCCGGGAACTCAGCACAGGGATGGTGGGAACCCCTCATAATGGGCACAGCAGGTGTACAGACCCGGGAACTCAGCACAAGGATTGTGGGAACCCCTCATAATGGGCACAACAGGTGTACAGACCCGGGAACTCAGCACAGGGATGGAGGGAACCCCTCATAATGGGCACAGTGGGTGTACAGACCTGGGAACTCAGAACAGGCATGGTGAGAACCCCTCATAATGGGCACAGCGGGTGTACAGACCCGGGAACTCAGCACAGGGATGGTGGGAACCCCTCATAATGGGCACATCAGGTGTACAGACCCAGGAACTCAGCACAGGGATGGTGGGAACCCCTCATAATGGGCACAGCGGGTGTACAGACCCGGGAACTCAGCACAGGGATGGTGGGAACCCCTCATAATGGGCACAGCAGGTGTACAGACCCGGGAACTCAGCACAAGGATTGTGGGAACCCCTCATAATGGGCACAACAGGTGTACAGACCCGGGAACTCAGCACAAGGATTGTGGGAACCCCTCATAATGGGCACAACAGGTGTACAGACCCAGACACTAAGCACAGGGATGGTGGGACCCCCTCATAATGGGCACAGCGGGTGTACAGACCCAGACACTAAGCACAGGGATGGTGGGACCCCCTCATAATGGGCACAGCGGGTGCACAGACCCGGGAACTCAGCACAGGGATGGTGGGAACCCCTCATAATGGGCACAGCGGGTGTACAGACCCGGAGACTCAGCACAGGGATGGTGGGAACCCCTCATAATGGGCACAGCGGGTGTACACTGTACAGACCCGGGAACTCAGCACAGGGATGGTGGGAACCCCTCATAATGGGCACAGCGGGTGTACAGACCCGGGAACTCAGCACAGGGATGGTGGGAACCCCTCATAATGGGCACAACAGGTGTACAGACCCAGACACTAAGCACAGGGATGGTGGGAACCCCTCATAATGGGCACAGCAGGTGTACAGACCCGGGAACTCAGCACAGGGATGGTGGGAACCCCTCATAATGGGCACAGCAGGTGTACAGACCTGGGAACTCAGCACGGGGATGGTGGGAACCCCTCATAATGGGCACAGCGGGTGTACAGACCCGGAGACTCAGCACAGGGATGGTGGGAACCCCTCATAATGGGCACAACGGGTGTACAGACCCGGGAACTCAGCACAGGGATGGTGGGAACCCCTCATAATGGGCACAACGGGTGTACAGACCCGGGAACTCAGCACAGGGATGGTGGGAACTCCTCATAATGAGCACAGCGGGTGTACAGACCCGGGAACTCAGCACAGGGATGGTGGGAACCCCTCATAATGGGCACAGCGGGTGTACAGACCCAGACACTAAGCACAGGGATGGTGGGACCCCCTCATAATGGGCACAGCGGGTGTACAGACCCAGACACTAAGCACAGGGATGGTGGGACCCCCTCATAATGGGCACAGCGGGTGTACAGACCCGGGAACTCAGCACAGGGATGGTGGGAACCCCTCATGATGGGCACAGCGGGTGTACAGACCCAGACACTAAGCACAGGGATGGTGGGAACCCCTCATAATGGGCACAACGGGTGTACAGACCCGGGAACTCAGCACAGGGATGGTGGGAACCCCTCATAATGGGCACAACGGGTGTACAGACCCGGGAACTCAGCACAGGGATGGTGGGAACCCTCATAATGGGCACAACGGGTGTACAGACCCAGACACTAAGCACAGGGATGGAGGGAACCCCTCATAATGGGCACAACTACAGAGATTCTCCGCTTCCACAGGTATAGAACTTTCACGCTCACATTGGTCCAAGCTGAACCAAAATCTGCAATACAATCCAAAGCTGGGAGTTCAGGTTTTATAGCACACACCACATATAAAACACACCACATATAACACACACCACATATAACACACACCACATTATAACACACACCACATATATAACACACACACCACACCCAGACTACAGAACTGCCTCCAGATTTCCTTCTTCCCCATTGCGAGTCATGAAACTCATCAAGCTGCATTAGTACGGGGGAAGGGGAGGGGGGGGTACAACACTGAGCCACTGTTCCACCATGACAGTCACATGACCTGCCTTGTCCACTCTACCAAACTACGCTCCATCAAGGATCACGGGGTGTCCTGGGCTCCAGCCTTTTACTTGCCGTGTCCTCCTTCCTACTATGACCTCAGAGCATCAATGGATACAAAAATAAACATCGGCTACATAATCCGTCTGATCCGATTACTATCCAGGATTACGGACTTCCGTGTGACAATCCAACTACTGTCCCCAAAACACTGGCCCCTGACCTCTCCATCACAGTCCCCCTTTCACATCAGACCAGCCCCCCATCATCACAGTCCCCCCCCCCCCCATCACAGTCCCCCTTTCACATCAGACCAGCCCCCCCCCCATCGCAGTCCCCCTTTCACATCAGACCAGCCCCCCCCCCATCGCAGTCCCCCCCCCCCATCGCAGTCCCCCCCCCCCATCACAGTCCCCCTTTCACATCAGACCAGCCCCCCCCCATCGCAGTCCCCCTTTCACATCAGACCAGCCCCCCCCCATCGCAGTCCCCCTTTCACATCAGACCAGCCCCCCCCCCCATCATCACAGTCCCCCTTTCACATCAGACCAGCCCCCCCATCGCAGTCCTTTCACATCAGACCAGCCCCCCCCATCGCAGTCCTTTCACATCAGACCAGCCCCCCCATCATCACAGTCCCTCTTTCACATCAGACCAGCCCCCCCCATCGCAGTCCTTTCACATCAGACCAGCCCCCCCATCACAGTCCCCCTTTCACATCAGACCAGCCCCCCCATCACAGTCCCCCTTTCACATCAGACCAGCCCCCCCCCATCGCAGCAGTCCCCCTTACACATCAGACCAGCCCCCCCCCATCGCAGACCCCCTTTCACATCAGACCAGCCCCCCCCATCGCAGACCCCCTTTCACATCAGACCAGCCCCCCCCATCACAGTCCCCCTTTCACATCAGACCAGCCCCCCCATCGCAGTCCCCCTTACACATCAGACCAGCCCCCCCCCCATCGCAGACCCCCTTTCACATCAGACCAGCCCCCCCCATCACAGTCCCCCTTTCACATCAGACCAGCCCCCCCCCATCGCAGACCCCCTTTCACATCAGACCAGCCCCCCCCATCACAGTCCCCCTTTCACATCAGACCAGCCCCCCCCATCACAGTCCCCCTTTCACATCAGACCAGCCCCCCCATCGCAGTCCCCCTTACACATCAGACCAGCCCCCCCCATCGCAGTCCCCCTTTCACATCAGACCAGCCCCCCCCCCCATCACAGTCCCCCTTTCACATCAGACCAGCCCCCCCCCCCATCACAGTCCCCCTTTCACATCAGACCAGCCCCCCCCCCATCGCAGACCCCCTTTCACATCAGACCAGCCCCCCCCCCCCATCACAGTCCCCCTTTCACATCAGACCAGCCCCCCCCCCCATCACAGTCCCCCTTTCACATCAGACCAGCCCCCCCCCCATCACAGTCCCCCTTTCACATCAGACCAGCCCCCCCCATCACAGTCCCCCTTTCACATCAGACCAGCCCCCCCATCGCAGTCCCCCTTACACATCAGACCAGCCCCCCCATCGCAGTCCCCCTTTCACATCAGACCAGCCCCCCCCCCCCCATCACAGTCCCCCTTTCACATCAGACCAGCCCCCCCATCACAGTCCCCCTTTCACATCAGACCAGCCCCCCCCCATCGCAGACCCCCTTTCACATCAGACCAGCCCCCCCCATCACAGTCCCCCTTTCACATCAGACCAGCCCCCCCCATCACAGTCCCCCTTTCACATCAGACCAGCCCCCCCATCACAGTCCCCCTTTCACATCAGACCAGCCCCCCCCCCATCGCAGTCCCCCTTACACATCAGACCAGCCCCCCCCATCGCAGTCCCCCTTTCACATCAGACCAGCCCCCCCCCCATCGCAGTCCCCCTTTCACATCAGACCAGCACCCCCCCACCCCATCGCAGTCCCCCTTTCACATCAGACCAGCCCCCCCATTACAGTCCCCCTTTCACATCAGACCAGCCCCCCCCATCACAGTCCTTTCACATCAGACCAGCCCCCCCATCGCAGTCCCCCTTTCACATCAGACCAGCCCCCCCCCATCGCAGTCCCCCTTTCACATCAGACCAGCAGTCCCCCTTACACATCAGACCAGCCCCCCCATCGCAGTCCCCCTTTCACATCAGACCAGCCCCCCCCCCTTCACAGTCCCCCTTTCACATCAGACCAGCCCCCCCCCTTCACAGTCCCCCTTTCACATCAGACCAGCCCCCCCCCTTCACAGTCCCCCTTTCACATCAGACCAGCCCCCCCCCCCCTTCACAGTCCCCCTTTCACATCAGACCAGCCCCCCCCCTTCACAGTCCCCCTTTCACATCAGACCAGCCCCCCCCCTTCACAGTCCCCCTTTCACATCAGACCAGTCCCCCCCCTTCACAGTCCCCCTTTCACATCAGACCAGCCCCCCCCCTTCACAGTCCCCCTTTCACATCAGACCAGCCCCCCCCCCCTTCACAGTCCCCCTTTCACATCAGACCAGTCCCCCTTTCACATCAGACCAGCCCCCCATCACAGTCCCCCTTTCACATCAGACCAGTCCCCCTTTCACATCAGACCAGCCCCCCATCACAGTCCCCCTTTCACATCAGACCAGCCCCCCCCCACAGTCCCCCTTTCACATCAGACCAGCCCCCCACAGTCCCCCTTTCACATCTGACCAGCCCCCCCATCACAGTCCCCCTTACACATCAGACCAGCCCCCCATCACAGTCCCCCTTTCACATGAGACCAGTCCCCCTTTCACATCAGACCAGCCCCCCATCACAGTCCCCCTTTCACATCAGACCAGCCCCCCCCCCCCACAGTCCCCCTTTCACATCAGACCAGCCCCCCACAGTCCCCCTTTCACATCAGACCAGCCCCCCACAGTTCCCCCTTTCACATCAGAACCCCCACCTTTCCATTACAGTCCCTGGTTTACATCAGAGCCCCACCCCCTCCATAACAGTCCACCTTTCACATCAGAACCCCCCCCCCCCCCGCCACTTTCCATCACAGTCCCCCTTTCATATCAATACCCCCCCCCCCCCGCCACTTTCCATCACAGTCCACCTTTCACATCAATACCCCCCCCCCCCCCGCCACTTTCCATCACAGTCCCCCTTTCATATCAGTACCCCCCCTCTTTCACATCAAACCATCCACCCCCAGCCCACCTTTCATATCAGACACCCCCCTCATCTCAGTCCCCCTTTCCGTTTAGACCCCACTTTAATATCAGAGCCCCCTCTCATCGCACCATAGTAGCGGCAGCCTGATTACAATCTTGCAGTGGGCCGGATGTGGCCCATAGTTGGGAGACCCCTCTTCTAACCCACAGCTGTGGAGGTCGCCTTGTATTCTGATGGGACTGCTAAAAAACAAATCAGGTTTGTTCACGGTCTTTGCTCCCTTGTAAAAATTTGTCATCACTTCCTGTGCCTGAGACATAACAGGAAGTGGGGGAAATCCCCTCCTACACCGCTGTCACCAGAACAGGCATTCCCATTGGAAGATTCCCGTCACATGACAAGCTGTCATCTCCAGCTAGGATTTTTTATTTTTTTAAAGTGTGCAAAAAAAACTAAGAAATAATAAAATAAATGGAAACATGAATGCTTTGGGTGGAGGAAGTATTGAACACAGAGAGTTCCTCAGCCAATCATGGAGGTTCCTTTATATTTATCTATTGTTGTGACAGAATGACTAATAGATTCCTGAGAAAACAATCTCTCTCCTTCCCATGACAGGGACAGTGTACCCGACACTCTCCCCCCCTCGGTGTACCCGACACTCCCCCCCCCCTCGGTGTACCCGACACTCTCCTCTTATCTCCCCCTCGGTGTACCCGACACTCCCCCCCCCCCCCCCCCAGTGTACCCGACACTCTCCTCTTATCCCCCCCTCAGTGTACCCGACACTCTCCTCTTATCCCCCCCCAGTGTACCCGACACTCTCCTCTTATCCCCCCCTCAGTGTACCCGACACTCTCCTCTTATCTCCCCCTCAGTGTACCCGACACTCTCCTCTTATCCCCCCCTCAGTGTACCCGACACTCTCCTCTTATCTCCCCCTCAGTGTACCCGACACTCTCCTCTTATCCCCCCCTCAGTGTACCCGACACTCTCCTCTTATCCCCCCCTCAGTGTACCCGACACTCTCCCGCTATCCCCCCCTCGGTGTACCCGACACTCTCCCGCTATCCCCCCCTCGGTGTACCCGACACTCTCCCGCTATCCCCCCCTCGGTGTACCCGACACTCTCCTCTTATCCCCCCCCTCAGTGTACCCGACACTCTCCCCCCCCTCAGTGTACCCGACACTCTCCTCTTATCCCCCCCTCAGTGTACCCGACACTCTCCTCTTATCCCCCCCTCAGTGTACCCGACACTCTCCCCCCCTCAGTGTACCCGACACTCTCCCCTTATCCCCCCCTCAGTGTACCCGACACTCTCCTCTTATCCCCCCCTCAGTGTACCCGACACTCTCCTCTTATCCCCCCCTCAGTGTACCCGACACTCTCCTCTTATCCCCCCCTCAGTGTACCCGACACTCTCCTCTTATCCCCCCCCTCGGTGTACCCGACACTCTCCCGCTATCCCCCCCTCGCTGTACCCGACACTCTCCCGCTATCTCCCCCTCGGTGTCCCCGACACTCTCCCGCTATCCCCCCCTCGCTGTACCCGACACTCTCCCGCTATCTCCCCCTCGGTGTCCCCGACACTCTCCCGCTATCCCCCCCTCGCTGTACCCGACACTCTCCCGCTATCTCCCCCTCGGTGTCCCCGACACTCTCCCCCCACCCCCCCCCCCTCGGTGTCCCCGACACTCTCCCGCTATCCCCCCCTCGCTGTACCCGACACTCTCCCGCTATCTCCCCCTCGGTGTCCCCGACACTCTCCCGCTATCCCCCCCTCGCTGTACCCGACACTCTCCCGCTACCCCCCCCTCGGTGTACCCGACACTCTCCCGCTACCCCCCCCCTCGGTGTACCCGACACTCTCCCGCTATCCCCCCTCGGTGTACCCGACACTCTCCCGCTATCCCCCCTCGATGTACCCGACACTCTCCCGCTATCCCCCCTCGGTGTACCCGACACTCTCCCGCTATCCCCCCTCGGTGTACCCGACACTCTCCTCTTATCTCCCCTCAGTGTACCGACACTCTCCCGCTATCCCCCCCTCGGTGTACCCGACACTCTCCTCTTATCTCCCCCTCAGTGTACCCGATACTCTCCTCTTATCTCCCCTCAGTGTACCCGACACTCTCCTCTTATCTCCCCCCTCAGTGAACCCGACACTCTCCTCTTATCTCCCCTCAGTGTACCCGACACTCTCCTCTTATCTCCCCTCAGTGTACCCGACACTCTCCTCTTATCCCCCCCTCAGTGTACCCGACACTCTCCTCTTATCCCCCCCTCAGTGTACCCGACACTCTCCTCTTATCCCCCCCCTCGGTGTACCCGACACTCTCCCGCTACCCCCCCCTCGGTGTCCCCGACACTCTCCCGCTATCTCCCCCTCGGTGTCCCCGACACTCTCCCACTATCCCCCCCTCGGTGTCCCCGACACTCTCCCGCTACCCCCCCTCGGTGTCCCCGACACTCTCCTCTTATCTCCCCCTCGGTGTACCCGACACTCTCCCGCTATCCCCCCTCGGTGTACCCGACACTCTCCCGCTATCCCCCCTCGGTGTACCCGACACTCTCCCGCTATCCCCCCTCGGTGTACCCGACACTCTCCCCTTATCTCCCCCTCAGTGTACCCGACACTCTCCCCTTATCTCCCCCCTCAGTGTACCCGACACTCTCCTCTTATCTCCCCCCTCAGTGTACCCGACACTCTCCTCTTATCTCCCCCCTCAGTGTACCCGACACTCTCCTCTTATCTCCCCCTCGGTGTACCCGACACTCTCCTCTTATCTCCCCCTCAGTGTACCCGACACTCTCCTCTTATCTCCCCCTCAGTGTACCCGACACTCTCCTCTTATCTCCCCCTCGGTGTACCCGACACTCTCCTCTTATCTCCCCTCAGTGTACCCGACACTCTCCTCTTATCTCCCCCCTCAGTGTACCCAACACTCTCCTCTTATCTCCCCTCAGTGTACCCGACACTCTCCTGATATCTCCCCCTCAGTGTACCCGACACTCTCCTCTTATCTCCCCTCAGTGTACCCGACACTCTCCCCTTATCTCCCCTCAGTGTACCCGACACTCTCCTCTTATCTCCCCCCTCAGTGTACCCGACACTCTCCTCTTATCTCCCCCTCAGTGTACCCGACACTCTCCTCTTATCCCCCCCTCAGTGTACCCGACACTCTCCTCTTATCTCCCCCTCAGTGTACCCGACACTCTCCTCTTATCTCCCCCTCAGTGTACCCGACACTCTCCTCTTATCTCCCCCTCAGTGTACCCGACACTCTCCTCTTATCTCCCCCCTCAGTGTACCCGACACTCTCCTCTTATCTCCCCCCTCAGTGTACCCGACACTCTCCTCTTATCTCCCCCTCAGTGTACCCGACACTCTCCCGATATCTCCCCTCAGTGTACCCGACACTCTCCCGATATCTCCCCCTCAGTGTACCCGACACTCTCCTCTTATCTCCCCCTCAATGTACCCGACACTCTCCTCTTATCTCCCCCTCAGTGTACCCGACACTCTCCCGCTATCCCCCCTCAGTGTACCCGACACTCTCCTCTCATCTCCCCCTCAGTGTACCCGACACTCTCCTCTTATCTCCCCCTCAGTGTACCCGACACTCTCCTCTTATCTCCCCCTCAGTGTACCCGACACTCTCCTCTTATCTCCCCCTCAGTGTACCCGACACTCTCCTCTTATCTCCCCCTCAGTGTACCCGACACTCTCCTCTTATCTCCCCCCTCAGTGTCCCCGACACTCTCCTCTTATCTCCCCCCTCAGTGTACCCGACACTCTCCTCTTATCTCCCCCCTCAGTGTACCCGACACTCTCCTCTTATCTCCCCCCTCAGTGTACCCGACACTCTCCTCTTATCCCCCCCTCAGTGTACCCGACACTCTCCCCCCCTCAGTGTACCCGACACTCTCCCCTTATCTCCCCCTCAGTGTACCCGACACTCTCCCCCCCTCAGTGTACCCGACACTCTCCTCTTATCTCCCCCCTCAGTGTACCCGACACTCTCCTCTTATCTCCCCCTCAGTGTACCCGACACTCTCCTCTTATCTCCCCTCAGTGTACCCGACACTCTCCTCTTATCTCCCCCTCAGTGTACCCGACACTCTCCTCTTATCTCCCCCTCAGTGTACCCGACACTCTCCTCTTATCTCCCCTCAGTGTACCCGACACTCTCCTCTTATCTCCCCCTCAGTGTACCCGACACTCTCCTCTTATCTCCCCTCAGTGTACCGACACTCTCCTCTTATCTCCCCTCAGTGTACCGACACTCTCCTCTTATCTCCCCCTCAGTGTACCCGACACTCTCCTCTTATCTCCCCCTCAGTGTACCCGACACTCTCCTCTTATCTCCCCCTCAGTGTACCCGACACTCTCCTCTTATCTCCCCCTCAGTGTACCCGACACTCTCCTCTTATCTCCCCTCAGTGTACCCGACACTCTCCTCTTATCTCCCCCTCAGTGTACCCGACACTCTCCTGATATCCCCCCTCAGTGTACCCGACACTCTCCTCTTATCTCCCCTCAGTGTACCCGACACTCTCCTCTTATCTCCCCCCTCAGTGTACCCGACACTCTCCCCCCCTCAGTGTACCCGACACTCTCCTCTTATCTCCCCCCTCAGTGTACCCGACACTCTCCTCTTATCTCCCCCTCAGTGTACCCGACACTCTCCTCTTATCTCCCCCTCAGTGTACCCGACACTCTCCTCTTATCTCCCCCTCAGTGTACCCGACACTCTCCTCTTATCTCCCCCTCAGTGTACCCGACACTCTCCTCTTATCTCCCCCTCAGTGTACCCGACACTCTCCTCTTATCTCCCCTCAGTGTACCCGACACTCTCCTCTTATCTCCCCCTCAGTGTACCCGACACTCTCCTCTTATCTCCCCTCAGTGTACCGACACTCTCCTCTTATCTCCCCCTCAGTGTACCCGACACTCTCCTCTTATCTCCCCCTCAGTGTACCCGACACTCTCCTCTTATCTCCCCCTCAGTGTACCCGACACTCTCCTCTTATCTCCCCCTCAGTGTACCCGACACTCTCCTGATATCCCCCCTCAGTGTACCCGACACTCTCCTCTTATCTCCCCTCAGTGTACCCGACACTCTCCTCTTATCTCCCCCCTCAGTGTACCCGACACTCTCCTCTTATCTCCCCCTCAGTGTACCCGACACTCTCCTGATATCCCCCCTCAGTGTACCCGACACTCTCCTCTTATCTCCCCTCAGTGTACCCGACACTCTCCTCTTATCTCCCCCTCAGTGTACCCGACACTCTCCCCCCCCCCCCTCAGTGTACCCGACACTCTCCTCTTATCTCCCCCCTCAGTGTACCCGACACTCTCCTCTTATCTCCCCCCTCAGTGTACCCGACACTCTCCTCTTATCTCCCCCTCAGTGTACCCGACACTCTCCTCTTATCTCCCCCTCAGTGTACCCGACACTCTCCTCTTATCTCCCCCCTCAGTGTACCCGACACTCTCCTGATATCCCCCTCAGTGTACCCGACACTCTCCTCTCATCTCCCCCTCAGTGTACCCGACACTCTCCTCTTATCTCCCCCTCAGTGTACCCGACACTCTCCTCTTATCTCCCCCTCAGTGTACCCGACACTCTCCTCTTATCTCCCCCTCAGTGTACCCGACACTCTCCTCTTATCCCCCCCTCGGTGTACCCGACACTCTCCTGATATCCCCCCCTCAGTGTACCCGACACTCTCCTCTTATCTCCCCTCAGTGTACCCGACACTCTCCTCTTATCTCCCCTCAGTGTACCCGACACTCTCCTCTTATCTCCCCTCAGTGTACCCGACACTCTCCTCTTATCTCCCCTCAGTGTACCCGACACTCTCCTCTTATCTCCCCTCAGTGTACCCGACACTCTCCTCTTATCTCCCCCTCAGTGTACCCGACACTCTCCTCTTATCTCCCCCTCAGTGTACCCGACACTCTCCTCTTATCCCCCCCTCAGTGTACCCGACACTCTCCTCTTATCCCCCCCTCAGTGTACCCGACACTCTCCTCTTATCTCCCCCTCAGTGTACCCGACACTCTCCTCTTATCTCCCCCTCAGTGTACCCGACACTCTCCTCTTATCTCCCCCCTCAGTGTACCCGACACTCTCCTCTTATCTCCCCCTCAGTGTACCCGACACTCTCCTCTTATCTCCCCCTCAGTGTACCCGACACTCTCCTCTTATCTCCCCTCAGTGTACCCGACACTCTCCTCTTATCCCCCCCTCAGTGTACCCGACACTCTCCCCCCCTCAGTGTACCCGACACTCTCCTGATATCCCCCTCAGTGTACCCGACACTCTCCCCCCCCTCAGTGTACCCGACACTCTCCTCTTATCTCCCCCTCAGTGTACCCGACACTCTCCTCTTATCTCCCCCTCAGTGTACCCGCCCCTTACTCAGCCATGGTTCCTCAGTGACGTCACGTTGTCTCGGTGCCCGGATGTCTCCTCTCGCCGCGCTCTCTCGCTGTGTGACACAACCACACTCTATACTCTGAGGTCTCCCTCTGAAGCCACCCGAGGTCACGCCCCCTTCCCCGTCCACCATTGGAAGAGTTGTCGCACGGTAGGCGTGGCGCCGCTCTCCGTCACCCTATAGAGTTGGACGTAGGCTCGCCTGGCTCTGGGACGACCAATCAGACCGGAGCAATCAACAGCTGAGCCGTTTCACCCCTTCACTGCTGGAGCGAGGGAGGGGGGGGCGATGATGAGCCAGCATGAGTAGCAGAAAGAAGAGCAGAGCCCGGGGGAGGGGCCAGACACAGGGCACCGCCCCCCGAAATAATGAATGAATGAGTACAGCGTGTAGTGACCCCGCCCACCCGAGTACAGCGTGGGTGGGCGGGGTCGACCCCGCCCCCCACACCTGTATCTAGTATGTTCTCTACATTGTATCATCATGACAGATCTGATCCTTCCTCCACCAATCAGATCTCAGTGTGCTCCCCCCTGACAGCCATGATGATGCATTTATTTTTTATTTTTTTTGCGATATAAACATAAAAAAAAAAATTGAGATGTCTGTACAAACAATTTGTATATACAAACAATATTTTCTACCTTCTGCTATAAACATATCCAATATTTTTTTTTTAAAAAAAGTCAAATTTCTTCATTAATTTAGCCCAATATGTATTCTTCTACAAAGTTTTGGTGTATAAAAAAAAACTAAAAAAAAATTGCAATAAGCGATTGATTGGTTGGCGCAAAAGTTATAGGGCCAGATTCACGTAGAAGTGCGGCGGCGTAACGTATCGTAGATACGTTACACCGCCGCAAGTTTTCATCGCAAGTGCCTGATTCACAAAGCACTTGCAATGAAAACCTACGCTGGCGGCCTCCGGCGTAGGCCCGCGTAATTCAAATGGGCGTGTGCCATTTAAATTAGGCGCGCTCCCGCACCGGACCTACTGCGCATGCTCCGTTTCGAAATTCCCGCCGTGCTTTGCGCGAAGTGACGTAATTTTTTCGAACGGCGACGACATGCGACGTGCGTGGCGTACTTTCGTATTCCCGGACGTTTTATGCAAGACAAAAAATGTTTTACATTTCGACGCAGGAACGACGGCCATACTTTAAACAGCACATACGTGTGCTGTCTAAAGTTAGGGCAGGTCAAACGACGCCTAAAATTGCGACGGGAAACTATACTAGCGACGACGTACCGAACGCAAAAATCCGTCGTGGATCGCCGTAACTGCTAATTTGCATACCCGACGCTGGAATACGACGCAAACTCCCCCCAGCGGCGGCCGCGGTACTGCATCCTAAGATCCGACAGTGTAAAACAATTACACCTGTCGGATCTAAGGGATATCTATGCGTAACTGATTCTATGAATCAGCCGCATACTCTGAGAGATACGACGGCGTATCTCCGCTGTGAATCTGGCCCATAGCGTCTACAAACTATGGGATATTTTTATTCATTTATTTTTTTGCCAGTAATGGCGATCAGCGACTTATAACAGACACCTGTCACCTAACTGACACTTTGTGGGGACCAGTGACACCAATACAGTGATCATTGATAAAAAAAAAAAATATATATATATATATGCACTGTCACTGCACTAATGACACTGGCTGGGCACTGCCAGAGGGCCCGTGCCACTAGGGGGCCCCATCAGGGTTGCCAGCCTCAGTAAAACTAGGGACAGTATGTAAAAATGTGTGTTTTTTTACATATGTCCCTTACCGACATCGTTTTGGTCTAAAAATCCCAAGTTTAAAGCTGCCTCTCCAGTACCTTTTCAGTGTGTGTATACTGTGTGGCCCCAAAATCTATTGCCCGGGGACCCCATAAGTTGTCAGTCCGCCACTGATTCTGCGGGAAACCCGCCGCTGGGCTCCCACTGTGTGTGATCACAGCGGTAGCAAGCCGTGGTGTGTTCTCACTCTCTCTTGTAATCTGTTCTCTCTCTCTCTCTCTCTCTCTCGTAATCTGTTCTCTCTCTCTCTTGTAATCTGTTCTCTCTCTCTCTCTCTCTCTCTCTTGTAATCTGTTCTCTCTCTCTTGTAATCTGTTCTCTCTCTCTCTCTCTCTCGTAATCTGTTCTCTCTCTCTCTCGTAATCTGTTCTCTCTCTCGTAATCTGTTCTCTCTCTCTTGTAATCTGTTCTCTCTCTCTCTCTCTCTCTCGTAATCTGTTCTCTCTCTCTCTCGTAATCTGTTCTCTCTCTCTCGTAATCTGTTCTCTCTCTCTCTCTCGTAATCTGTTCTCTCTCTCTTGTAATCTGTTCTCTCTCTCTCTCTCGTAATCTGTTCTCTCTCTCTCGTAATCTGTTCTCTCTCTCTCGTAATCTGTTCTCTCTCTCTCTCTCGTAATCTGTTCTCTCTCTCTTGTAATCTGTTCTCTCTCTCTCTCTCGTAATCTGTTCTCTCTCTCTCTCGTAATCTGTTCTCTCTCTCTTGTAATCTGTTCTCTCTCTCTCTCTCTCTCGTAATCTGTTCTCTCTTTCTCTCGTAATCTGTTCTCTCTCTCTTGTAATCTGTTCTCTCTCTCTCTCTCGTAATCTGTTCTCTCTCTCTCTCGTAATCTGTTCTCTCTCTCTCGTAATCTGTTCTCTCTCTCTCTCTCGTAATCTGTTCTCTCTCTCTCTCTCTTGTAATCTGTTCTCTCTCTCTCTCTCTCTCGTAATCTATTCTCCCTCTCTCGTAATCTGTTCTCTCTCTCTCTCTCTTGTAATCTGTTCTCTCTCTCGTAATCTGTTCTCTCTCTCTCTCGTAATCTGTTCTCTCTCTGGTAATCTGTTCTCTCTCTCTTGTAATCTGTTCTCTCTCTCTTGTAATCTGTTCTCTCTCTCTCGTAATCTGTTCTCTCTCTCTCTCGTAATCTGTTCTCTCTCTCTCGTAATCTGTTCTCTCTCTCTCGTAATCTGTTCTCTCTCTCTCTCTCTTGTAATCTGTTCTCTCTCTCTCTCTTGTAATCTGTTCTCTCTCTCTCTCTCTCTCTCTCTCTCTCTCTCTCTCTCTCTCTCTCTCTCTCTCTTAATCTGTATTCTCTCTCTCTCGTAATCTGTTTCTCTCTCTCGTAATCTGTTCTCTGTTCTCTCTCTCTCTCGTAATCTGTTCTCTCTCTCTCGTAATCTGTTCTCTCTCTCTCGTAATCTGTTCTCTCTCTCGTAATCTGTTCTCTCTCTCTCGTAATCTGTTCTCTCTCTCTCGTAATCTGTTCTCTCTCTGGTAATCTGTTCTCTCTCTGGTAATCTGTTCTCTCTCTCTCTCCTCTCGCTCGGCCACGCTCAGCTCCGCCCGCAAGAGGAGCCGAGAGAAGCCAAGAGGAGCCGAACACACCGGAAATCCAGCTTTGCACAGCTCGACCGAGACGCCAAACTCAAACAGACGGACGCCGGACAAGAACGCCGATGGACGCCGGGCAAGACAGCAGGCGGACACCGACAAACTTAAACTTCCCTTCTAAACTTGGGGTGCGCGTTATACGCCGGCGCGCGCTATACCCCGATAAATACGGTACATGATGTGGGTTAACAAACCCTTTAAGTATTTTTCAGATATCAGGTGTAGAATAAAATACTATTTGTAGATATTGTAGTGTGCAGCAATTGTACGTTGGTAAATCTTAGGTAAAACGTTCATCTTTTGCATTGACAGGTTCAGAGTTCAATTTTTGTTGTGTAAATTGTTGAGTCAGCCATTGTTATCTATGGAAAGAGTACACAGCAGCATAGCTATGGTTGTAATCAATTTTACCTAAAAATGTACCTGGAGTTTTATCGGCATATACTGTATTTGCATGAACTGTATATATTTATTTAGTGCATATACTGTATATATAACTTATTTTACCTATGTGCAGTATACCGTATTTATCGGGGTATAGCGCGCACCCCTAAACTTGCCCCGAATTCCTGTGAAAAAAAGATTTTTTGTACTTACAGTTTTGGTGTCTTCCGCGGCGTCCATCGGCGGCCTCGTCGGGTTCGGCGTCCGTCTGCGGCTTCGGGTGTCCTCTTCGTCGGGTCCGGCGTCCTTCTGCGGCGTCCTCCCCGCTCGTTTCCCGCGCCGAGTTTGAATACTGCGCCGACATATACCGAGCGCAGTACACTCGTGTATCGTCGGGCAGGCTCGGCTACTCACGCGCTGACGTCCTGTACGTCCAGGACGTCAGCGCGAGAGGCGCCGAAACTGCCCGAATATACACGAGTGTACTGCGCTCGGTATATGCCGGCGCAGTATTCAAATTCAGCGCGGGAAAGCGGGTATCGGCGTATACCACGCACCCACGATTTTGCCCTGATTTTCAGGGCAAAATAGTGCGCGGTATACGCCGATAAATACGGTATATAACTTGTTAGTTCCAATGATGAGCAATACATGGAATTTGGGGATCTGCCATGTGGTTTAATCCCTGTGTATGCCAACCCATCCCAAGGTCTTAATGTGGCCCTGATCAGCGTAGAGGGATTGATCCCTGGGTAATTATCATACTTATGTATTCATTATTAAACCAGTTTTTCAAAAGATGATCCAGGTTCACTATACTAAATCCTTGTCCTTTCCATTTTCAATTGTTGCATGTTGCGACACATCCTTAAGGTGGAACTAAACTATGTCTGAACTAAACTGGAAATGCTAATTAATTTGTAATATTTATGTAGCGCCTGTGTACTTTTCAGTACAGGTGCTATGTTAAATTTAGTAGGATGAGAGAGTTATTTGCTCTCATCAGGGTTGATCTGTTTAAATTTTGGCTGTCGCCAGCCCTGAACTGTCCTGTGGGTCATTCTATACTCCAGAGATGTAGTTCCATCTCTGGATGGCAGGTGGCGCCAGAGGGGTCCAGGCAGAGCCGCTCTTCCTCAGCAGCCAATCAGAGGAGCTTTTCCCTCGCGGGCATGCTGGGGAGGGGTATTTCTGTGGCAGAGGCCATGGTTCGGGGTTCTTCGCGGGTTCCTGGTGCGGCACCCACTTTTAGGGTGTGCGCACATCACGGGCCCCGGGGATATGGCCTATTTGGCCGGGGCGCATGTGCTACGTAGAGTTCCTGACTCTGGGCCCTCATGGCTCAGAGCAACTGAAGCTACAATGGGACCTCAGTGACTTACTGGGTCCCCACACTTTGAGAGAAAGATCCCAAGCTGGCTGTGCTGTTCGGTGGGGAGTCAGTCTGAGGGGAGCACGGAGGCAGGTGATCCAATAGGGCTTGGACGAACCATCGGGGATCTGGGTGACCAAATACTGGCAGGTTGTATGATGCAAACGGTCAGTCGGTGGCCCCAAATTATTGACTGGGAGGATTCGCTCTACTTTCATGTTCCTGAGTACTGGGCCTGTGGCAGAGACCCTTTACAAATCTAAAACCTAATAGAGTCAAGTCGGTGGCAGAGACTTGTTCCTTCCCAGCAGTTCCGAGTGATCCCCTGGCTGCCAGGTCTGTGAGAGTGCCCTGTCCAGGGGCACTGTACCCACTCCGGCTGGAGTGGCGACGAAACAAACATAATTATTGGAGGCAGGACTGCTTCTTCTATCCATAGCCTGAATCTGTAAAGTTTATTCTTCTTCACCGACCTATTCTATCTACCTCGAGTTGACTGTTGGTCGTGTTGGACCAGAAATAAAAGCATTGAAAACGTCAACCCACTGTTTGGACATTCCTTCACTGCTCTCAGCATCACCATCAACCCTAGACACATTACAGAGGTAACATAATTATGCCGTCCCAAATCTAACCAGCGGCTCCTGAGGGGGTAGCGCTACATTTAAAACAAAATCTATGCTTTACTTTGTTGGAAAATCCCTTTGAACAAAATCCCTCTAGTGCTTGGGTGTTCTGTGGCCATCTTGAGTAAAATGATAATTCTCCCGCTCTACAAGACTCTGGTCCGGCCGCACCTGAAGTATGCTGTCCAGTTCTGGGCACCACTACTTGCACATTATAGATCAACTCACATTTTGGTGTTGACTTTTTAAGTATAAGGCCGGGTTCACACCTATGCGACTTGAGTGCAGCTTAAACCGCATCCAATTCGCATAACATTATAAAATACATTGATTTTAATTGGGGCTGGTTCACATATGTACGATGCATTCGCACTGCGCATTGCCCAAAAAAACGTGTGCGTTTTCTAGGCATTGCGGTGCGGGTCAGGTGCGAATTCAGGCCCATTATCTTCCATGGGCACGCATCTGATTCGCAGATGTGTTAATTTCTCATCAGGATTTCTCTCATTCACCTCAATACACTTCCCCCCCCTCCCCCTCCCCTCTCCCAGGTCTCCAAATTCGCAGCTAAAGCAGAGATGATCTGCTGAACAACTCTCTTTGATCTCTTTATTCACGGTGTTAGTTTTCAATACGAGTTCTGTCATTTCTCAAGTAGCCAGTAAAAAAAAGAAAAAGTGCTCCGCCAGTAAATCTTCCATGTTTTGTCAGTAAAAATGCTGCGGGAGGTTGGCAACCCTGCAATGGACTCGGCAGCGTGCCCCACACAGGTGTCCCCACGGGTGTCTCTTCGTGGGGGGGCACTCGATGTGGAGGAGGAGCGCCGCTGGGGGACCCCAGAAAAGGAGCCCCGGAAGACTGCTAACTACAGTCTTGGCACCAAATCTGAAAATAAAGGGCCAGATTCACAAATGAGATACGACGGCGTTTCTCCTGATACGCCGTCGTATCTCTGTTTCTATCTATGCGGCTGATTCATAGAACCAGTTACGCATAGATATCCATAAGATCCGACAGGTGTAATTGTTTTACACTGTCGGATCTTAGGATGCAGTACCGCGGCCGCCGCTGGGGGGAGTTCGCGTCGTAAACCAGCGTCAGGTATGCAAATTAGAAATTACGGCGGATCCACGACGGATTTTCACGTTCGCTACGTCGCCGCTAGTCTAGTTTCCCGTCGCAAAGTTAGTCGTTTTTTTTTGGTGCCCTAACTTTAGTCAGCAAGTGTATTGCTGTCTAAAGTATGAGCGTCGTTCCCGCGTCGAAATTCAAAATTTAACGTCGTTTGCGTAAGCCGTCCGGGAATACGGAAGTACGCTACGCGCGTCGCCGTTCAAAAAAATGACGTCACGGCGGGAGTTAAGAAACGGAGCATGCGCAGTAGGTCCGGCGCGGGAGCGCGCCTAAATTTAAATGGTACACGCCCATTTAAATTGGCCCGCCTTGGGCCGGAGGCCGCCGGCGTAGTTTTCATCGCAAGTGCTTGGTGAATCAGGCACTTGCGATGAAAAATTGCGGCGGTGTAACGTATCTAGGATACGTTACGCCGCCGCGATTCTACGTGAATCTGGCCCAAAATGTTTACACTGTATGATGATCGCAGATCTAAAACGCACGCTCACTTCTCCTCTGAATTGTAGAGGGCGGACAAGGCAACGTTTCCAGGGTTTTGCAATGACATTTCACATCGGCCTGTGTGTGCCAATACTCTATAGAGGGAAGGAAATCAAGTGTAACTCTTGGGTGGAAGTAGCCGTGTTGTAATTGCAAGTTTCAGATATGTTTTAGCAATCGACATGCTAAAATCATTTCATAAGGGGGGGGGGGAGGATACTCGGAGGACAGAGATGTATTTTATTTTATTTTTTTGCCATAAGTGCAGAACAAAGACAAACATTCCTCTTATACAGTATAGCTGGGAAATGACCTCTTAGGGCTCATCTATGCATGTATTGTACATAGAGCTGTGATTATGCATGACTTCAATCCGTTATTCACTTTAGAATCTATAGCGTTAAGAGATATTGACCAAGGCTTGCCAATACCCGTTGCATACGCAACAAACCGCACGTTAACCACTTAACCCCCGGACCATATTGCTGGTGAAAGACCAGAGCACTTTTTGCGATTCGGCACTGCGTCGCTTTAACAGACAATTGCGCGGTCGTGCAACGTGGCTCCCAAACAAAATTTGCGTCCCTTTTTCCCCCACAAATACAGCTTTCTTTTGGTGGTATTTGATCACCTCTGCGGTTTTTAGTTTTTGCGCTATAAACAAAAATAGAGCGTCAATTCTGAAAAAAAAATGCAATATTTTTTTACTTTTTGCTATAATAAATATCCCCCAAAAATATATAAAAAAACATTTTTTTTCCTCAGTTTAGGCCGATACGTATTCTTCTACATATTTTTCGTTAAAAAAAAAAATGGCAATAAGCGTTTATTGATTGGTTTGCGCAAAAGTTCTAGCGTTTACAAAATAGGGGATAGTTTTATGGCATTTTTATTAATATTTTTTTTTTACTAGTAATGACGGCGATCAGCGATTTTTTTTCGGTACTGCGACATTATGGCGGACACTTCGGACACTTTTGACAAATTTTTGGGACCATTGGCATTTTTATAGCGATCAGTGCTATAAAAATGCATTGAATTACTATAAAAATGCCACTGGCAGTGAAGGGGTTAACACTAGGGGGCGGGGAAGGGGTTAAGTATGTTCCCTGGGTGTGTTCTAACTGTAGGGGGGGGTGGCCTCACTAGGGGAAATGACTGATCGCTGTTCATACATTGTATGAACAGAAGATCAGCATTTCTCCCCTGACAGGACCGGGAGCTGTTTGTTTACACACACAGCTCCTGGTCCCCGCTCTTTAACGAGCAATCGCGGGTGCCCGGCGGCGATCGCGCCCGCCGGCCCTAGTGGCCGCAGAGAGACCCGACGTTATTGTACGGGCTCTCGCGCAGGGGAGCCGACCTGCCGCCATAGAACTGCGGCGGCAGGTCGGGAAGTAGTTAAAGAGCCACGTCTCTTTATAGAGATCGTGGGTCGCGCCATGTCCTAGCAACACAGCGCGGTCGCCGCGTGCCCCCGCGGCCGTTCTGGGACGCCATCACATGACGTCATCCCAGAACACAGCGCGGGCACGCGCACGGGAGTCAGGGACGAGCGGGAGGTGCTCGCAGAGCCGACCTGCCGCCGTAAAACTGCGGCGGCTGGTCGGCAAGCAGTTAAATGCATTTTTTATGCATTGAAATTATTATATTATTATACAGGATTTATATAACGCCAACAGTGTGCACAGTGCTTAAGCGGTTGTATACGCTCAGATTATTTATTTTTTACCCCTGTAAGGCAAAAGGCATAATGAGCTAGTATGTAGTACTTACCTTAGAACGAGGCGTCGGTAGCTCACCTGTTCCACGCCGAGGTAGCTGACACGGTTGCCTCGGCGTGTCTTCTGGGTATCGCGGCTCCAGCCCTCTGAGTGGCTGTAGCAGTGATGTTATCACTCCCGCACATGCTCACGGTCCGGCGTCTGCCGGGCATTCAGCCGAGAATCCCCTGTGAGCATGCACCGCTGCAGTCAGCGGCTCATGGCGAGATATTTTTTTTACCTACAGGTAAGCCTTATTACTATACAACCACTTTAGCACAACTACAATTTGGTACAAGAGGAATCAGACGCATGTCCCCCTCGGATCTACAGCGACTGCACTTGCAGTGCACAGTGGATTTATTTGCCTTTAGTAAATAGCCCTTATGGTGAACCATGCCACAGTGGTACAGCATAATATAATATAACATAAGGGGCAATCAAAGAGTTAACTGTGTGCCTAGCTGCTGCTTTCTCACTGTGTGGGAGGTGATATGACTAGGGGGAAGGCAAAGATATGTGTCCCTGCTTTGCAGAAACACAGGATCAATACCTTCCCTTCTGACAGAACGACAATCTGCCTTCTTTATATAGGCAAATTCCCGTTCTGCCTCTGTACTCTGTGTAATCAGCGAGTCCATGGTACCCCCCGCTGGGCGTGATCACAGCGGGAGCGGTTCGCCGGGGGGGGGGGGGGCGCGCTTGCACGCACCAGACCCGGAAGTGTCAGATCACATACTAGGTATGTTATCTGGCAGAGAGCAGCTGCCCTGCCACAGTATCTGTACGGTGGGTTGTCCGCAAGTAGTTAATCACAGTTCATTCATGATTTGGTAAGGCTCCATTCACACTAATGCGTTTTTGGGTGCATTTTGCAGAAATGAAAGGAAATTTTTTAACATGGTTTCCTATGGAACACGTTCACATCAATGCTTTTTTGTGCCTCTGCGTTTTTGGAAAGGGTCTGGGACCTTTTTTTCCCGCAAAAAGCAGCATTTTGCATGTAATAGAATTCAATGGACCCGTATCCAAAACGCAAGTACCGTGTTTTTACCGCGATTTGCGTTTTTTTTTTTTAACCTGTTTATAGCTGGTTGTTAAAGAAAATGTAAAACAATTAAAATTGATGGCACGTCTTTTCGCTTAATAAATTAAATCATTTAAAAAAATGCATTTTGTATTTACTAATCTTTGTGTAAAATTAAAATTAGTTTGAGGATCTGAATCGTGGGAGTATGACAAATCTGCAAAAAAAAATAATCAGGAAGAGGGGAATTTTTTTTTTCACAGCAGTGTGTTTATATATATATATATATATATTGTATATATTTATACACACACACACACACACACACCTATCAGTGCAGCCTATCAGTGACCATCAGTGCAGCCTATCAGTGACCATCAGTGCAGCCCATAAATGTAGCCTATAAGGCTCGATTCACACTAATGCGTTTTTTGGTGCATTTTGCAGAAATGCAGGGAATTTTTTTAACATGGGTTCCTATGGAACATGTTCACGTCAATGCTTTTTTGTGCCTCTGCGTTTTTGGAAAGGGTCGGGGACAAAAAGCAGCGTTTTGCATGTAATAGAAGTCAATTGATCCGCATCCAAAACGCAAGTACCGTGTTTTTACCGCGATTTTGACACGTTTTTGCCGCAATTTGCGTTTTTATTTTTTTTAACCTGGTTTTTAAATGAAATGTAAACAAATTAAAATAGATATTTAAAAAAAATTAAAACGCAAATCGCGGCAAGGCTCCATTCAATGCTTTTTTTGGTGCATTTAGCATTTTGCAGAAATGCAGGGAAATTTTTTAACATGGTTTCCTATGGAACACGTTCACATCAATGCTTTTTTGTGCCTCTGTGTTTTTGGAAAGGGCCAGGGACTTTATTTCCAGCAAAAAGCAGCGTTTTGCATGTAATAGAATTCAATGGACCTGCATCCAAAACGCAGTGGTGACAATTGATGGCACAGTGGCTGCGTTTGATGGCATGGCACAGTGGTGCGAATTGATGGCACAGTGGCTGTGTTTGATGGCATGGCACAGTGGTGAAAATTGATGGCACAGTGGCTGCGTTTGATGGCATGGCACAGTGGTGCGAATTGATGGCACAGTGGCTGTGTTTGATGGCATGGCACAGTGGTGAAAATTGATGGCACAGTGGCTGCGTTTGATGGCATGGCACAGTGGCTGCATTTTTTTTGCAGCCACTGTGCTGCAATTTTTTTTTCGTTTGCGCCCCCCAAAAAATTTTCAGCACCAGCCGCCACTGAATCTGGCAATAGTGTCCCTCGGGGATCAGAATCAGCAGGCGCATCTAACGGCACATCACCTAATACCTCCATGTGCTCATTGCTGTACGTGATCCCTCCAGGCATCTCATTGTGTTCCTGGCTGGCAGGGTGGAGATCTGCAAATCTGCTGAGTCAAAATGACTTATTAAATGAGCTGGACACATTCCATTATAAACAGCAAATCTCCACATTGTATGGGAACATGTACACAGCGGTATCTGACTCTCAAAGCCTTCTATTAACCCTCTACGTGACACCCCACCATGGAAAATGTCTCTATACAGGACCCCAGCACCAAGGTTATAGAAGAAAGCCTGTATGGAGGAAAAAAAATATGGGGGATACCTTCAGGAAATGCTAGTTGCCTGACTTCAAGTCTTTCTGAATCATTGACCTTAAAGGGGTTGTAAAGGTAAATGTTTTTTCACCTTAATGCATCCTATGCATTAAGGTGAAAAAACATCAGACAGTACCACCCCTCCCCCCTGAGCCCCCGTTTTACTTACCTGACCCTTCGAAAGTCCTGCGCTCGTCCCCGTCATCCTCTTCGGTTCCCAGCCTGGCCGTTGATTGGCTACACAGGATGGATTGAAAGCAGTGCAGCCATTGCCTAGCACTCCTGTCAATCACATCCAATGACGCAGCGCGCCGGGGGGCGGGGCCGAGTGATACAGTCACCGGCTATGGCCGGCGCTGTATCACGGGAGCGTGCCCGCAAGAGCTTTCCACCATGAGAGCGAGCTCGCATGAAGGTGGAAAACCCTTGTGGAGGGGGAGCCATGACAGCCGCAGAGGGACCCCAGAAGACTTGGGGCCACTGTGTGCAAAACGAGCCGCACAGTGGAGGTAAGTATAACATGTTTGTTATTTCAAAAAAATTACTTTAGTGTCGCTTTAAACAATTCAGCTCTAGAAGATTTTACCGCCTTAAAGGGGTTGTAAAGGTAAATGTTTTTTCACCTTAATGCATCCTATGAAAAAACATCCGACGGTACCGCCCCCCCCCCCCCCCCGAACCCCCGTTTTACTTACCTCACCCCTCGAAAGTCCCGCGCGCGTCCCCGTGATCCTCTTCGGTTCCCAGCCTGGCCGTTGATTAGCTAGGCTGGACGGATTGATAGCAGCGCAGCCATTGGCTGGCGCTGCTGTCAATCACAGCAGATGACACGGCGCGCTGGGGGGGCGGGGCCGAGTGATACAGTCGGCGGCTATGCCCGCCGCTGTATCACGGGAGCACACCCGCAAAAGCTTTCCACCATGCGAGCTCGCTCGCATGAAGGTGATAAGCTTTTGCGAGGAGGAGCCGAGACAGCCGCCGAGGGACCCCAGAAGACAGGGTTCGAGGACACTCTGTGCAAAACTAACTGCACAGTGGAGGTAAGTATAACATGTTTGTTATTTAAAAAAAAAAAAGTTTGCCTTTAGTGACCTTTTAAGACATTGTAGGAACCATAGACTCAGAGATGACCCTGTCGCTTAAAATATGGTCTTTCCCCGGAGAATACTGGCATCAGATGTCCATATCATGTTTCTGTTTCCCAAAAGGCTATTATATGCTTTTTGTATTTGTTTTATGACAGATGGAGAAGAGGGATTAGTACCAGTGTTGCCAACCGTCAGTATTTTTACTGGCAGCCAGTAAAAAACTGGCAATTTTCTTCTGCCAGTAAATGTCAGTGAAAGTAAAAGGTTGCCAGTAAAAAATATGGCTGTGACTCTCGGCTTGGTCCGGAGCTGGCTCAGACCATCCGAGTGCGGAGGCGGTGCCTGAGTGTGATGTCATGGTGCAATGGAGCCAAGCCATAGCGGCCAGAGCCTCGTGTGTGGGCCTGCAGTATGGGAGCAAGGCAGGTTGGGACCGGGACCGTCAGTGCTGTTTAGACTGGAGCAGGGATGGACTGGCCATTGGGACTACAGGGAGTTTCCCGGTGGGCCGATGGCTCAGTGGGCCGGCTTCAGTGACAGCGGACCGCTGCCCCCCTCTGCTCCTCTGTCTCTCCCTTCCCGCAGCGCTTACCTGGGGGGGGGAACAGAGAAGCATGGGGGAGGGGACAGACAGCTGACTCAACAGCTATGGCCTGGGAGTTTCTCACTTCTGCCTAATCTTGTCCCATAAGGGGGGGGGCACCGAACTGATTCTTTGCCCCGGGTGAAATAATGTCTAGCTTCCCCACTGGAACTGCCTATAAGAGTACCAGTATCTAATAAAGTAGAACGGCTAGTGACTAGTGAAGGGGGAGAGGTGGTTTGGGTGGCCGGGGGGGGGGGGGGGTGCGGGAGTTTTTCCGGCCGCCATGGGAGAGACCTGTCAAAGTGGGCCAGTCTGGATGAAGTCCAGGGCCAAAATTTTGTCCCAGTCCAGCCCTGGACTGGAGTGGACTGAAGGGGAACACTTGATTTGGAGAGAGACTATCACTGGGACGTGTTGTGTCAGTGAAGTCTCATCATCATTTGTGCTGCAGCACACTGCTGTCAGTGTCACTGGGAGAGACAATTTCATGTGTGTCAGCCGCCAATTCTAATTTCTTGCCCTCCTATCCCTGAGCTACTTACTATATCGAAAATAAAACAAGAAATGTGTTTTTTGCCTTATTATCTACCTTAAATTATATTGATAATTGCATATTGTATTTGTAGCCTAAATACTCCAATTTGCACTTAAAGGGTCACTAAAGGAATTTTTTTTTTTTGCTAAATAGCTTCCTTTACCTTACTGCAGTCCTGGTTTCATGTCCTCATTGTTCGTTTTTGCTTTCATGTTGCTGTAAATCTCTCTCTGTTCTGGACACTTCCTGGTTGCCTGTTTCCTGATAACCACAGTACTGGGAGATTTCTCACGGTGGTCACTAATCAAGGAGCTGTGTGCAAAACGAAACTGGATTGGTGCTGAGGAGTTTTAGACAAAGTATCACTGCTCTCTATTGGCTGACTGCCCTCTAGTGGCTCTCTGTACATCAGAGAACCAGCAAACAACAGCAAAAATGAAACTACACTGCAGGCACATTATATGATTGTTTTTTTATCTATTTTTAATCATTTTTAAAAGGAATCAGTTAACTATTATGTCTCTATGCCCTGTAAACAGTCATTTCAGCTAAAAAAATGTTTTCCTTTAGTGACCCTTTAAAACTGTAATTTTGTAACTTTTGGAAATGTCTTTCCTCTTCTTGGGCTTCCCCAGTGATAGCAGAGGGTACGTCAGAGGGGGCGGGGTCACGTGACGCGTGTCCCTGCCTCCTCTATATAAGAAATGTCACAGCTGCAGCGCGTCATTCCGCTGGGCTGTGTCCGGCGATGAGGAGGTTGGTGGATGCTGCGCTCCGGATGGATCTTCTCAGCGCTGGATCGGAGAACACCCGGCCGTCGCAGGATCTTCTCATCGCGGGAGATCAGCCCTCGCAGGATCAGGACAACGCTGGAAGCCGGGAACGAGTGTTTTTTTTTTTTTTAATAAAGGACTTTATTCTAAGGTGTCAGTGTGTTTTTTTACAATACTTTACACTTCCTTCGTGAAATGGTAGAGATACAGTGTACCCCATTACCATTTCACACAGGGGGGGGGGGGTCAGGATCTGGGGGTCCCCTTTGTTAAAGGGGTCTTCCAGATTCTGATAAACCTCCCGCCCGCATACCCCCACAACCACCGGGCAAGGGTTGTGGGGATGAGACCCTTGTCCCCATCAACATGGGGACATCCTCCCCATGTTGAGGGCATGTGGCCTGGTGCGGTTCAGGAGAGGGGGGGGGGCCGCACTCTGTCCCCCCCTCTTTTCTGCGGCTGGCCAGGTCAACGTGCTTGGATAACGGGTCTGGTTATGGATATTTAGGGGGAACCGCACGTCATTTTTGTTTTAAATTGACGGCGGGGTTCCCCTGAATATCCATACCAGACCTAAAGGGTCTGGTTATTGAATTTGCGGGGACCTCCGTTCGGGTTCGCTCAACCCTAGTAATAAAAAATCGGGTACGATTTATCGCACAGTCATCCGATTTAGTACGATTTAGATTGACCACAATATAAAAAAAATCGGACACGATTTTAATACGATTTCAAATCAGGACCAAAAATCGTGGTCAAACACGATTTTTTATGCGATTTTAAATCGTATCAAATCGGATGCGGATCAAATCGGATGCACTTGGGGACCTAAATTAATGAATGGAAGTGAATGGATACATTTTGCCATACAGATTTGTACGATTTTAAAGCTAAAATCGTGAGAACAAGTAGGATGACAAAATCGTGGTGTGAATGCACCCTTAACATATCCAGATACTCTCTGCTGTGTTTTCCTGTTAAAGACTTTTGCTTAGCTGACTTCCCTTCTGGCTCCTGATACAGTTTGCTGCTTCTGACTACGCTGATCTCTGTATTCCTGATTTACTGGCTTGTTCTGACTACCAAACCCTGGCTAGGTTTTGACAACATTTATTCTGTTTGTATTATTTTACCATTTTATTAAAGTCTGATTTTTACTGCACTTCTTCTGTCTGATTGATGGTTCCTGACAACTTTGACAAAAAAAAAGGGAAGCAGCTTCACCAGATTTTGCACGCTCTAGTTTTAGTACATCAACCCCATACTGTTTTAGCGTGATAACGCTCTGTCCCCGTCACATGGGCTTTCTTTGAGAATACATACAGTACTTAGTCATTTTACCTGGCTCTGGCAGGGTAGCTTTTCTGGGAATGGTCAAGCAGGTTAATGCATACTCTTCTTCTGATGATGCATTGCTGGGTACCTAGGTGTCACTTTCCCAGGCCTCCGTCATATAGAGGCTCCATGTAAACTTTGGCCTGATTGATTTTTAACACCGAACTTTTTTTTTTACTGTAGCATGCAAATGGGGTAGCAGAAACTTGAACAGAAGGTAAGCATAGAGGCCCGGATTCACATACATCGACGCATATTTATGCCGGCGTAGCATATCTAATATACGCTACGCCGGCGCAGCGCAAAGAGGCAAGCACTGGATTCACAAAGCACTTGCTCCCACTCGCTCTTAAAGATACGCTGGGTTTCCTCAGCGTAAGCCGGTGTAGGTGTAAGTGGGCGTGAGCCATGTTAATGAGGCGTGGCCCCATGCAAATGATGGGCCAAGCGTCATAGAAGTACTTAAAACGAACGGCGCATGCGCCGTCCCGTGGACGCATCCCAGTGCGCATGCTCAGAATCACGTCGGAACTACTCCCTAAGATACGACGGATCACTGCCTACGACGTGAACGTAACCTACGCCTAGCCCTATTCACGTACTACGTAAACGACGTAAAATACGACGGCTGTGTTCCCTGGTCCATACCTTAGCATGAGTTGCACCTCATATATGGGGAATAACTTTTCGCCGGACGTACGACTTACGCAAACCGCGTATATTATGTGCCGGGCGCAAGTACGTTCGTGAATCGGCGTATCTCCCTCATTTGCATATGTGCATAGAAAATCAATGGGAGCGGCAAATGCTCCCAGCGTAAATATGCCCCCACGATACGACGACGTAGGCAAGTTACGTTGGTCGTAGGAAGCCTATTTTTAGGCGTATCTCAGATTGTGGGCACGGCGCACAGATACGGCGGCGCATAGTTACACTTACGCGGCGTATCTTGAGATACGTCGGCGTAAGTGCTTTGTGAATCCGGGCCAGAGGGTTTGGGTTAGTAAGTGAATCTAAGCAACCAGAATGACACTAGCAAATCAGATTTTTACCTGCTGCCCGGCGTTCCTCTACAAAGCCATAAAGACAGGAGTCAGCAGTCTGTTAATGCACAGCTTGAACTTTTATTGTTAGATCCCGTTCACTAACATTTTCAGTGGTGCAAGGTTACCATACACAGTTATATATAGATTTATCTGCATTGCACATCTAGGCTATACAGCAAAATGGATCAGAATTAGTACAAATACATGAAATATATTTACATTTTGTATACTCAAGCCCACACATCCGATTATATTTACAAAATAAAACACAGAAAAATTAAAAACCATGACAGGAGTTTTTTTTTTGTATTTCACCACGATGACCCTGCGCTGTGTGTTGTTCTGTTGAAGAGCGGTCTGTGCACCTCTGCTAAGTCATAGAAGCAATAGCTCGGTCCTAATTGACGCCTTTGCTTAAGCCCCCATTCACATCTAGGCGTTTTAACGCCTGTAGTGCTACGCCGCTGCCGCCAGAGGGATGAGAACACATGTCCCTCTATGGAGATGGTTCACATCTCCACGCCGAACGCCTGACGCCTGCTGCCTGAAAAAAGGTCCCGGACCTTTTTTTCAGGCGGCTTTCGGCGTGGAGATGGGAAGCATCTCCATAGAGGGGGTCAATCTGGGGCACATCTAGGCGGACAATACCGGCGTTTTGTCGCCGCAAATCGCGGTACAAAACGCCGCTATTTGTACCGCGATTCGCGGCGACAAAACGCAGCAAATTTGTCTGCCTAGGTGTGAATGGAGCCTTACTGAATGCAACCATGTGTTGTACTGGTAAATTTAAGGAGTTGAAGAGTACCTGTCAGTCATTCTGTGAAGAAATCCAATTTTTGTAAGAAAACTAGCGCACAAACTTTGGATTGCATGTGGAAATGTCGTACACTTCAGTCTATCCTGTTGAAATGACTTAGTACTTTTTTTCAGGTAATACTAGTAATGTAAAAAGGTGCTTTATTTATTTCAACTATGGCAACTTTGGTCCAATGAAATGCTTTGAGTCTAGCAAGTTTAAAACAAATTATTTTCCGCTCAGGCATTGCGTGATATGTACGACAGACGCAAAGCTAAAACAATATCAGTGGCTGGAATTGCATCACCCATAGGAGGTTCAGCGTGACCTCCTCACGGGTGTTCGGCTCACAGCACAGCCAGGTTTCAAATGTCTTACCTGTCCGGGGGGGGGGCAAAAAAAGTGTCTATATGACTGCATAGGCAGAATGCACGCTTCTGATAAAGTTTGCCACTTGTGCATGCACAGAATTTTACTGGCCTATAGTATGTCCTTCATTTTGGGATTGCAAACAGACGTGAAATTCTCTTAACGAAAGATGAATGGAAATTTATCAGCATCTACAGTGCTGGTGAAATTGTTTAGCAAAACAGGGGCTCTTGTCAAATATTGTGAGCTAAAAAGGGAATTTCAAAATGAAACTTGCATATAAACGACATAGATAAAAGTTTAAATTGCAAAGTGCAATAACCCTCCACCATAGACCGTAAAAGATGTGCTTAAAAACATACCTATTTCTGAAGAATATGCTCACCTATTTCTGGTTCAAGTTATTTGAACCAATTGGCAAGGGCTCAGCTGACGTAGGTGGGAAGAGGAAGCAGCTGACTTGGCGGCTCTACCTAGACCAGGGGTAGCCAACCTCGGCCCTCCATCTGTTTTGTAACTACAAGTCCCATGAGACAATGCAAGACCCTGACAATCACAGGCATGACTCCTAGAGACAGAGGCCCAGATTCAGGTAGATCGGGGCAATATTTGCGTGGGCAAAGAGAAAAGATTTTTCTCTGCGCCCACGCAAATATTTTGTTTTGCCCGCCATTCACGGAGCATTAGCTCCGTAAATTGCGCGGGCGCAATGCTAATTAGCCCTGCGTAAGGGCGCCTAATGTAAATGATCCCGCCGGGGGCAGGAATCATTTAAATTAGGCGCGCTCCCGCGCCGAGCGAACAGCGCATGCTCCGTCGGGAAACTTTCCCGACGTGCATTGCGGCAAATGACGTCGCAAGGACGTCATTTGCTTCTAAGTGAACGTGAATGGCGTCCAGCGCCATTCACGAATCACTTATGTAACCGACGTGAAATTTAAATTTCACGAGCGGGAAGCGCAGCTATACTTTAGCATTGGCTGCCCCTGCTATTAGCAGGAGCAACCTTGCGCTAAAGTTGCCGTACGGAAACTCCGTACCTTGCGTGCCCAGGGCCCGCGCAACTTTTGTGAATCGGTGGTAGTATGCAATTTGCATACTATACGCCGATCACAATGGCCGCGCCCCCTAGCGGCCAACGCAAGAATGCAGCCTGGGATGTGAAGGCATAAGGAGGCTTATGTCTGTCACATCCTAGGCTGCAGTCGGTGTAACGAGGTTCCTGAATCAGGAGCACTCGTTACACCGGAGCAAGTAAGCCCTTGCGCCGCGCAACCTATGGTTGCGCGGGCGCAAGTGCTTCTTGAATCTGGCCCAGAGGCATGATGGGATTTGTAGTTACACCACACCTGGAAGGCCAAGGTTGCCTACCCCTGACCTAGACCATCAGTGAACTAACCTGGTTTGATCACATGACCAATGCCTTGGTATCTGGTAATGTAATGTGTGCTGGTAAGCAGCTTAATCAGGAATTATATCTAAGGACACCTTTAACCATCTTTTGGCTTACTAGGGCTGAGTAGGGGGTGTTATTATTATTATATATCAACTTTAAAGATTGGCTTACCATTTTTGATAAAAGAAAAGAACACGGCCCTAATACTAAATCTATAGCTACTACAAATGGTTAATGTAAATGGGAGCTACAAGATCTGCAGGGACATATAATGAGGTTAAAGTGCCCATAGCTGTTAGAAGCAGCTATTTTGTCCACTGAGCCACTCTTTATCCATATCACTAAATGAAACATGCAAAAGGAGCAGTCTGGCACATGTGTTTACACCATTATCAATCAATTGTTGTCAGTCCAATAGTTACTTATGATAAGCAGCACCATGTGGTTTGGGTCATGTAATATACCAAAGACACAAGCAGAAACTTAATGCGTTAGCCTATCTATGTCACAGTTACTCTGCCAAAACCGTCCATCAAAATATTACCGAAGCCCATTTAGAATCTGATGGATGCCAAGTGGCAGCAATGGGATTTTGTATCGGGCTTTGAGTACAGTTTTGGTCTTTTATTAGTGATCTTATTAAGTCAATCGTAAAACGAATACGTTTCCACATGTGCCGAGTAAATTTGTCGGACAGCTCCCCCGATTTCCTTCTAAGACTTGTGTTTGCGCTAATCAACATCACACTTTAAAAATAAAACATAGGATTATTCATCGTCAAGAATGAGGAGAAACGATATGAATAAATACATTCCAGTTAAGACAGTTTAGATTGTGGATAACATGGCATAAATACACGCACATCAAAAGCTGAGTAGTAACAATTCCAGTTTTTATATACATTCAAGGAACTTTCTGACCAGCGGTGAATGAGGAATGCCCTGGATGCTTAAAACCTTCATTAAGTAAATGCACTGGCCTTAGTGGTCTATACGGTTAAAGGGGTATTCTACATCTGATGATATTCATCTGTCAAATGGTTGTATACCTCAACAGAATTTACTAAATATATTTAGTTTGACTTTTTGTTGTGTTTTTTTTTTGCATAACACAATGCACTACGGGGACAATAGAAACCTGACCCATTTTGAAACCTATTGTCAAATCTGGTGGAAAACATTGCCATGTCATGATATGCATATGTGGGTACTGGAGCTGGAGAGCTGCAAGTATACCGTGTTTCCCCGAAAATAAGCCTGGGTCTTATATTAATTTGGACAACAAAAGACACAGTAGGGCTTATTTTCGGGGTAGGTCTTACCATGTAATGTGATGTCTTCTCACCCCCTCTCCCTCCCTGCCAGCCAGGAATCGCCAGTGTGACCCGAGTTAAAAAGCTTGTAAAATCCTATTATCCCCTCTATTACAGGAGTATATAATATACAATGTGTGGGTTTCTGTAATATAATCATAGGTGTGCGCAGCCTATTGCATTAGGGTGTCCACCAAAAAGCTCAAACACACATGAGCGCCACCTGCTGTCACAGGAAGGAAGCTCTGGTGGTGGGAGACAGTTGATTGGGAGCATATTTCCCTACACCCTAAATACGAGTGTAATGTGTTCCTAAAGTTGAAACTAGCCTTTAATATAATGGGGGCATTCGCACCGGCCACTGGCATCCCCCAACCACCCACCTTGTGCCGCCCCTGGATAATCCTAATTTACATGGGGTTATTAGTGTGTGCCCAGGCACACCCGGCAAACCCTGTGCGCACGCCTATGAATATAATGGTGGCAAATATCTTCGTTATAGTGCAGGTCTGCGCTTCTGTGACCCGCCAGAGCTCTCTTCCCCGCAATTATACTACAGAAACACACACATTGTACATTATATACTACTGTAATAGAGTGGGTTATAGGATTTTAAAAGCATTTTAAACTAGGTCTTATTTTTTGGGTAGGGCTTATATTGCAGCCCTCCTGGAAAATAACGCTAGGTCTTATTTTCGGGGTAGGTCTTATTTTCGGGGAAACAGGGTAGGTGGCCAGACTAACAGAAGTCTTATCCCCAGACTAAGGCCAGCCATAGACTGAGCGATTTCCTTTCTTGCAACCACAGAAAATCACTTGATTCCCCAGCTACACAGTCAGTGTTGGGGGAATCCCTCGCGGGGAGCCGTTGTGTTCTCTCAGGAGGGGAAGCTGTCTCCGCTGGGAGAACACACCGGTTATCCAACAGGCTGGTTATACCCAAGTTGACTGATCCATCAACTTGGGTACATTCAGCCTACCCATACATGGTTCGAATCTCAGCCGGATCCCGCTGAACCAGCCGAGATTTGAAACGTCTATGGCCAGCTTAACCAGTTCCTGCTGAACCGGCCGAGATTCTAAACTTCTTTGGCCAGCTTAACCAGTTCCTGCTGAACCGGCCGAGATTCTAAACGTCTATGGCCAGCTCAACCGGTTGCTGCTGAACCGGCCGAGATTGGAACCATCTATAGCCTCATACACACGGTCGCACTTCAAACAAACTTCTCTGTGGATTTTTGTTTGAAGGGCGTTGGCCGTGAACTTGGTATGCATACACACGGCAGGACTTTTTCAGCAAACTTTCCCAAAGTCACATGGTTTTTCAGCTCTTCTGCTCTTTACCGCCACCCTGGTCAACTTCTGTTATTGTTGGTTGATTTTAACATTGGTTCTGAGCATACGTGTTTGTACTTTGGACAAAAGTCCGATGGACTTCTGTACACAAAATAGGACTTTGCACCGTAGGACTTTTGGTGCCGAAAAGTTTGTCCGTTTGCAGAGCGAACTTTTGTCCGATGAAAACCGAAAAAGTTTGTCCGATGGAGCGTACACACAGTGGCCTGGATTCAAGAAGCAATTGCGCCTGTGTAACCATAAGTTACACAGCGCAATTACTTACTTGCCCCGGCGTAACGAATGCTCCTGATTCAGGAACCTCGTTACGCCGACTGCAGCCTAAGATATGCGCGGCATAAGGCTCTTATGCCCGCATATCTTAGGCTGCATTCTTGCGATGGCCGCTAGGTGGCGTTTCCGTTGTGCTCAGCGTATAGTATGCAAATTGCATACTAACGCCGATTCACAACGTTGCGCGAGCCCTGCGTACGCAGTTTACGTCGTTTCCGTACGGCGGTTTTCGCGTAAGGCTGCCCCTGCTATTAGCAGGCGCAGCCAATGTTACGTATACCCGTCGTTCCCGCGTCGCGAAATTTGAAATTTACGTACTTTGCGGAAGTGATTCGTGAATGGCGCTGGACGCCATTCACGTTCACTTTGAAGCAAATGACGTCCTTGCGACGTCATTTGCCGCAATGCACGTCGGGAAAGTTTCCCGACGGAGCATGCGCTCTACCATCGGCGCGGGAACGCGCCTAATTTAAATGATTCCCGCCCCCTACGGGATCATTTAAATTGCGAGTGCTTACGCCGGGCATTTTGCCGGCGCGCCCGCGCAATTTACAGAGCTGCTGCTCCGTGAATCGAGGGCAGCGCCAAATATTTGCGGGGGCGCAGGGCAAAATCGTTGCCCTGTGCCTCCGCAAATAAAGCGCAAATGTACCTGAATCTGGGCCAGTGTTTTTTTTTTTAAAACCTGCTGATTTTGAAGTTTGTTGTCAAAAAGTCTGACTGCGTGTATGGGGCTTTAGGCTGACTTAACTGGATCCTGCTGAACCAGCCAATGGCTGGCTGAAGGGGGGTCCTATCCCTATTCAGCCTAAAAACTTATTGAAAGTAGATGACGACTTCCAATAAAACTGTAAAGGCGTTGGAGTCCTCAATGTACCATAAACCTATAGGGCAAGGGGAATCGTCATATGTGATGAAAGATATGTTTCATCTGCAACAATGGCAACTACAATGCATTAAAAAAAAAAAAACATTTCTGCAACAGGGCATGTGAGGGCTGACAGATTAAAATCATCTATGAGCAAAAGACCTCTTTAAGACAATGTAGCGTTGATCCCTAGTAAGGTGCGAAACCCCATTCAAAGCTCTTTTCTCCCTTAAATTGTGTGCAATTAAACGCAGGCATAAATATACAGTACAATAAACACCTATAGACAAGTTAACATCCCTTTCAATTAGTAAACAAGTAAAAGTCGTCTTTGCTTTGCAATGAAGCCAGATTTCCAAATCTTAATCAAATCCTTTTTTTCCCCGTAATTTTGTAACAATAAAAAGTGCAGTGCTTGTATGTTGGTTTAAAGATGACAAAAAAAAAAAAAAAGTTAATTAGCTACAAGGGGTCACAATGATAAAAGTGTCTTAAAGAGAGATTCATAGATTGTATTAGGCAGTTTCCCTTACATAAGGAACCAATACTACTTTATTTCTAATCAATTTCATGTTATGCAGTGAAAATGTAATAAGATAAGAGGATTTACATGCCAGGGCCTGTGTCACTGTTATACATGGCATTGGACATGCCTGATCCATGCCTTAGGGTCCTTTCACACGGAGCGGACCGTTTTTTGTGTCCGCAAAAGCTCAGCGGGGATCCTCCGTAATCCCCGCTGAGCTGTCGGCGGATAGGGCGGTCCCCGCACACAGTGCAGAGACCGCCCTGTCTCTCCTCCGCTCTCCCCTATGGGGAATCGGATGAAGATGGACCGTCTGTCCGTCTTCATCCGACCCGTTCCGCCGGCCGGAAGAAAAATAGGGTTTTCTTCCGTCCGAAAAAACGGATCCTGACGATAGCGGATGGTTGCGGACGTTAGCGGATGCTCCATCCGCTAACGGACGCGATCCCATAGGGATGCATTACAAGTCCGTAAACGGACTTGTAATAAACGGACGAACGGTCCGCTAATGTGAAAGGGGCCTTAGAATGAACTGCCTCTGAATATATTGGGTATCATGCACATGGATCATTGTTGCGTTACTGTGGTGTGAGAGTAATAAACCAAAAGATTGCTGAGGTATTTCTGCTTACAGCTTGGAATAAAGGCACGGGTGACACGGTTAGACCTCTTGCACATGGTACTGATATTTGAGCATCAGCATTTTCTGGGTGTAATTTCAGGCATTTGTGTTTACACGTATTCATGTGAATGCGCGTTCGTGCGTACAGTACAATACTTAAGGAAAAAATCGATGAAAATTCAAAATATTTATGCTCCTATGCATGTATTTGTGAATATTTGCTTGTACTGGCACAAAACACTGACTGAGAAAGCAGATTTTTCAATTATTTTTTTTCTTGCTCAAGAATATGCAGCACTTGTTTATGCACTTGTGTGTACAGGCACCTAGGGCCAGATCCACAGCCAGGCGGCGTAACTTAACTTTTCCCATTTAAGTTACACTGCCGCAAATTTCCCAAGTTAGTGCCCGATCCACAAAGCACTTACCTGGAAATTTGCAGCGGTGTAACTTAAATCCGTCCGGCGCAAGGCGTTCCTAATTTAATGGGACGAGTCCCATTTAAATTAGGCGCGCTCCTGCGCCGGACGTACTGCGCATGCTCCCGACGTCATTTTCCCGACGTGCATTGCGCAAAATTACGTTCCCCCGAGTTTTGTGAATCGCGCCGGGTAAAAAAAGTTGCGTCGGGAAAAAAAAAAAAGATACGGCGGGCACCCGAAGCCGATCTGTCCCTCGGCTCACGGGTGGAGGCGCCGCCATCTTCGGTAAGGGAATCAGGAAGTGAAGCCTTGCGGTTTCACTTCCGGATTCCCTACTGCACATGCACGAGTCGCCCTGCGCGATCCCACTGGTCCCTGCTGTCTTCTGGGACCTGTGTGTCCCCCAGAAGACAGCGGGGGGGGGGGGACACGGAGTAGGCGCCGGACACCACTGGCATAGGTCCTACGCCCGGAAGTGGGAGCAAATACCTGGATTACACAGGTATCTGCTCCCCCCTTAAAGTGCTAAATGCGGCACCGGAGGGGGGGGGGAAGGATTCCATAAAGCGGAAGTTCCATTTTTGGGTGGAACTCTGCTTTAAAACATACGTGTTGGGAAAGAAATGTTTGGCTTTGGAGACCAGTCGAGCATGCTCATTGGGTTGGTTGGCCCATGGCACACCCTGGCGTTCCAGAGCTGGCTGACTCCTACGTCTACTGGTCACCAAACCAAAAATAAATCAGTTCCAACAGACTCACAAAATATCCGTGCCTCCTCCATCTGTGGGGGGTTTTCCGATTTCTGTAATAGTAGGTATTAAGAAAAAAGGAATGGGTGGATAATGATTAGTAATACCACTAAGAAACAAGGAAGGGAATTTACTAGACAGAATCTGGAGCAGCTGTGCATGGCAACCAATCAGGTTCTAGCTTTCATTTTTAAAGCTTAACCGAACAAGCTGAAGATAGAAACTGATTGGTTGTCATGCACAGATACTCCAGATTGTGTCTGCTCACAATGCCTTAGCCATGTCATCAGTCACTAGTGAGCTGACAACCGAATAGGGGGCACTTCCATGCTATCACTGTCTGCTGTAATGGCAGGTACTTAATGAAGAAAATATCCTAATAGGTGAATTAAAACACTTTAGTTACCGTATTTATCTGCGTATACAGCGCACTTTTTTGCCCTGAAAATCAGGGCAAAATCGTGGGTGCGCGGTATACGCCGATACCCGCGCCGAGTTTTGAATACTGCGCCGACATATACCGAGCGTAGTACACTCGGGTATAGTCGGCCAGTCTCGGCTCCTTCCGCGCTCACGTCCTGGACGTACAGAACGTCAGCGCGGGTAGCCGAGCATTGCCGACAATACACGAGTGTACTGCGCTCTGTATATGTCGGCACAGTATTCAAAACTTGAGCGGGGAGGACGCGAGGACGCCGCAGAAGGACGCCGGACACCCGCCGAAGAGGACACCGGACCGGCCGCAGAAGGACATTTGAAGCCGCAGAAGGACACCCGAAGCCGCAGAAGGACGCCGGACCCGCTGAAGAGGACACCCCAAAGCCGCAGAAGGACGCCAGGACCCGACGAGGCCGCCGATGGACGCTGCGCAAGACACCAAAACTGTAAGTACAAAAAAAACTTTTTTTCCACAGGATTGGGGGCCACTTTAGGGGTGCGCGGTATACGCGGGAGCGCGTTATACCGCGATAAATACGGTAAATATCACCGTCCAACAAATCGTGAAAAAGGTGCAGCAACAAACAATGACGAATGTGTATAAAATGATATGAAAATACATATTAATTAAATCGCTGTATTAATATGATCAGGTAATCTGGGGGTCACTCAAAGCAAAGACTGTAAACTTTTTTTTTTTTTAAATCAATATATAAATATATGTAGAAATATAATTGAATCCACCCTATTATTGTTGTGAAAGTGGTGTGCAGATTTTTTTTTTCTTTTTTACAGGAACCTGCCAAGAATGGGTTATTGAAGATGAAGCTCTCATGGTCACATGACTCCTCCCCGTCGTGAAAACAGCCCAGTTTTGGTGAAAAAAAGGCCCAGCGGTCAGCCCAGCACTTTGGAGCGCCCACAAACCAACTTTCAGAACTTTTATGCCTGAGACAGTCGAAGGAAAAAAAATGGTTGCCGATTTGTTTTCCTGCTCGTTTTGATCCGTGTGACTTCCTAATGACAAAAATTTAAAAAAATAAAAAGATAAAAAACAAAATAAGCAGCATTTTTTCCTTCATCCTTGAAACCCCAAACAAAAACAAAAAAATCTTTCTTTGTGCAGTAAGATAAACACCAGTGGCGAAGGGCACTCTTGTACGAGTCTCCGTGTTTTCCTTTGTAGCACGCGAGGTGGTCTGCCGTACCGCAGATAAAGAACAAGCGCGGCAGGCCGCTCTGCCCAGACGTTAAGCTTAGCGATGGCAATGAAGTCCCTGGGCAAGGAGAATTTGAATGTGATGTTTGGAATTTGCCACCGCCCAGCCATGACACCCGTCAAACCCCGGTGTAGAGCAGGGCTGGAACCATGGTGGTAGTAGAAGAGACAGAGAAAGCTGTATAAGGGGGTACCTCCTGCCCTCCCCAGGATCATTAGCAGCAGGTTGAGTGGGGGGGGGGGTTAAAGGAGGACAGGAACATCTCAAGGTTCCAAAAAACTCACAAAACCAATGGCAAATAAAAAAAGTAAGGAAAAAAATGCAAAAAGAATGCATCTTCTGACGGACGTACTACACTACAGACACTAGAAACTGCTGGGATGGGGCTGGAAGAGGGGGAAGGGGACATGTCCAGAAGAAAAGAGGGGAGTCAGTAGTCCGTTTCTCTCTGTCTTTTCTTCTTGTTCGGCCACATGCGTTTTGGGTTCGTTTTGAGCACAGAAAGAGGAGGAGGCGGGAGAAAGCCACAGGTTTACAGACAAGAGAAACAGTTAAGAATCACAAAAAGGGAGGTAACACTTCATATCTGGAGGAAAAGGGGTGGAGCTGCTCAGTAGTTGATGGCGAGAGAACGGCGGCGCGCTAATTTTGACCTGTAGGAGAGAGAAACAGGAGTTATTAATTCTTTCTCACAATTCCTATCTTGGCGGAAAAAAAAATACTGCTAATTTGAAGACTTAAAGGGGTTTTCCACCCATTTTTTAAGTTTATTAAAAGTCAGCAGCTACAAAAAGTGTAGCTGCTGGCTTTTAATAAACAGACACTTACCTGCTCCAGCGTTCCAGCGACGCGCCAGCCGGGGATCCGCTCCTCTCCCCCCCCTCTTCATTGTCACTGTGGGCACCTGGCCGTGACAGCTTTCGGCTTCACGGCCGGGCACCCACTGCGCATGCGCGCGCGGCTCCGGCGCCGCGCTGTTTGATTGGACAGGCGATCGCCTGGGACCTGTCACGTGTCCCAGGCGATCGCCTACTTCGAGGGGCTGCCAAAAGGCGATATGACGCATCGCCTTTGCAGCCCCTCGGCGGAAGGAGGAAGTGGGACAGGAAGTCCCCTTCTCCTGAAGCCCCCACTCCCCCCCCAAAAAAATTACATGCCAAATGTGGTATGTAAGGGGGAGAGGAGTGGGTTAAGAGGAAGTTCCATTTTTGGGTGGAACTCCTCTTTAAGGCCCCAGTTATGAAGTTATGGTATGGCTTTACCATGGCTGTACCACTGCTTAATGTGTAAGCTAACCTTTACAGAAAAAAAATCAAAGGGTGAACACCTTACACTCTCCCCACTCCCACCAAGGCTGCTGATAAGGGGGTACAGCTGGGCCTCCTGTACTGGGCCCAGGCCTCATCAGTTTAGCAGGGGGGCCCGGGAACCAGGGGGGAAAGGATTGTGGACAGAAGGGGGTGATCATTTCAGTTGTGGAGATAGAAATTACTGGAACTGATCCCCTGTGTGGCAATCCCTGCAGCAGCTGAAAGCTGGCAGGAGGGAGAAGAGAAGCCACCTGTCAGCTGTTGCAGGATAAACCAGACAGGGGGATTGGTCCACCTTTTGAAGTCTATTAGGGCCTAGGCTCCAATCATGTGCTTCAATGCAATGCAATGCATGAATCTACCTAATGGATGGCTGCCCCTGCTCTAAAATAGGAGGAAATCACTAGGATAAGTGTCCCCATTGGAAGATTTTTCCCTTGTCTCCACTTCCAGTGACAACTGTCAAATTTTGTATTTCCCACTACTTGGTTCCAGTGACAGAAAGGGTGAATTTCCCCAGCAAGCAAACAGACAATAATAAAAAAAAAAAATTAACCATTCTCCACTCCATCAAAACATAGAAAAATGTTTTGGCTTTAGATACAAATTCTTAGGCACAGGGTTTACAATAAGTCCACAATTTGATATTTTAAATTGTCAAGAAAAGAGTCAAAATGCAATTGTCCAGCTATCGCTAACTAAAGAACAAGTGTTAAAATAGTGAAAGACAAAAGCTGCTCATGACTTCCCTAACACTCATTAAACGTCATCCTGTCTCATACTGTTGTATAGCTGCTGAAATATTAATCAGTACTTGATCTTCCTGATGACGCTTCCTGATGACGTTGTAGACGAAACGTACGTCGAGGCGGTACCTGGGCACGCACAGCTATCCACTTCCGGTCCCGCTGGTTCTCTGCACTAAGAGTTGGAACGCACGCCAGCTTCCCCAGCATGGAGCCATCTTTCTAAAACTACAAGCCGTACAGCCTCAGTGCCGGGTTTCGGGCACCAACACAAGTAAGGAGCCACTCGGTACTGTGTTCTTTTATATTTTTAAAATAAATGGAATTATACTATGGCGGTTTCTTCTTTTCTTTGTCCCGCTATATGATATTGAAGTCAGGCTGAATCAAAGGAACCAAGCTGCATATATAGTCCATTGTGACACAAAGCTACTATTGACCTCTTTTTAACCACTTAAGGACCGCCGCATGTATATGTACGTCCACAGAATGGCATGTACAGGCATATGGGCGTACATGTACATCCCCGCCTTTCCGCGGGTCAGGGGTCCGATCGGGACCCCCCCGCTACATGCGGCGGTCGGAAACCCGCTGGGAGCGATCCGGGATGAGGCTATTCGTTTATAGCCTCCCCCTCGCGATCGCTCCCCAGAGCTGAAGAACGGGGAGAGCCGTATGTAAACATGGCTTCCCCGTGCTTCACTGTGGCGGCTGCATCGATCGAGTGATCCCTTTTATAGGGAGACTCGGTCGATGACGTCAGACTTACAGCCACACCCCCCTACAGTTGTAAACACACACTAGGTGAACCCTAACTCCTACAGCGCCCCCTGTGGTTAACTCCCAAACTGCAACTGTCATTTTCACAATAAACAATGCAATTTAAATGCATTTTTTGCTGTGAAAATGACAATGGTCCCAAAAATGTGTCAAAATTGTCCGAAGTGTCCGCCATAATGTCACAGTCACGAAAAAAATCGCTGATCGCCGTCATTAGCAGTAAATAAATAAATAAATAAAACTATCCCCTATTTTGTAAACGCTATAAATTTTGCGCAAACCAATCGATAAAGGCTTATTGCAATTTTTTTTACCAAAAATAGGTAGAAGAATATGTATCGGCCTAAACTGAGGAAAAAAACAAATGTTATATATATGTTTTTGGGGGATTCTTATTATAGCAAAAAGTAAAAAATATTGCATTTTTTTCAAAATTGTTGCTCTATTTTTGTTTATAGCGCAAAAAATAAAAACCGCAGATGTGATCAAATCCCACCAAAAGAAAGCTCTATTTGTGGGAAAAAAAAGGACGCCAATTTTGTTTGGGAGCCACGTCGCACGACCGCGCAATTGTCTGTTAAAGCGACGCAGTGCCGAATTGTAAAAACGCCTTTGGGCATTTAGCAGCATATTGGTCCGGGGCTTAAGTGGTTAATTAAATAGGTCAACACCATCTGGTAAGGTGCCATCCTTTGAACACGTTTGTGGTGATCCTTAATTGGTGAAGGTGAAAACTTTTTTGCACAGCGAAGTTTGAAGATATTTGAGCACAAGCACTTTATTCATTTTTTATGGACATTTGTTTATTTATTCATTTTTACATAGATATTTGTTTATTTATTCATATATGGATTTTTGCATTTATCACTCCGTATAAATCCACCAGTCAGGTGGTACCTCTGGGGATTGCACATATTTAATCATTGCTGGCTTTATTATTTATATAGTATTTCTATAACACTTGTTTATGTTCGTATTATAACTGTATTGTAGCGCCCCCTGTATTGCATTATTCAGTACTTGATCTGGACTCACCGTATTGTACCAGCGAGCAGAGGGTTGAAGGCATAAAGCCAGTCGTTCATATCTTTATCGTTGATAGCTTGCAGAAGGATTCCACGGTGCTTGGTGACCACAGCAAATATGTTCGGGCTCTGTTACATAAGACAAAATATAGTAAATATTATCAACATAGTTGTATATACATTTATGAAAGAGAGGTAAAACACAGTCATGAGATGACCACACTAACATCGAAACATACCTTAAGCATAGCCTGCTGGTCCTCACTGTACTCAACCTGGGCGGTGGACAGGTTAATAAGGCCTCTCTCCACAGGATCCTTATCGCTGTTGTAGATGAAGACGTATGGGCGGCGCACGATGACGTAGTGCTTGGCCCAGGAATGGGAATGAGGCTCCTTGAAGTTCAGGTAACCCTTTTTGGAGACCACCGAGCTGTGGAGGAAAAAGGGGTGCATTGAAATACTTCTAACTTTGTTATCTATACACGAGGGGTCTTCAAATATAAAAATAACGTGGTTTAAAAAACGTGTGGAAACTTTTTGAAGATCCTATATATATATATATATATATATATATATATATATATATTTTATATATACATTGCTCAAAAGAAATTAACCACTTAACCCCCGGACCATATTGCTGGTCAAAGACCAGAGCACTTTTTGCGATTCGGCACTGTGTCGCTTTAACAGACAATTGCGCGGTCGTGCGACGTGGCTCCCAAACAAAATTGGCGTCCTTTTTTTCCCCACAAATAGAGCTTTCTTTTGGTGGTATTTGATCACCTCTGCGGTTTTTAGTTTTTGCGCTATAAACAAAAATATAGCGACAATTTTGAAAAACATTTACATTTTTTTACTTTTTACCATAATAAATATCCCCCAAAAATATATAAAAAAACTGTTTATTTCCTCAGTTTAGGCCGATACGTTTCTTCTACATATTTTTTGTAAAAAAAATCGCAATAAGCGTTTATTGATTGGGTTGCGCAAAAGTTATAGCGTTTACAAAATAGGGGGTAGTTTTATGGCATTTTTATTAATATTTTTTTTTTACTAGTAATGGCGGCGATCATCGATTTTTTTTCGGTACTGCGACATTATGGCGGACACTTCGGACACTTTTGACACATTTTTGGGACCATTGGCATTTTTATAGTGCTATAAAAATGCATTGATTACTATAAAAATGCCACTGGCAGGGAAGGGGTTAAGACTAGGGGGCGGGGAAGGGGTTAAGTATGTTCCCTGTGTGTGTTCTAACTGTAGGGGGGGTGGACTCACTAGGGGGGAAATGACAGATACATTGTATGAACAGACGATCAGGCATTTCTGCCCTGACAGGACCGGGAGCCGTGTGTTTACACACACAGTTCCCGGTTCTCGCTCTGTAACGAGCGATCGCGGGTGCCCGGCGGTGATCGCGGGTGCCCGGCTGTGATCGCGACCGGGAGTCAGGAGTGAGCGGGGGGGGGCGCGCGCGCCCCTAGTGGCCGCTTCGAGAGCCGACGTAGAGCTACGGGCTCTCGCGCAGGAGAGCTGACCTGCCGCTGTAGATATGCGGCGGCTGGTCGGCATGTAGTTAAAGGAACGCTTTTTGTGTTTGTTCACTTTGTGCTTACGTGTTTTTTTTTTCCAGGCACTCAAGTTTCTTCACTCCAAAAGAATTCTATTAGGTTTAATTGGCTCCTGCCTAAAAAGGCCTTATTATGTGTATGTTTGTGTATACATGCATGATAGGGGCCTAAAGCCGGCCATAGACAGTTCGAATCAGCAGGAACCAGCCAAGATTCGATCCATGTATGGACAGGCTGAATGTACCCAAGTTGATTGAGCGATCAACTTGGGTACAACCAACCTGTTGGATTTTACATGCGTTTATTGGTAGCAGCTGCCATAGCTCACCCCCCACCGGCAGAACACAATAGGTTCACGGGAGGGATACCCCCCATCAACACAGTCAGGAATCAAGCAATTTTCTTTACTGCAATTGTAAGCTCATTGATGGTAGAGAATGGTGTAAATGTGTAAATATCAGTGTTATATAAATGCCTACAATAAAATAATAAATAAATATGAGGGTCTGTTATATAATAGTTGTGGATACCTTAACCGGTTCTCGACCGGCTCACGCAGATATACTGCGGCAGAATGGCTCTCCTGGGCGAAATCCCGTAATATACGGCATGCAAGCCCGCTGCACAGTGGGGAACCCGATGCCCGGGGGTTTGTGTGTGTAAACACACAAATCCCTGTGCTGTCAGAGGACAGGAGGCAGATCGTCTGTTTCTACAAAGTAGAAACCACAATCTGTCATCTCTTCTAGTTAGTCCCATCCCCCCACATTTAGAACACACAATAGGGAACACAGTTAACACCTTGATCGCCCCCTTGTGTTAACTACTTCCCTGCCAGTGACATTTACATAGTAATCAGTGCATATTTATAGCCCAAAAATGTGTCAAAAGTGTCCGACCTGTCCGCTGCAACACCGCAATACTGCAAAAAAAATAAAAAATCGCAGATCACGCCCATTACTAGTAAAAAAATAAAAATATGTAGAAGAATACGTATTGGCCTTAACTGAGGATTTATTTTTTTATTTTATTGGTATATTTACTATAGCAAAAAGTAAAAGATTATTAGCCGGATTCAGAAAGACTCACGCCGACGTATCTACTGATACACCGTCGTAAGTCCAAATCTGCGCCGTCGTATCTATGCGCGGATTCTTAAAATGAGATACGCCTGAATTTTGCCAAGATACGACCGACGTAAGTCTCCTACGCCGTCGTATCGTGGGTGCATATTTACGCTGGCCGCAAGGGGCGCTTCCGTTGATTTACGCATTTAATATGTAAATGAGCTACATACGCCGATTCACAAACGTACTTGCGCCCGTCGCTGTAATCTACGTCGTTTACGTAAGGCGTTTTTCCGGCGTAAAGTTAAACCACCAAAAAGCTAGTCTAAGTCGTGTAGGATATGGACGTCGGAAGTGCCGTCGGATTTTACATCGTTTACATAAGTCGTACGTGAATGGGGCTGGGCGTAAGTTAGGTTCACGTCATACGCATTGAGCCGTCGTATCTTAGGGAGTATTTGCAACGTGATTCTGAGCATGCGCCGTTCGTTCGGCCATGCATTCACATGGGGTCACGCTTCATTAGAATACTACACGCCCACTGCCTTGCTACTTTGAATTACGCGGGCTTACGCCGGCCCTTTTTATGTTACGCCGGCGTACATATGGGAGCAAGTGCTTTGTGAATACTGTACTTGCCTCTCAATGTTACGACGGCGTAGCGCATATGAGATGCGCTACCCCTATCTAAAGATGCGCCGATCTCTCTGAATCTGGGCCATTGTATTTTTTCAAATTTGTCGCTTTTTCTGTTATAAAAAATAAAAAAAACGCAGAGGCGATCAAATACCACCAAAAGAAAGCTCAAATTTTGTTTGGGTACAACATCGCACAACGGCGCAATTGTCAGTTAAAGCGACACAGTGCCGTTTCGCAAAAAATGCCCCGGTTATTGTGCAGCCAAATCTTCGGGGGCTGAAACGGTTAAGCAAGCTAACCCAAGACGTCCCACCTGTGGAGGAACTATAAGGTGTGGAACTATCTTATGTTTGTAATCATAGAAGACCTCGTACCCAGGTCTCAGCTCTTCAATGTCGGGCACAAGATTGAGAAATTCGTTCTTCCCGGCACGCGCCAGGTATGACGTCTCCACTGTGGGCACCAACTGAAATTGTTCGAATTCCATGCAGGGGCTGGAGGCACGGGAGTTGGCTTCTGGCGTTCTGAAATAAAAGGAGGTTTCAAATAAGATGACGGCAATAACGTAAAGAAGAAGCATCACTTATAAAAATGTATAAAGCAATCGGATTCTCCCTTTTTTAACCTGTACTGACCTGAGCAAGAAAAATCAGGTCTCATGAAAATAAAGGCTCTGATTGGCTGTTGAGAGCAGCAAGAATAGCTCATCCCGCAGACACTATAATCAATAAAACCCAATACACCAGTGAAGTAGCAAGAAATACTCACTTCTGGTCCACAGAGCTGCATCTGGATTCTGCCAGGGATGGGCAGGTGGAGGAGGGTGTCAGGGTGGCGCTGCTGAAGCTTGAGACAGATGGGTCACGTCCAATCGGGGAGATATCGGACAGCTGAAGAACCAAGAGTGCTTGATTTATCTACACAAAGTATCCATGCAAATTGTCTGCATGCAGGACAATGCAAATGTACCAGATATCAGCAACACACAAGGCTGAAACCAACATGGAGCCATACAGCCACACATCAACTAGACATAGATAAGTCCCAATGTACAGTGTTATGCAGAGAAAGGCGTTCTGAGTGCAGCATGTGAGCAATTTTATCAAAAGGCAACGGTTGAAAACACTTACTGGATTACAGCGTAAACAGGCTCATCAGTGTATGAAGTCCTCCTGAGATGGTCTACCCCGTCACTGTGCCGACCAGCAACTGCAGGAACCGAGGGTCTGAGCATGCTCCGCAACTAGTCACCGCCCCCTTGCTGACGTCACTTCCGCCCCATGTGTTCTACGCTGGTTTCAGGAATCTTGCTCCTCCAGACCCTCGGTTCCTGCAGCTGCTGCTCGGCACAGTGAGGGGTCGGCAGATAAGGATATTTGCAGAGTCTGTCCTCAGCCCCCCTTCACAGCACAGTCCCCCCCCCTTTATATCAGTGCAATCAGTTTCCCTTCACATCACAGCCATCCTTTACATTACAGTGTAGTCCCCTTTTTACTGTGATGTAAAGGGGACAGTTCTGTAAAGGGGGCACTGCAATTAATCAGGGACTGTTCTGTAAAGGGGGCACTCTAATGTATGGGGGATTGCTCTGCAAAAGGGGCACTGTTATGTATCGGGGACTGCTCTGCAAAAGGGGCACTGCAATGTATCGGGGACTGCTCTGCAAAAGGGGCACTGGAATGTATCAGGGACTGCTCTGTAAAGTGGGCGCTGTGATGTAAAGAAGACTGCTTTGTAAAGGGGGTGCTGTGATGTAAAGAAGACTGCTTTGTAAAGGGGGCGCTGTGATGTAAAGAAGACTGCTTTGTAAAGGGGGCACTGTGATGTAAAGGGGGCTGTGATATAAAGGGGACTGCACTGTAATGTAAAGGGAAGCTGTGATAAAAAGGAGACTGCACTGTATAGGGGCACTGTAATGTAAAGGGGGCTGTGATATAAAGGGAACTACACTGTAAAGGGGCAATGTAATGTAAAGGGGGGCTGTGATATAAAGGAGATTGCTCTGTAAAGGGGGCACTGTGGTGTAAAGGGGACTGCACTGAAAAAAGGGCACTGATATAAAAAGGGGGGCTGTGCTATAAAGTAGATTGCTCTGTAAAGGGGGCACTGTAATGTAAAGGGGGGCTGTTATAAAAAGGGAACTGCACTGTAAAATGAACCTCTCTGTAAAGGGGCACTGTAATGATTACAGAGAAGTTCCTTTTACAGTGCATGCCCCTTTACAGTGCAGTCCCCTTTATATTACAGTGCCCCCTTTACAGAGCAGTCCCCGAGAACAATCCCAGCCTCCTCCATCACAGTGCCCCTGCAGTCTCTCTCTCTCCCCCCCCCCCTTCTTATCTCTGCTAGCTCTGCACAGGACTCCTACCTTTGACAGGGCAGAGGCTGTGCTCAGTCCGTGTGTCCTCTCCCGGCAGCTCCACCCACCCGACAATGTCCTCCTATCAGCAGGGCAGGGGGCGGGAAGAGCTCTCCATTATAATCTGCAGCTCCTCCCGCTCCCTGCCCAGCTGATAGGATGACATCGTCAGCTGGGCGGGTGGGCGGAGCAGCCGGGGGAGAGGACAAACTGGCATGGCCGCACAACAGGTGGTGAGCAGCGACCACGGTCTGTAATAGGCCTGTGTGGACCGTGACTGCCGCTCACCTCCCGCTGTGCGGCCTGGTTATCAACATGCCATGGACCGGAAGTTGGGGACCACTAGTCTATAGGACAGGAAGTGAAGGGAAATCTTCCTAATGGGACACAGAAAACAAAATAACCTGACAGGGTTTTTTTTTAATCCTTTCCTACTCTGTGCAAAATGAAAAATGTTTTGACTTTAAATATACTTGAAGTCCTATTCATTTCTACTGTGATACTAAAAATAATCTGCAATGGACAGAACCATTGTGTTGTGCTTGAGTATAAATAAATGTCTTTGAATATTCTTAAAATAAAAGAACGGAGTTCTGTATTCAGCACAATGTGTTTCATAAAGTATTCACCAAACAGAAGGTAGAAGGCGAGTGTTCCACTTACCTTACAATCACTGATGCTGTTGCACACCGCGGTCAGCTCCCGGTTAAATGTATGAGTGAGTAGTCTGAGACACTGCAGAACAGGAAGGGACATTGGTATTACAATGACAGTACTTGGCAAATCTCTAGGTAAATGTTTTCATTTTTAAAGACCAACTCCTGCCTAAAGGACAGATAAGGAGACCATACAGACCCTCTTTCCCAGAAGAGCATTAAAATATAAATAGGGGAGAAAAAGGTGAGGAGTTGGTGGTCTTTGGTTTCCTTTATGTCCTCACATCTATTAGTGAAGCCTATACCCAACATGTCTGCCTTCCTTATGGACTGTAAAGAAATATAGGGCCAAATCCACAGCCCCGCAGCGCAACGTAACTTAAGTGATTTAAGTTACACTGCCGCAAATTTCCTAAGTTAGGTATCGATCCACAACACACTTGCCTGGAAATTTGCGGCGGTGTAACTCAAATCCGTCCGGCGCAAGGCGTTCCGAATCTAATGGGGCGAGTCCCATTTAAATTAGGCGCGCCGGACGTACTGCGCATGCTCCGTCGGGTAACTTACCCGATGTGCATTGCGCTAACTGACGTCGCTCCGACGTCATTTGCTTAGACGGTAACGTAAATGGCGTCCAGCGCCATTCACGGATGTCTTACGCAAACGACGTAGAGTTTGAATTTTCGACGCGGGAACGACGGCCATACTTAATAGGGCTTAGTCAAATAGGACTCAGCCCTATTTTTACACGGCGTAACTCGACGTAAACGACGTAGCATTAGAGCGACGGGCCCGTCGGAGCGTTCTTGGATCGCCGTAAGTGTTCATTTGCATATTCTACGCCGGCCGCAATGGCCTCGCCACCTAGCGGCCGGCCTAGAATTGCATCCTTAAGATCCGACAGTGTAATTCAATTACACATGTCGGATCTTCTGTCTATCTCCTGGAAACTGATTCTGTGGATCAGTTCCAAAGATAGAAACAGGGATACGACGGCGTATCAGTAGATACGCCGGCGTATCCCTTTTGTGGATTACCCCCATAATCTGCCTTTTTCAACATGCAGGACACATGTTAAAAAAAAGAAGGAGACTCCATTACAGGAAGTGGAAAGCATAAAGTGCTGCAGCAGTATTCATCTCCTAACCGCCAGGAGGTTCAAGAAGAAATTCCATAAATGTTTACTACAAATAAAAGACTCCGAAAAATTCACCTTGCTGGCGAGCTCCTTCTCGCGATCCACCAGGCTTTCAACATCGGTGGAGTCGTATCCGCTGCTCTCGCTGGGGGTGATGGCACTTTCGAAGGTGGTGGTGGAGATCTGAGAGGAGATGCTGGTGGAGGTGCTGAGGGTCCCGCTACTGAGGCTTGGTGAGATGGACTCGCTCAGGGATTTGGGAATGCTGTCTCCAAGTTTCTCTCTGAGCAAAAGGAGGTGCCGAGTTTTCTCCACCTTAGAAGAAGCACAGAATTATATTATACAAACAGCAAAGAGACAACCCCAATAGGCAATAGACCTGTACCACTCCAGCTATGGAAGAAATGTAGCCGACAGGGCTAGTTGGGATCCTGTAGCTCTTTTACCAGCCTGAAAACTTACAACTTGCTAAACTTTATACACTATTGTGCTAAACCTCTATAAATTAAGAAGTGTTAGTAACATAGACAAACCAAAACTTTCTTCTAAGGAAAAGATAAAATATACATGATGGACAAGCTCCTCAATAGAGGAAAGAGTTTAAAACCAAATTCCAGCTACAATAACCAAATGCAAACTCTGGGCGTACTAGACACGCCCAAAAAATGTAATCATTGTACACAGGGCGTGTCTAGTACGTCCTTCTGCCGGGATCCCCCCCTGTTCCAGTACATGGCAATTCAGCTCTGATGAATCACAGCTGCATTGCAGAGAAGGTCTGGCAGCAGGAGCTGTCAAAAAAAATAAACAGTCTGGAAATGTTTATCAACAACATTGCTCAGCTGTGAATACAGAAAGCTACAATGAAACATTGTTTCATTTTGTAAATTTTTGTTTTTTTCATCTACAGATCAAAGGGCTGAACTTCGATCTGCAGATGAAGTCAGTTAAAGCAACCTGACAAGTAAAAAAATTAAATAAAACGTTTTTTTATTATATGTTCCTGTGTTGAACCCCTTATTAAAGCAGAGTTCCACCCATAAATGGAAGTTCTGCTGATCGGATTCCTCCCCCCCCTCCAGTGCCACATTTGGCATTTTTCAGGGGGGAGCAGATACTTGTCAAATCCAAAAAGATCAGAACTAGGTAATGTCCGGCCCCTCCTCCTCCCTGCTGCCTTATGGGAGACACACAGCATTTAGATAGCACAGTGCCACTCGCGCATGCGCAGTAGGAAACAGGCTGTGAAACCGTGATGCCGGCACCTGCAACCGGAGCCGAGGGACGGGTCGGCTTTGGGTGCCAACATCGCGAGCTCCCAGCACAGGTGTCTTTATATTTAAAAGTCAGCAACTGCAGTATTCTTAGCTGCTGATTTAGTCTAGACCTTAGTTTACTTTAATTAGCCCTAATTAACATGTTTTTCTTTTAATCCATTTAATTATAATTTTCCTGGTGACTTTTTTTCTCTTTCATTAACTAATATTTTTGTTTTTGTTTGCTTTGTTTATTAATATTTTTGCACCTTTTACATATATTCTACACGTCTCAACCTGAAAAAAGTGCATAATTAAAAAAAAAACTTACTTTAATTCATTTGTAAATAACTTTGCAATGCTTTGTACCAAAATTATAAGTTTAGTGTTGTTTTAAACAGAACAAATTTCAGAATAAAATGCACTTTTTATGCGCAGTAACATTATTTATTTTTAAACACTGCTCAAAAAAAGTTTTTAGTGTTTAGTTTTATTACGTTTGATTGTCTAAGGATTACGAAAATAAAAATTCTTGTTGCAGGACAATTTTCACAAAAAGAACAGGATCAAATCAAAGAGATTCTTAAAGCGGAGGTCCGCCGATTATTTTTTTTAAAGTCAGCAGCTACAAATACTGCAGCTGCTGACTTTTAAAATAAGGACACTTACCTGTCCAGGGCACCCGCGATGTCAGCACCCGAAGCAGATCTCTAACTCGGCTCTCGGCTGGAGGCGCCGCCATCTTCGGGAAGGGAATCAGTGGAGAAGGCGCCGGAAGTGGCGTAGATACCCTTGGGTGGCTCGGGAATCTATGCTCGGAAGTGGGAGCAAAATACCTGTATTAGACAGGTATCTGCTCCCCCCTGAAAGTTGCCAAATGTGACACCGGAGGGGGGGGGGAGAAGAGGAACCGGAAAAGTGGAAGTTCCATTTTTGGGTGGAACTCCGCTTAAATCATATTAGTAGCCACTTGCAGAGGCTAATGCAGCCCTGCAGATGGCAACGTGCCTCTGTTTAATACTGTAATAGTTTGATACAAATATAGTATTAAAAAAAATATAAATGAATTACAAAGTTAACATTTTTGTCCACTTTTAGCCTAGACTAAAAATTAGAGCAGAATTGATTTGTTATTACAACAGTATACCTTTTTTATACCGCCTTAGAAATGTAGAAATGATTTACACAGGCAACTTAGTCACAGAGTTATAGTGAAGTTAATTGGCACATACTGACTGCTAAATTTGGCCTTGGCATATAGTCTACAATGATTTCAGGTCACCAAAGAATTAATCATGCATATTCCTGTATGTAAAAAGAGACCCATCCTTGCTTTCAGGGGCTTGGCTGATGCAAGCTGTGCATATCTGGAGTTCTTTCATATGGTAATTGTTTTTGGACCATTCAATGGAAAAACACGATTAAACTCCAACTGTCCTACCTCGTGGAGCTGCTCCATTTTCTCCAGCTCCCACTGGTGTTCCAGGATCAAACTGTCACCTCGAGGTCTCCACCCAGCCAGGTTCTCCTCTCCACGGACATAAGCCACTGAAGTGTCCAAAATTTTCCTTCTCCTTCGCTGCATTCCTAATTGGAAGAACATTAAATCAAAATAAAAGTCCAGGCTAATTTTATAACACTATGTAGCAGTCTACATCCAAATAACAGGTCATACATTGAAGAAGTTCAACTCTAGCCAAGGTTTATTGCAATGAGAGCACACTGCTCACTCCCACCCAAAGCCATGTCCCAAACATGTTTCACCCAAAGTGGGGCTTAATCATGAGCATTATGTAGCATCCAGCAAATAGAAGATGGTATACAGCCCTAGAATGTGTATAAAACATCTGATCGTGGTACTAAAGCTGAATCATCCTATCCAATGAGGATAGGACAGTGGTAAGATATGGTAATTATCAAGGACCTCCTGCCACAGCTCTTCCGACAACTCCGGTGCAAGAGCCACCCAACTAGACCTTACCCTACCTATCAACCCAGGATCTCCAGGCCCCCACCATGAAATAATACCTGAAAATTCTCTTGGCTGGATCAGGGTCCAACAGAAGTGATAGCTAGCGCTCAGAGAAGCATATGAGATATATAAAACACAAAGATATGTGTACAAATATACCAGTAGGCAAAACATTTTTTTCTTACCAGGACTTCCTGTGTCAGCCATTTTGCACAAACTCAGTTCATAGATTCCAGTTACTCTGTTACTGTAATTAAAGCAAATGAGAGAGTATGTTCACCACAGATACCAATAAGTACAATTGATATAATTAACATTACAGCTGGGGTGTGAGTGATTGTTGTCAGGGCCACTGATAAGGCAGTAAAGCCAGCCCTCCTGTACTGGGCCCAGGCCCCATCAGTTCAAAAGGGGGCCCTGGGTAGCTGCTGAAAAGGAGGGCCAGCTGTACTGCCTTTCTGTAGTCACAGTCCTGTTCTGCCTCCCCCTGCAGCGCTTCCGGCTTCTCCTCCACTCATTCCCTCCAGATGTGCTGCAGGGGATCAGTTCTAGCATCCCCCCCCGCTCCCCTTTTTTCCAGCAGCGTTTAGGGCTTCGCTCCTCTCCCACCAGCAGCTGCTACGAACATTCAAGGGGATGTTCCAAGATGGAGAGCAGTGGAGGGGGGCATTAAATATGTCACATAATAATGATTTTAGTGCATTTTATATTTTCTGGGGGTGGGGAGTAAGCGGGGTCCTGTCTGGTAGGCAGTATGGGGTCCCATGATTTCTAACAGCAGCTCTGATTTTCATACCGAATTCTTGGCAATATTACCTTTCCTGAGTAAACATCAGAGAGAAAAAAATAAATAAATAAAGTCCTCACCAGTCAGGAGTCTTTGAATATCCGCTGCCAAAGAGACTGCGCAGGGATCGAGGAGGGGAGATTTTGGCATCACGAGAATAAAAGACCATACACACATCTTTTGTAATCACTGCTGGCTGGATACAATGATCAAGCTGAAAAAGAAAGGGAAAGATTGCGCAATGGTGTAAACATGTGTAATTTTCTACATTTTAACACTAAAGGCACTTTCAAGGAAAGAGACAGTGGGGGTGAGAATGGGGTGCACAAAGACACAAGAGGGGAGAGAAGGAAGTAAGGCACACTACAGCTGTCAAATGCAAGATTTATAGATGTTTTGACTTTTTCTTTCTGCCGCTAAATGCCCCTTTATGTCACAGACACTGGCGCATATTAATGCTGCCGTAGCGTATCTCCTTAACGCTACGCTGACGCAGCGCAGAGAGGCAAGCACTGAATTCACAAAGCACTTCCTCCCAAATCTGCGCTGGGTTTCTCAGGCGTAAGTGGAAGTGGGCGTGAGCCATGCTAATGAGGCGTGACCCCATGCAAATGATGGGCCGAGCGCCAAACAGATACGTATCCCCAACTGCGCATGCGCTGTCCCTTGGGCGCATCTCAGTGCGCATGCTTACAATCACGTCGGAACAATTGCCTAGGATACGTCGGATCACTGCCTACGGCGCGAACGTAACCTACGCCTAGTCATATTCACGTCCTACGTAAACTACGTAAAAAAAAAGTCGGCTTGTGTTGCCTGCTGCAGCCCTTTGCATGGATGCTGCTGAGTTACACCTCCTTTATGGGGAATAACTTTACGCCGGACGTAGGACTTTACGCGCACTGCGTCGGACGGACGTACGTTCGTGAATCGGCGTATCTCCCTCATTTGCATATGTGAATAGAAAATCAATGGGAGTGCCAAATACATCCAGCGTAAATATGCGCCCACTATCCGCTTATCTTGGTTTTGTGGGCACGGCGCACAGATACGACGGCGCATATTTGCACTTACGCGGCGTATCTCGAGATACGTCGGCGCAAGTGCTTTGTGAATCCAGGCCATAGGCATTTGCAGGCGTTTAGAGGCAGAAATTTGAATGTGCCAAAATTGCAATCGGTAGAGAAGCGTTGGCGTAGAAAAAAAGCCCAATGTGTCTTAACGCATTTATTCTTGTTTAAAAATGCCTAATTGCTAGGCATGTTTAGTGCATGAGCGCCCATTCATTTAAATGGCTATGGGATAGATTCATATTCTGGCCAATGAAATTAATGAACTTGTTTCACGATCACAAGCCCCTAAATCCTCGATTACTAGGAATCGTTACCTGGATTCCCCTGTGATGAATGGTAGTTTGGATGGGTGAAAATGCTGCTGCTTCCTGTCAGCAAGCCAATGTTGTCTTTTTATTTTAACAAGTGTTGGTAAAGGGATTGGATTTGTCATTTTTATTGAATTTGTATTCAATAAAGCAATGTGTTTTACTCAATTGAAGTGTGCCACATAGGCCCCTTTCCCACTGGGGTGGTGTTGGCGGTAAAGCGCCGCTATTTGCTATCTGCAGAGGCGCTTTGCCGGCGGTATAGCCGCAGTGCTCCATTGATTTCAATGGGCAGGAGCGATGTACACACCGCTCCAAAGATGCGGCTAGTATGGCTTTTTTTTACCGTCCTGCTAGCGCACCGCTCCAGTGTGAAAGCCCTCGGGGCTTTCACACTGGAGACACAGCAGCGCCTGTTTCAGGTCGGTTTGCAGGCGCTATTTTTAGAGCAATAGCGCCTGCAAAACGACCCAGTGTGAAAGGGGTCTTAGTGACTATCTTGGAGAGTTTATCTTTCCTTTGTGTTATGCCTAGCATGCATGAGGCCTAATGATGAGGGGGGGGGGGGGGGAAGGAAGGGGGGAAAAGGACAGAGGGAAGGGGAGAGAAGAGGAAGAAAAAGAGGAATAGGGGAGGGAAGAATGAAAAGAGGGAATAATGGAAAGAAGGATTGGGGAAGAGAAGAAGTTAAGAAGGAAGGAAGGGGCGATGTAGGGAGCAAGGAACGATAGGAGAAAGTAAGAGAGGGAAGGAAAAAAAAAGAAAGAATGGGGAGAGATTAAGAAAAGTGGGAGAAAGAACAGAAGTAATAGGGGAAAGAGGAACAAAGTAGAGAGAAGGAGGGAGGGAAGGGTGAGAAGAGGGAATAAAAGAAAAGAAGGATATGGGAAGGGGAAAGATGGAAAGAAGAATGGAGAGAAGGGGAGAGGCAGGGAGGAACGATAGAAGGAAGTAAGAAGAGAGGGAAGGAAGAAATGAAGGAATAGGGGAGAGAGGAAGGAAAGCAGGAGGAAGAACAGAAAGCATAGGGGAGAGAGGAAGGAATAGTAGAGAAAGAGAGGGAAGGGTGAAAAAAGGGAATAAAGGAAAGAAGGGTGAGGGAAGAGAAGGAATTAGGAAGAAAGGAAGGGGTGAGGCAGGAACAATAGAGGGAAGTAAGAAGAGAGGGAAGGAAGAAAAGAAGGAATAGGGGAGAGAGGAAGGGAAGCGGGAGGAAGAACAGAAAGCATAGGGGAGAGAGGAAGGAATAGTAGAGAAAGAGAGGGAAGGGTGAAAAAAGGAAATAAAGGAAAGAAGGGTGAGGGAAGAGAAGGAATTAGGAAGGAAGGAAGGAAGGAAGGGGTGAGGCAGGAACAATAGAGGGAAGTAAGGAGAGGGGGAAGGAAGAAAAGAAGGAATAGGGGAGAGAGGAAGGGAAGCGGGAGGAAGAACAGAAGGAATAGGGGAGAGAGGAAGGGAAGCGGGAGGAAGAACAGAAGAAATAGGGGAGAGAGGAACGAAGTAGAGAGAAGGGTAAAAAGAGGGAATAAGGGAAAGAAGGGTGGAGGAAAAGAAGGAATTAGGAAGGAAGGGGTGAGGGCAGGAATGATACAGGGAAATAAGGAGAGAGGGAAGGAAGAAAAGAAGGAATAGGGGAGAGAGGGAGGAAACGGGAGGAAGAACAGAAGGAATAGGGGAGAGAGGAACGAAGTGGAGAGAAGGGTAAAAAGAGGGAATAAGGGAAAGAAGGGTGGAGGAAGAGAAGGAATTAGGAAGGAAGGGGTAAGGCAGGAATGATACAGGGAAATAAGGAGAGAGGGAAGGAAGAAAAGAAGGAATAGGGGAGAGAGGGAGGGAAATGGAGAGAGCAAAAGCAGGATAAGGAAAATAAGACGGTATATGTTGTTAAAAGAGAAGATAGAAGGATTGGACGATGGAGGGTAGAAAGAGTCAAGATGGAATAGTGGAGTTAAGGGATGAAAACACAGCAATGGATGGAGTGAGAACTACATTGATCACACTGGTGCAGAATTGAAACACGCTTCACAGAGATAAAGTCAAACAAGTGATAGAATATGTCACAGTGATAGAAAACATTTAAAAACAGCAGTAACAGAATAAATAATAGACAAATGCCGCATACACACCATCACTTTATGTGATGAAAAAAAACGACGTTTTTAAAAACGTCACTGTAAATGACCGTGTGTGGGGGGAAAACGTCGTTTTATGTCTTCTGAAAAACGACAAAAAAAAATTGAAGCATGCTTCAATTTTGTGTGTCGTTTTTCAAAACGTCGTTTTTTACTTCACAGAAATTGACCGTGTGTAGCAAAAAACGTAGTTTAAAACAAAGTTTTTACACCCGCGCATGCCCAGAAGCTAGTTATGAAGCGAGCTTCAATGGAAAAACGTGGTGAACGTAACCTCGTTTTGCTAGAACATTGTGAGAAAAACGATGGTGTGTAGGCAACTTCGTCTTTGAAAATTGAAGTTTCAAAAACGTTGTTTTTTACTTCACAGAAAATGTTTTTTTTTTTCATCACATAAAGTGATGGTGTGTATGCGGCATTAGACAGGCAGGCAGAAGATAGATGAAAGACTACGTACCTCTAAGTAAGCTGAAAGTGTCATATAGATCTTCTCTCCATAGGGAGTGACTCTATTAAGGAGTAGGGAGTTGTGCAAGGAGCTGTCCCATACAGCCTCGAACCGATAAAAGGTCCTAGAGAATCAGGGTGGTAACAGTTAACCTCTATATCCGCGCTGTCCTTGTACAACACAGAACACACCGACTCCCAACACACACCACAAGTGACAAAAAACACACAAATGTGACTTTACAGGAACACTGATCTAAGATATTAATTCCCTAAAAACAGCATGGATCCTGTGAAAGAAGGAGCACTGCCATACTTCATATATATGTTTTGGCTTGGTTAAATCTGTAAAGAGCACCTGTGCGGCAGGGACCTTAGTGATTGCTCCAGAGAGATATATAAAAAAAGGCACAGGATGGTGATCATAAGCAGCTGGGGCTGTCATCAGACCTCATTGCATGTCACCACCATACATCAGCCTACCTGGCTCTCAGACATAAAGGACGACCTGTAAGACCCACAACAGTAATTATAAACAAAGCTGGTCTTTCATCATATCTGGAGAATGTCAAAAAGACTAAACCTACCTCTAAGTGATATTTTTCTTATCTATTTAAAGTGTGTGTGAATCCTAATAATGAACTCTTATTTGCTCCCCCTTGATCTGTTTACATACAATGGGGAAAATAATTATTTGATCCCCGGCAGATTTTGTTAGTGTGCCCACTTACAAAGAAATGAAGGGTCTATCATTTTTATTATAGGTGTATTCGAAAAAATAGAGAGAGAATATCCACAAAAAACACAATACGAATGTTTTATATAAATTGATTTGCAGTTCAGTGAGTAAAATAAGTATTTGGTCCCCTATCAACCAACAATAATTCTGGCTCCCACAGACTGGCTACAGTATGTGCTCATGTGGTACACAGATTAGTCCTGTCAATGTAAGACAGTTCTCCTAACGACAACTCATTATGAGTATAAAAGACACCTGTCCACAGAATTTCATCCCTTTAAACCTCACCATCATAGGCAAGACCAAAGAGATGTCAAAGGATGTCGGGGACAAGATTGTAGACCTGGACAAGGCTGGAATGGGCTGCAAGACCATCAACAAGAAGCTCGGTGAGAAGGAGACAACTGTTGGAGTTCACAAATGGAAGAAATACAAAATACAGTGCTCAAAATTTTTGGGGGGCGCAAACAAACAAAAAAAAAAAACATCAAATGCTGCCACTGTGCCCATCAAACGCAGCCACTGTGAGTGAGTGAGTGAAAAACTTTTATAGCGCTACACATGCGAACTGAATCGCCTCTGGGCGCTTGTTGGTCCATTTCTCCTTTGAACTCAAAAGAGATGGGTTTTGATCTTTCTCCTAAAGGCCAAGTGATTCTCCTCCAACCGAATGGAGTTTGGTAAAGCATTCCAAGTCTAGGGCCTTGGACAGGCCCATCAAACGCAGCCACTGTGCCCATCAAACGCAGACACTGTGCCCATCAAACGCAGACACTGTGCCCATCAAACGCAGACACTGTGCCCATCAAACGCAGACACTGAGCCCATCCAAGGCAGACACTGTGCCATTAAACGCACACACTGTGCCATTAAACGCAGACACTGTGCCATTAAATGCAGACACTGTGTCCATCAAACGCAGCCACTGTGCCCATCAAACGCAGCCACTGTGCCATCAAACGCAGCCACTGTGCCAATTAAACGCAGACACTGTGCCCATCAAACGCAGACACTGTGCCCATCAAACGCAGACACTGTGCCCATCAAACGCAGACACTGTGCCCATCAAACGCAGACACTGTGCCCATCAAACGCAGACACTGTGCCCATCAAACGCAGACACTGAGCCCATCCAAGGCAGACACTGTGCCATTAAACGCACACACTGTGCCATTAAACGCAGACACTGTGCCATTAAATGCAGACACTGTGCCCATCAAACGCAGCCACTGTGCCCATCAAACGCAGCCACTGTGCCATCAAACGCAGCCACTGTGCCATCAAACGCAGCCACTGTGCCATCAAACGCAGTCACTGTGCCATCAAACGCAGCCACTGTGCCATCACACGCAGCCACTGTGCCATCACACGCAGCCACTGTGCCATCACACGCAGCCACTGTGCCATCACACGCAGCCACTGTGCCATCACACGCAGCCACTGTGCCATCACACGCAGCCACTGTGCCCATCAAATGCAGCTATTCACAAAAAAATTATAAAAAAAAAAGAAGAAGATCTGTAAAGAAGAGTGGACCAAAATCCCTCCTGAGATGTGCAAACCTGATCACCAACTACAAGAAACGTCTGACCTCTGTGATTGCCAACAAGGGTTTCTCCACCAACTACTAAGTCATGTTTTGAGAAGGGGTCCAAAGAATTATTTTACTCACTGAACTGCAACTCCATTTATAACATTTGTATGTGTTTTTTCTGCACGTTTTTTTTTGTATGTGTTTTTTTCTGGATTTCTGGTTGATATTCTGTCTCTAGAATTTAAAATACACCTATGATAAAAAATTAAAGACCCTTCATTTCTTTGTAAGTGGGCAAACTTACAAAATCTGCAGGGGATCAAATAATTATTTTCCCCATTATATACCACGAAAAGTATTTCGCTGTATTTGTTTGAAAAATGCAAAAAAACTATCTGTTGATTCTGCCAGAATCTTGTCAGTTGATAACTTTCTGTGCTATTTGCCTGTACTCCACTAAAAACTTAAAGCGGAGGTTCACCCTAAAAAACATCTATATACCATTACATCCAGCATACTTCCGACATGTACAGTATGCTGGTATTTTTTTTTTTTCGCTGTACATACCGTCTTATAGTTCTTTTTCACCCGGCTTCCGGGTTGTCACTCCCTCGGGGAATAGGCGTTCCTATGAAGTGGCGTAGATGATTGACGTGCGGATAAGGCACGTCATGCGTTCAGAAAATAGCCGAACTGGGACTCGGCTCTATATGGCGCCTGCGCACAGACTAGGAGCCGTGTAGAGCTGACTGCGCAGGCGCGGTATAGACCCAAGTCCCAGTTCGGCTATTTTCGGAACGCGTGACGCGCCTTATCCGCACGTCAATCATCTACGCCTCTTCATAGGAACACCTACTCCCGGCAGTAGTGAGAACCCGGAAGCCGGGTGAAAAGGAACTATAAGGCCTCGTACACACGACAGAGTTTCTCGGCAGAATTCACCGAGAAACTCGGTCAAAACCCGGATTCTGCCGAGAAACTCTGTCGTCTGTACAGTTTTGGCTCGATGGAGCCGCCGAGGAACTCGACGAGAAAATAGAGAACATGTTCTCTATTTTCTCGTTGTCCTCGTTCTTCTATGGGAGAAGCCGGCCCGCCGAGCTCCTCGGCGGCTTCATCCCAAAACTCGACGAGGAACTCGACGTGCCAAGCACGTCGAGTTCCTCTGTCGTGTGTACAGGGCCTCAGACGGTATGTACAGCGGAAAAAAAAACCCAGCATACTGTACATGTCGGAAGTATGCTGGATGTAATGGTATATAATTGTTTTAGGGTGAACCTCCTCTTTAAGCAGCTTCATCAGCTCTGCTCACTTCATCCTTGCAGACTACAGAACACCTCCTGCAAGTTATGGAAATAAGATGAGGGGAGGTGTTCTGCAATCCTAACGCACTTCCTGTGACAACTCTGGACCTCCTAATACAGTGTGCTGACGGGGCGTTGTCAGCATAGGACAGAAAGCGTGTTCCCGGGCAGGATCATCAGAAGAAATGAAAGGAAAGAATGACTGCAAAAGGAAAATGAATGCAGCCTCCACATATCCGGACTGTCAAGCTGCAAATATTAGGTCTTGTGTTCTTGGGTTTTCAGACACATACTAATTCCTGCTGTTAACTATATACAGCCGCAACCTGAGAGAACATGAGTTACAGGGAGCTGTTGACCTGTCTAGATGGACAATACCAATTGCAAAGTTGGAAAGGTGTGTACCAAGCACTATAAAAGTGATGCAGTGATCCTGTACTGTACACACTCTAAATTCACCCCAAAAGATGGGATCTACTTATTTATTGCAACTACAGGCAGAGGAAAAAACGGCAGTTGTCAACCCAGAGAAAAATGACATTTAAAAAAACAAAAATACATGTTATTATTATACCATTATACTAGATCTAATATGTTTAAATGTATCTACTGCTACAAAAGCAGAATAAATGACACTATCACCAAAGCGGCATATAATTTAGCCTACTTTCCTTGCAACAAGGCAGCAACTAATTTGCAAATCATTATCTAAAACTTTTATAACCTGTACCCAACTGCTCAATTGCTAACGGACTAAAAGCCGGTTCACACAGGCGCGACTCGTCAGGCGCCCTAAAAAGTCGCGCTCCGTTCTGTACAATGGAACCGTTCCAATAGGAGCGACTCAAGAAGAAGTTTTCTGTACTACTTTGGGACGAATTCAGGGCGACTTGCATTGACTTCAATACAGAAGTAATTTTTCAAGTCGCCTCTGAAGTCGTGGGCAGATCGCCTTGCCGAGTCGCTCGGCAAGTCGTGCTGCCCCAGTGTGAACCGGCTCTTAACCACTTAAGCCCCGGACCAATATGCTGCCTAAAGACCCAAGGGGTTTTTACAGTTCGGGACTGCGTCGCTTTAACAGACAATTGCGCGGTCGTGCGACGTGGCTCCCAAACAAAATTGGCGTCCTTTTTTCCCCACAAATAGAGCTTTCTTTTGGTGGTATTTGATCACCTCTGCGGTTTTTATTTTTTGCGCTATAAACAAATATAAAGCGACAATTTTGAAAAAAATGCAATATTTTTTACTTTTTGCTATAATAAATATCCCCCAAAAACATACATAATTTTTTTTTCCTGTTTAGGCCTATAAGTATTCTTCTACCTATTTTTGGTAAAAAAAAATCGCAATAATCGTTTATCGGTTGGTTTACGCAAAATTTATAGCGTTTACAAAATAGGGGATAGTTTTATTGCATTTTTATTTTTTTTACTACTAATGGCGGCGATCAGCGATTTTTTTCGTGACTGCGACATTATGGCGGACACTTCGGACAATTTTGACACATTTTTTGGACCATTGACCAGAAAAAAATGCACTTAAATTGCATTGTTTATTGTGAAAATGACAGTAGCAGTTTGTGAGTTAAACACAGAGGGCGCTGTAACATTTAGGGTTCACTTTGTGTGTGTTTACAACTGTAGGGGGGTGTAGCTGTAGGACTGACGTCATCGATCGAGTCTCCCTATAAAAGGGATCACTCGATCGATGCAGCCACCACAGTGAAGCACGGGGAAGCCGTGTTTACATACGGCTCTCCCCGTTCTTCAGCTCCGGGGAGCGATCGCGACTATAAACGAATAGCCGCGCCGTCTTCCCGGATCGCTCCCCACAGGGATCTGACCGCCGCATGTAGCGGGGGGGGGCCCCGATCGGACCCCCGACCCGCGGAAAGGCAGGGACGTACATGTACGCCCATATGCCTGTACATGCCATTCTGTGGACGTACATATACATGCGGCGGTCGGCAGGTGGTTAACCTACCCTACTTATTTTTGTTGAGCAAAGCCTTGCGGCCTTGATGATGTGTACGGGGGCGTTAGGCGGCCATTGCTGGGTTTTTACAGCCAGCTAAGAGCATTAAAAAAGCACCACAACCACCTACTTTTGCTGCTTCAACTAAGCCCATGTCAAAGGGGCCTTAGATTAAGGGCTCCTCTGCTCTTCAATATCTACACTCACGTTTCCTGCAAATGAGGGGCCATTTTTTAGGACAAGATCAGGTCTAAAATTGCTGAAAGGAGCTTCCCTAACCCTCAGACCCTTTTCACACTGGGACAGGTCGGGCGGTAGCAGTAAAGCACTTTCGCTAGCGGCCGAAGAAAGGGTTAATATCGCCCGTGTTGCGGCGCTGCCAAACTGCTTTCCATTCATTTCAATGGGGAGGGCGTTTTGGGAGCGGTGTATACCAAAGATGCTGCTTGCAGGACGTTTTTTCCCGTCCTGCAAGCGCACCACCCCAGTGTGAGAGCACTTGGGCTTTCACACTGGGGTGGCTTGAGAGGCGCTTTCCAGGCGCTATTTTTAGCACTAAAACGCCTGAAAAGCGACCCAGTGTGAAAGGGGTCTAAGCCTCGTACACACGGACGGACTGTTCGCTGAAAAAGGCCCGCCGGACCGTTTTCAGCAGGCAGTCCACTGCCGGATTTCTGTCTGATGGTTGTAAACACCATCAAACAGAAATCCGCGCGGACACGATACGCGGTGACGTGGCCGCGCCGTCACTGCGACGATTACGCGGCAACGTGTGCGGCCCTGGAAGGTCAATGCTTCCACGCATGCGTCGAATCACTTTGACGCATGTGAGGGCTTTCGGCCGAGCGGACATGTCTGGTGAGTCTGTACAGACGACCGAACATGTCCGATGGACAGGCTTCCAGCGGACATGTTTCTTAGCATGCTAAGAAATTTTTGTCCGCTGGAAAACGGTCGGCTGGACAAATGTCCGCTGGAAACCTGTCCGATCGGCCATAAACACGACCGAACATGTCCGCTGAAACTGGTCCTCGGACCAGTTTCAGTGGACATGTTCGGTCGTGTGTACGGGGCCTAAGAAGCAATTTAAAGCCCACAGAACCCTAAAAAACATCTAAATTTCGCCTTCCCATCTACTTTGCCAAATGCTGAAATTTTTACCAAATATTTATATTTTCTCCTAAATTTGAGAAAACTAAACATTCTTTTTTTAAATCACAAATTGCATGATATTTCAATAGAGTCTGCATTGTATAAAAAACATGTTTGATGATAGTGTCTTTGATGCTGCCATTTAAATACTACCACTTAGCTATTTAGTGCAGACGCACTATTTGGGGAAAGGGGTGGAGCAAGCCAGTGCAGGGGGAGGAGACATAAAGTATTCTGTGAGAGACTGAAGAATCTTTATGTGCAGGGTGGTGGTAATGGAGGGGGGGGGGGGGGGGGGTTGAAGCAAAACATAAAATACCTAGGCATGTCCTTATCAAGAAACAGCCTGTAAGACATAGAAGAAGAAGCTGCTATTAGTGACAGAGACATTCAGGGAGAAAAAATGGAGGACGCCCAGTGCACAGACAAGACTTCAGAGGGAAAAGGAGAGGGGAGCAAAAAACAAAAAGGAGCCACGCTAAATAAATCCAACATAAATGTGGCAAATAAAAAGACAAGCAAGATGATAATCACTTGGAAATGAATCCTCGGATCACGTTAAGGAATAACTGAACCCTGAAGATGTAGTACGGAAGATGTTAGAAGGCACCATTTAAAATACAGAGTTGATGGGTTAACACAATTCTAGAACATCACTGTATTCTCTAATGAGCGGTGCAGATGGAGGTGGACCCAACGCCACTGCAGAAAAATCGAAACACGGGAACCTTCATGTCTTATACAAGAAGTTCTCATTTAATCCTTGGGTGGATCATTTCTGATGTAGACGCATTTTCTGAATATATTCAGCTGGTGCCCTTCAAAAGTGCTACTGGTTCTACCCTTGTGCAATGACCCCAGGGGTCTCCAAACTTTCTAAGCAAAGGGACAATTTCCTGTCCTTCAGGCTTTAGGGTGGCCATCAGTGCCCCATCATTGGTTTTCATAGGAGAAATAGAGTCACATTGTTGGCATCAACAATAGGAATAGTGCCCCATTGTCGGTATCAACGGGAAGAATAGTGCCCCAGTAATAGTGTCAATAGGAGGAATGGTACCCCATTGTTGATGTCAGTGGTGGAATAGTGCCCTAAGGGCCAGATAAAGGCAAGCAAAGGGCAACATTTGGTCCCCGGGCCATAGTTTGGACGCCACTGCTCTAGACAATGAGTATCCAGTGATCCGTCCTTTCCATTCTCCACTATCCAGGTAATACTGGCTGCAGGGCCAGGACAAGGAGTGGGCAGAAGGAGAAGCTGACCAAGGCACAGGGGTAGGGAGGGCATCTCTTCACCACACACAATCTCCAGATCAGTGGCTAGCAACCAGCAGGGTGCAGATCCATGTCTACTCTGGCAGCTACTGATGCCACACATGCTCCAATTGCCCACCCTTAGCCCCATCTGCCCACAGCTGACACAAAAAACACAACGGGCATATGCAACTACCTTCTATTTGCTAGAAAGCAAGCAGTTGGCCAAACTTGTAGTAAACACTCTATGGCAGGGGTCTCAAACTGGCAGACCTCCACCAGTTGCGAAAAATACAAGTCCCATGAGGCAATGCAAGCTGACAGTTACAAGCATGACTTCGCCAGGCAGAGGCATTATGGGACTTGTAGTTTCACAACAGCGGGAGAGCCGCCAGTTTGAGACCCCTGCTCTAGGGCAACCATGGACAGATGGTAAAAAGGGGGCTGAGAATGGGCGCAGAATGGTACACCTGTTCCACTGCATGTATTAGGAGCGCTGGAGGGGGCGCATTTACGCATCCTTGCCCGGGGCGCTCAACAAACCTGTCCCAGTCCTGCTTGGCTGTTGCACTCAAACCATTCCTACGCCCTGTAGACTGTGACCCAAACCTCTATCTTGTACCTCCCGGGGTGAAACACACGTAGGTGAAAAGTTAAAGAGAACCCCCAAATAACTGTAAACATTTTGTTCTCCGGACTCCAAGACTTGGCTAGAAAAACTTGGTATTTTCTATTAGATCTAACTGAACTGAAGGTCATTTTACTTCCTGTGGGTATAACCTTTAACTGACTTCATAAGAAATTTACGCAGGGTGCCTTGCCTTAGCGGTCATAATGGATTACCTGCTGGAGCTGTGAGATTTGAGGTATTTGGCGGATATGATGTTGAGGGAAAGAACAGCATCTGCTGGAGACTCGTCCACCTCGGTTTTGTTCCGTACTCTCCCTGGAAAGACACATAGAAGGCAGATTGTCAGTAGGGACTTGCATGGAGGTAGGGCATGTACAGTACAGGGGCACGTTGTGACACTCACCTACCACCAGTTCTCTTACATCCTTCCAGTGCAATTCGTTGCCTTTCTCATGAATTATAGTCACTGTGATTCTACGCTGGATGCCCTGTAACAACAAATGACATGTAAATAGCTAAAACAATGTCTTCTGCTGCCGAAAAGACAAAACTACCACCATCTTTTCTTTGATTTTCCTGACAATTAATTTATAGCTGGCAATGGTTCTTCCACATTGGGGCTTCACTTAGTGTTCCCTTTAACATAGGCTTTGTTACAGTGGATGCACAGTGAGCTCCAAATGGGCACAGTAAAGCTGCAAATGGGCAGTGAGGCTGCAAATGGGCACAGTGAGGCTGCAAACGGGCACAGTGAGGCTCCAAACAGGCACAGTGAGGCTGCAGATGGGCATTGTTGACTCTCGTTTCCACTTGCAGTAGCTGCTGCATTTCCCACCCTAGTCAATACGTTTTCCCAGTTTTTTGTGGTAAAATTAGGTGACTCGGCTTATTTTCGGGTCGGCTTATACTCGAATATATATGGTAATACTTTGGTAAAGACCCTTTTGATTTTATTAGCACTCAGTCTTTTTGGGTATGAGTATCAGCATGGCACATCTTGACTTGGCAATATTTACCCACTCTTCTTTACAAAAACACTCCAAATATGTCAGATTGTGAGGGCATTCCAAAACTTGAATCTTCTTCTGGTGAAGCCATTCCTTTGTTGATTTGGATGTATGCTTTGGGTCGTTGTCATACTGAAAGATGAAGTTCCTCTTCATGTTCAGCTTTCTAGCAGAAGCCTGAAGGTTTTGTGCCAATATTGACTGGTATTTGGAACTGTTCATAATTCCTTCTACCTTGACTAAGGCCCCTGTTCCAGCTGAAGAAAAACAGCCTCAAAGCATGATGCTGCCACCACCATGCTTCACGGTGGGTATGGTGTTATTTTGGTGATGTGCAGTGTCATTGTTGCGCCAAACATATCTTTTTAAATTATGGCCAAAAAGTTTAACCTTGGTTTCATCAGACCATAACAAGTTTTCCCACATGCTGTTGGTAGACTTCAGATGTCTTTTTGTAAAATTTAGCCGGTCTTGGATGTTTTTCTTCGTAAGAAAAGGCTCCCGTCTTGCCACTCTACCCCATAGCCCAGACATATGAAGAATAAAGGAGATTGTTGTCACATGTACCACACAGCCAGATAGATATTCCTGCAGCAACTTTAATGTTGCTGTAGGCCTCTTAGCAGCCTCCCTGAACAGTTTTATTTTCATCAATTTTGGAGAGACGTCCAGTTCTTGGTAATGTCACTGTTGTGCCATATTTTCTTCACTTGATAATGACTGTCTTCACTAATGCCTCAGAAATTATTTCATACCCTTCTTCTGATTGATACCTATTAACAATGAGATCCCTCTGATGCTTTGGAAGCTGCGGACCATGGCTTTTGCTGTAGGATGCGAATAACTAAATTTCAGGAAAGACCTACTAGAACAGCTGAAATTTATTTGGGGTTAGGCACTTTAAATGATGGCAGGTGTCTACTGACTCCTATTTAACACAAGTTTGAATGTGATTGCTTAATTCTGAACACTACATCCTCAGTTATAAGAGGGTGTGCACACTTATTTAATTTTTTTATTTTTATTTAATACCTACAAGTTCTCAAAGCACATTACACCTGCGATCTGCTGATCGTGCTGCAATGCTTTACAGGATCCTAAGAAAAAAAATTGTAAATGTAATTTTTTTTTTAACCTTTTTTTAGGTGAACTTATCCTTTAATCTACCTTTGACAGAACCATCTTTGTTTAGGCATCATCCAGAGACACCATCTACTTTCCGATGGTGCAAGATGGCAGGTCAGCATTTAAGCAATCATGGCTGTGCAGTTTTTAGCTGCGTTCACACAAATCAGGCCCTTGATGCTCCCTTTCACTGTATGACTTGCTAGAAAGTTATTATGTACAGTCTACTTGATTACTGAGGGAGAGGAGAGCAGCGGGCAGGTGACATCATCTTAGCCTAGACAAAGTGTCTTGACATCAAGGACTGTTATTTTATTAAATGGCCTGGAGTGGTGGATTTGGCCCGCGGGCCTTGTGTTTGACACCTGTGGTCTACAGAATACCAAAACTATACATTATCCTTAAAAGTGATTGTAAAGTCTTGTTTTTCTTTCTCTAAAATGAGCAAACATGTTATACTTACCTGCTCTGTTGCAGTGGTTTTGCACAGGGCAGCCCAGATCCTCCTCTTCTCGGATGCCTCTTCAACTCTCCTAGCCTCTCCCTCCTGTCGAGTGCCCCCACAGCAAGGCACTTGCTATGGGGGCACCTGAGCCGAGTCACAGCTCCCTGTGTCCTTTCAGACACAGAGCCCAGGTTTGGCCCCACCCCCCCTCCCCCCTGATTGGCTAATTGACTTTGATTGACAGCAAAAGGAGACAATGGCGCCGCTTTTTTGTCTCAGCAAATCAGGAGGAGAGTCCGGGACAGCCAAGGCACTCATGGACATCACTGGAGAGAGATGGGGCTCTGGTAAGTATTAGAGGGGCGAGGGGGGCTGCTGCACACAGAAGTTTTTTTTATCTTAATGCATAGAATGCATTAAGAAAAAAAACCTTCTGACTTTACAACCCCTTTAAAGCAGAGCTCCACCCAAAAGAGCAAGCTCTGCTTCTTCACAAAAGGTTTTGACAGGTACCCGCTCCAACTTCCAGGTAAGATTGCTGCGGCGATCTACGAGTTTGTCCAGCCCTTCCTCCTTCTCCCGGCTGCCTTCTGGGACACACACAGGTCCCAGAAGGCGGCGGTTCCATCCAGAAAGTGCAGCGTGACTCGCGCAAGCGCAGTAGGAAACTGGCTGTGAAGTCTGAAGGCTTCACTGCTGGTTTCCCTTAGTGAAGATGCCGACGCCTGCACCCAAAGCCGATTGAAGAATTGGCTTGGATGTCGACATCGCTGGATCCCTGGTCAGGCGAGTGTCCTTTTATTAAAAGTCAGCAGCTACAGTATATGTAGCTGCTGACTTTTAATATTTTTTGGGGGGAGACTGGAGCTCCTCTAACTTTCTGAATGTTAAGGGATAACTTCACCCTTAAGATAGCAATGGAGGTAATTCACAGTTTGATTTCTTTTTTTACTGCTTCATGTACCATACCTGGTGTAGCAGGAAGGTTCCTTGACAGGACAGTCCTCCAGAGTGATCTACCACGGCCGGGATGTACCTGAGACAAAGCACCAAAGATAGGTCAACAGCTGACTACATAAGTAAGCCCCTTTTAATAACTGTGCTGTGTTTGTACTTACTCCCCCGTTGGCTCAAGTTCGCTGATCTCAAACCACACCAATAGGTCGTATTTGCTGACGCTCTGCCCGAGACTTGTCTTGTTCAGAGGATTGAGTTTGGTGGCCGGAACTGTCGGAGAAAAGCAAGCCAGTATTAAATATTCTGCAGTTAAAACACGAACCCAAACTACTGGGTGGACCTACGGGGGCCTAAATCGTTACTAAACGCCACAAGTTAACTGGAATACTAACCTGGTCTCTTTGGAGCCCTCTCTGGTAGGCAGGTAGGGATGGGCAGAGAAAGAAAAGATGGAAATTGATCCGCCCTGTCTTGGAGGCTGGCAGAGAGAGCGTTTGCATGTTCTGAAAAAGTGTCCAGTACGGGATCACTAATGTAGCCAGACATCAGGTACCGGACCAGATTGATCTTTCTCTCTCCTGCCACCAAGACAGGTTATACACAGAACGGGCAGGAGGTGGGTGGGGGGGGGGGGGCACAAAGTGAGTCGGTGAAGGCAGAGGGCAAGGGAATGAATACAATCAGATAAAATAAAAAATGATGTCATCATGGTCACCATGCAGCAAAGGAAACATAAATAAAAATAAAATTACTGAGTGATGCAGCATGCAAAGCAACAAAACACATGTGAAAAATAAAAACTCCTGGGAAGGATGGATATTATTTAAAGGGTCAGTCCACGCAAAATAGATATCTGGGTGGACACTAGTTAGCCACAAAAAAAGAAGAATTCGCCCTTGGGACTTTGAGTGAGGTGAGCACTATGGAGCCAATAAAATAACTAGAGTAATTACAGTATATATTTAATTCAAGTAAAAAGCAGTACATACATTAATGTCATGAACATGAGCCAATTCATACAGAATACAAAAATTAGGTAAATAATATTACAAGTAACTGTCCCGACAGTTACTTGTAATATTATTTAACCTAATTTTTGTATTCTGGGATGAAAACAGACACAGCGGTATGCATTTGCTCTGATTGATAAAACTTCTACCCTGGTTTATCAAAGATCAGACTGCAACATTTCAAATAAAACTTTTCCACAGAAAATTCACATACCCGGCTTGGAGAGGGGCATCGGTGAGGGAAAGTAACGCCGGGATGGCTGTGCTGGACTGCAAAACAAAACAGATAAAAAGTCATACAACATGAATGGCTAAACAGATGTGGCGACCTGCGATTAAATTGCTGCACTGCTGTTGCCAAATCCCCCATTCCCTTTTCAACACAGGAAAGGGAACGGACAGATTTTCTAGCAACTTGGAAATCTCTTTGAGTGATGATGAGTTTTTCCCAGTAAACACCATTTGTCTCGTGGTCGCAAGCAAAGGACTATATTTGGCCTAACTGCTGTCACACATTACTGTTAGCCCTCCTTTACACTTGCAGTGCCCTCTGAAGAGCGATCCAAGGTGGACTGCTTTTCAGAGGGTGCTAGACTGTCAGGAGGCAATAAGTCGCCTCCTGATTTTATCACATTCAGTGGTGTGACCTATCCTTGGGCATTTTCGGAATTTGCCTTTACTCCTTCCCTTATGGTAACATTCCTACCAATGGTGGCCCGTCGATTAGGAGCACCGCCTAATCGACGGGCTGAATCTAATAGATAGATTCATTCATATCCACGGCCGCCTATTCATGCATCCACAATGCCCGAGGAGGGCAGGGAAAGCAGCCGCCAAAAAAAGATGACCACCTGCCGCCACTGATCTCTACATATGGTTTAATGGACTGTGGTTGTTCATTGTCTAATATCACATTTACAATCACATTTACCACATAATTCCAAGGACTTTTTGATTCATCGCATATTGATTTATTTATTGATTGATGCCTTTAATTTATGCATTGTATATTGATTATGTTTGAATGCACTGGGTTTTTTTTCACACTAGAGATAACATTTCCCTGTGTATATAGCACTTTGTCATGTATTGGTTATACACTTTGGAGTTTTATATGCACAAAGCACTTTTGATGGCATAATTTGTAGCGCTGCATTTTTTTTTGTCCCAATAAGACGCCTCCTGATTGTCAATTTTTTTCCCGAAAAAAACCTGCAAATATGCACCGCAACCACGTGCATTGCATGGTGTTACAGGGCTCCTGCAGCATTCAGTTGAATGGATCGCGTTTGGCAGGTGGTAGTGCCCACCAAACGTGACAAGGGGATAATGTTTACATCCCTGTCTGCTACCTTTGAGCTTAAAGATGTTGTAAAGATAAATGTTTTTTCACCTTAATGCATCCTATGCATTAAGGTGAAAAAACATCCGACTGTACCGGCCCCCCCCCCCCCGAACCCCCATTTTACTTACCTGACCCCTAGAAAATCCTGCACGTGTCCACGTCATCCTCTTCGGTTCCCAGCCTGGCCGTTGATTGGCTAGACTGGACGAATTGATAGCAGCGCAGCCAATGGCTGGCGCTGCTGTCAATCACAGCGGATGACGCGGCACGCCGGGGGGAGGGGCCGAGTGATACATTCGGCGGCTATGCCCGCCGCTGTATCACGGGAGCGTGCTCGCAAAAGCTTTCCACCATGCAAGCTCGCTTGCATGAAGGTGGAAAGCTTTTGCGAGGAGGAGCCGAGACAGCCGCCAAGGGACCCCAGAAAACAGGGTTAGGGGCCACTCTGTGCAAAATGAGCTGCACAGTGGAGGTAAGTATAACATGTTTGTTATTTAAAAAAAATAATTCTGCCTTTAGTGTTGCTTTAAGGGGGAGCCATTGAGGGGGCAGTAAACCCCCCCCCCCCCCCAGTGTAAACAAGGCCTATGCCAGACATAAAGGCAATCAGAGTTCCACTTTTATCCTCCAACAAATCACGGAAAACATGAAGATCTAGGACCTAGTTGGTACTTTTAGGAAAACAAACAAACAAAAAGAACCATTCTTCTGTCAGATAATTCAGACACTTTTTTGTATTTCCGGCCTCCTTTTTGGCGTTACCTGAGATCCTGACCCTGCAGGTGAAATGGATGCTGCTGGTAATGTCCAAATACTTCAAATACAATGGGTTTGGTCTTGATGTATTCTGCAAAGGATTCAGTCACTTCTACAGCAATCTAATCAGAAGAAGAAGAAGATGTATCAGCTTCATCAGTCAGATCATAGTAGATCAGGAGGACAGAACACTGAGATACTTACATTTTGTACATGGTAGAAACCCAGCGGATTCCCACGCCCGTTATTTTTCAGGGGTTCTGTAGAAAAGGCCTCATCGTGCCGATGGAGGAAACTGGAATGCAAAGGTTTTAGAAATTAAAACCCCACTATACTGAGACATAAAGTTTCCCACACAATAAATGCAATCCTCCACCTTCATCATCACCTTATCTGGCCAGGACATACGACTGATTAGTAGGTTCAGTTGAAACGAGTTCCTTCCTTCATGCCCTCACATCCAGAGATATTAGTCCTGCAACTTGCAGGTTGAAGATTTCTAGTTCTGGGCATGGGGTGAGTGTAAGGCAACCGAGTGGGGGGGCGCCGAAACCGAGCAGAGCCGAATGGCGCCGTTCGGAAAGGCATGGAGATACTCCGTTCCCGAGCCTTTCCGAGGTGTCTTAGGGCCTTTCCAGGTGTTTCCGAGGTTCTCCGACGCCCCCCCACCTCTGGCCACATGCGGAACAAATTATTTTCGTTTTCATTGACTTTAATGGGGAAACTCGCTGGAACGGATAATGCTCGTAATCCAAGGTTCCACTGTATGTCTTTATAAAGCTGATGTGGTGTCCATATACTTTGGCTAGAAAGTGTATACTCATGCCTTGGACTATCTACAAAACACAAAGACTCACTTGAACTGACAGAAGATATCGGCATATTCTGGTGGAATGCCACTGGCTTGCAGGACGGTGACACGGAAGGTGAAGACACTGCCGATCTTCAGGTGTTCCCCTACATCTTCAGAGAAGCCTTCCATCATCATTTTTCCATCTAAGAGGCTGCCTGATTTCATGTCTATGGAAAAGAGGAAGGTGATCGGTCAGAAGAGTAAAGAACTGACATAGGCTGGACATAAAACCATGTTCTTGTGTCACATCCAACTGCTACAAGACAATTATTCTGCGTCAGGCAAAGCGTCAGGCAAAGCATGCGTGTGTCATAGGAGTCACCACTAGACAATGGACCGGATTCAGGTAGAATTGCCCATTATTTACGGAGGCGCAGGGCAACGTTTTTGTCCTGCGCCCCCGCAAATTTGCTCCGCTGCCCTTGATTCACGGAGCAGAAGCTTTCCCGACGTGCATTGCGGCAAATGACGTTGCAAGGACGTCATTTGCTTCAAAGTGAACGTGAATGGCGTCCAGCGCCATTCACGATTCACTTACGCAAACTACGTGAAGTTCGAATTTCGCGACGCGGGAACGACGGGTATACGTAACATGGGCTGCCCCTGCTAATAGCAGGGGCAGCCTTGCGCGGAAACCGCCGTACGCAAACGACGTAAACTGCGTACGCAGTGCTCGCGTAACGTTGTGAATCGGCGTAAGTATGCAATTTGCATACTATACGCTGAGCACAACGGGAACGCCACCTAGCGGCCATCGCAAGAATGCAGCCTAAGATATGCGGGCATAAGAGCCTTATGCCACGCATATCTTAGGCTGCAGTCGGCGTAACGAGGTTCCTGAATCAGGAGCATTCGTTACGCCGGCGCAAGTAAGCAATTGCGCTGCGTAACTATGGATACGCAGACGCAATTGCTTACTGAATCCACCCCAATGTTTGTAAGTTACACGACTTACTGAACACTGTGCTAGACAATGCTTTTGTGTCACATGACTCACCCATCTCGGCCAGTCGGTTCACCTCCTCCATAGGAGTGTTCATTTCCGAATTCTGACCCTGCCCTTCCACGATGCGCAGTTCTTCCAGTGACAGCCCCGAGCGGGTGAGGACTGTGGATGTCATGTCGTACTGCGAAACAGAAAAACAAAAGCCATTCTTTAATGTCACGTCCATGTGGCTTTTTCAAAAGGAGCATTCTAATTTATTCAAGGAAATCTGGGTTTCTCAATAATGAAACAGTTAAAATGGTGATTCACTATTGTGAAGATAAAACAATACCCTTCAACTCACTTAGTGTTACTAAACCCACAATAGTACAATCAGTCTGTATATGCAGTAAAGCATGCTTGTTATACTCACTGTGAAACCTAAGGGGTTAATCCTCTGCATTGTGTAAAAAGGCTGTTTGATCCTGTCTTCTCTCATCCTCCCCTTCTTCCACTGTCCCCAATCAAAATCCTGATAAGACAGAGCCTTGGCAGCACTCTGTGCAAGCTCAGTGTGGTGTGTATTGCTAGAGAGGTTTTTTTTTCCCCTTGGGATGCATGTGATCAGCAAAAGGGCCAATCAGCACTGTCCAGACAGAGGGTCAGGGGTCCTGCAGCCTCATAGGATAGTCAGAGGAGAATGAAAACTACTCCTACAAGCTTTAACCAGACACTGATAGAAGTCACTAGACTGCTCTAACTGCTGATGAGAAAGGGTATTTGGCAGTTGATATTTACTAAAATAATTGCATTTCCATGTTCTGTGTACTGTGGGAGACCAGATATAGTGAATGCAGGGTCCTGGGTTTAATTTCACTTGAAGACCCCTGTCTTTTTTTTTTGTAATCACTGTGTACTATTGGCGAGATTCCCCATCACTTATTGCCCCAGAGACACAACAGAAAGTGAAATTATTTTCAAAGAAAAAGGGAACTCCTCTCTTAGACCCCTTTCACACCGAGGTGCTTTACAGCCTGTAAAGCCCCTGTAAAGTGCCTCTTCTGCAGTCCCAGTGTGAAAGCCGGATGCTTTCACACTGGGGCAGTGCACTTGCAGGACAGGAGAAAAAGTTCTGCAAGCAGCATCTTTGGGGCCCCTGCCTATTAAAATCACTTTCTGTAAGGGTCACTAGGACAAACCAGACTGGGTGCGTCTCACTAGCGGGGACTCAAATAAATCTGACAGGGGTCCCACGCTATCAAAAAAGTTTTGGCTCCGACATGCATACGTTAAAGCAGAGGTAGGCAACCTCGGAGAGGTGGAGATCTATCTGAACGACATAGAAGAGATCATAGGTCACCAGCCCATAGTGCGCTATTTTTTATAGGAAATAACCTAGCATGGCCCCATTAAAAAGGAAGGTTTTCTACGTGCCCCCTTCTCGCTGCAAGACAACCCGGATGTGCAGTGCAGCGCAGTGAGGCATGCTGCATAATATCGCACCTCACCTGGATGGTACTGCATAGCAGGTGAAGCGCACTGTGATGCTTTGTGGTGACATGAATAAAGAGAAGTAAAAAAAAGGGAGCTGTGTAATGTGATAAAACACGCATCACACGACTCCCTGGTGCACATCACTGCAGCCAAAAATGGACTTTTGCCCGATCACCAATCACTTTCCCTTGGGGCACTCGTGCAGGCACGCTCCCGTGTCCTGCTGCTGACTCGGCTCCGCCCCCGCTTCATTTGATTTGATTGACAGCAGCGGGAGCCAATGGCTGCGCTGCTATCAATCTATCCAATCAGGACCCAAGACATCGGCTGGAGCGGGTGTGTTCGTCCCCAGCGCTGGAACGATCGGGCTCAAATAAGTAAAACAGGGGCTCTGGGGGGCTGCTGCGCTACAGAAGGTTTTTCACCTTAAAGGGGTTGTAAAGGCTCATGTTTGTTCACCTTAATACATCCTATTCATTAAGGTGAAAAAAAAATCCAATGATTACCAGCCCCTCACTTTACCTACCTGAGCCCTAGAAAGTCCCGCGTTGCAAACGCGCTCGATCGTTCCTCTGGCTTCTCGGCTCTATATTGGATAAACTGATAGCAGCACAGCCATTGGCTCACACTGCTGTCAATCAAATCCAATGACACGGGTGCCGGGGCCGAGTCCTGCAATTGGCGGCTATGGATGCCGAATGCAGGACTCGGGAGCGCGCCCGCAAGGTAACTCTCTTGGGAGAGTGCTTCCCAGAGAGGGTTAGCTATTGCGGGGAGGAGCCGAGAGAGCCGTCGTGGGACCCCAGAACCGGTGGATCGGGGCCACTCTGTGCAAAACTAACTGCACAGTGGAGGTAAGTATGACATGCTTGTTATTTAAAAAAAAAAAAAATTATCTAATAGAATGCATTAGGGCCGTGGTCTCCAAACTGCGGCCCTTTGCTTGCATTTATCTGTCCCTTGGGGCACCATTTCATCCACTGAAACTAACTGTGGGGCATAATCCCTCCCACTGACACCAACGATGGAGTCCAATTTCCACCATTGGCACCAACAATGGGGCCCGATGACACCAATGTTGGAGCCCAATTCTTTCCTATGACGCCAATGATGGGGCACTATTCCTCCCAATGACATCAACAAAGGGGCACAATTGCTTCTATTGACACCAAAGAAAGGGCATTGTTTTTTCCCCACTGACATCAGGACCTGTTCTACGCCCAGTGATTACAGTCCGGCCCCCCTAATGTCTGAAGGACCGTAAACTGGCCCTTTGTTTTAAAAGTTTGGAGACCCCTGCATTAGGGTGAAAAACACCAAAGGTTTACAACCCCTTTAGGTCCATACTTCTCTTTTAAATCATCTATATTTTTATAACACCTATAATAAGTTCTCTCAATTTGTTTGTATTTCTTCCACTGTGCAGGAATAACATTTCTCTGTATAACAAAGTCTATTGTGATTCCTACCTTATTGAAGTAATCATTGTCAAAGGAGATCTTAGCGGTCCCGGACTGTCGTATTCCAGAACCATAATCTGGAGCTTCCTCGTCTCCTATAAAGGAGAAAAAAAGTGGGCACAGTTACAGCAAATCATTTTTTTGTAAACAACCTGGCGGGACATCTTGGCCCGGATTTACATACATCGGTGCATATTTATGCCGCCGTAGCGTATCTCCTTTACGCTACGCCGACGTAGCGCAGAGAGGCAAGCACTGGATTCACAAAGCCAGTGCTGCCAAATCTGCGCTGGGTTTCCTAGGCGTAAGCCGACTTAGGCGTGAGTCATGCAAATGAGGAGTGACCCCATGCAAATGATGATGAGTCTCAGACAGATACGTATAATGAACGGCGCATGCGCCGTCCCGTGGACGAATCCCAGTGCGCATGCTCAGAATCATGTCGGAACTACTCCCTAAAGATACGCCGGATCACTGCCTATGGTGTGAACGTAACCTACGCCTAGTCATATTCACGTCCTACGTAAACTACGTAAAATACGTCGGCTTGTGTTCCCTGGTGCAGCCATTTGCATGGATGCTGCTAAGTTACACCTCCTTTATGGGGCATAACTTTACACCGGACGTATGACTTTACGCGCACTGCGTCGGACGTACGTACGTTCGTGAATCGACTTATCTCCTTCATTTGCATATGTGAATAGAAAATCAATGGGAGCACCAAATGCGTCCAGCGTAAATATGCGCCCACGATACGCCGGGGTAGGCAAGTTACGTCGGTCGGATGAAGCCTATTTTTAGGCGTATCTCAGTTTGTGGGCACGGCGCATAGATACGACGGCGCATATTTGCACTTACGCGGCGTATCTCAAGTGCTTTGTGAATCCGGGCCCTATTCTCTACTCATAAAACTTTGCTTTAGAGACAGAAAAAGAAAGAAAATAGCACTAACCTGCTATTGCTTGTACTGCAACACGCAAGAAACCGCGTACATCCCCCTTCTCACTCACTATGGCCACCCGATGGACCAAAGGAACCGGGAAGAACAGGTTACTGAGATAAACAAATGCTCTGAAAAAGAGACCAAAAAGGATTTGCTGTCACATAGGAAAGGAAAAGGAGTTGATGTCCCCCAGACAATCTACTGATCCCATCTTTTAGATCTCATTTATCAATAGCTGGGAAAAGAACCAGTTCTGTTGTCACAGAAGCTGAACATTTGACCTCCTATCCTCAACCCATACATACATTCCGAAATAATAATAAAAAAAAAAGAAAATAAAAAAAGGGGGGCGGGGGACGACAGATTACAGGACCAGTTTTTCTTTCAGTCGCAGTGAAAAATAAGGCCCAGTGAATACCCATGCCTCTATTCACATAGATGTTATATGTGGTAGTTATAGACAACAATGTATCTTATGTAGCACAAAAGTGACACCATTAATAAAACATCCTGATCACATGACCACCCCAAACACATTTATTCAGCTTTCAGGGGTTAGAAGTAACAAAATAAATAGAAAGCACAAACCAACTAGCTAAAAAATAAGTAACAAATGAAACAGAATGCATAAAATAAAGATTAATAAGCCATGTAGCAGCATTACAAACATAAAAAGGAATACAAAAATATTATTAAACTGCAAAAAAAGAAAAAGATGAGAACCAAAGATTACAACACTACTGGGTTCCGAGCCTCCCGTCAGATGCCTATTGGAATGAGGGGTGTCCAGAAATCGTGGGCTTTGTCACAAAATAAAAACTGTTCTGGTTGGCCAAGGCACCCATCTTATATTTCTAGTGCATAATGGGGAACTTTTTTTTTTTAATCTCCTGGCATTGTAAGAGCTGATATTAGACAAGTCTGATCACAAGAAATACTAAAAGAAAAAGCAGAGGGTGCCAATTAAGTGAAGTATATCCATATCATGTATTAAAAACACACAAATGGCAACTCACATGATAAAAGGTAATAGTGCTCCTACTACCCTTTAGCCAGATTCAGAGACAGCAGCGTATTTTTGTGCGGGCGTAGCGCATCTCATATGCGCTACGCCGACGTAACTCTGAGAGGCAAGAGCAGTATTCACAAAGCACTTGCTCCCTAAGTTACGTCGGCGTAACGTAAATGGGCCGGCGTAAGCCCGCCTAATTCAAATTAGGAAGGTAGTGGGCGTGTTGTATTAAAATTAGCCGTGACCCCATGTAAATGAATTCCCGAACGAAAGGCGCATGCTCAGAATCACGTCATATATACTTCCTAAGGTACGTCGGCTCAATGCTTTCGACGTGAACGTAACCTACGCCCAGCCCCATTCACGTACGACTTACGCAAACAACGTAAAATCCGACGGCTGTTCCGACGTCCATACCCTATGAGGCTTAACTTTACGCCGGACGTATGCCTTACGTAAACGGCGTAGCTTACTGCGACGGGCACAAGTACTTCCAAGAATCGGCGTATCTAGGTCATTTACATATTCGACGCGTAAATCAATGGAAGCGCCCCTAACGGCCAGCGTAAATATGCACCCAAGATACGACGGCGTAGGAGACTTACGTCGGTCGGATGGAGACAGAATTCAGGCGTATCTGTTTTAAAGAATATGGCGCATAGATACAACGGCGCATCCTAGAACTTACGCGGCGTAACAACAGATACGTCGGCGTAAGTTCTCTCTGAATCAAGCCCTCCAAATATATATTTTTTCCTTTTTTATAAGTGATCACATTCCCTCTGTTCTCAGCTGAATAAGAGCTGGGGGAGAAGAAGCAACAGCAGCACACTTCCCAGTGAATGGCTGTGCAGTGGGGGCCGTGTCAGGGCAAGTCTGATCATTGGAGGAGAGTACACAGAGTTCCCAGCATAGCTAGAGAATCGACTAGGTGTGCTCTCCTGCTTGGTGTGGTCAGTTTTGAATAGGAAAGCAGAAAGACTGGCAGGAACACCAGGGATTTCACATAAAGGAAGCAATACAAAGAAAAGCGGAGACTTTCTCATACAAGTACATGGCACAGCAGTCACATATCAGGAATATGGGGTAACAAACTCTTTAAATGTTTCAGCATGTTTTACCCTTGAACCTTTATAGATCATATAGGACAGGGGGAGGGCTGGGGAGAATGCACTGTGATATGCTTGCATTTGCTACCACTTTAAGTTACATTACTTTCATTGAAATACATGTGTTGCGATTTGTAATGCATAATATAGTTAATATTCCCATCGCACACGTTCCTGAATAGGGCTTAGAAATGTCTGGTGCTGAAGCAACAACCAGCTGGAATTGGAGAGATCACAGATTAAAGTTCACATATTTGCCAGCATACCACGGATCATTAAATAGCATCCAAAATCTGAATTGAAAAACAATCACATCACAAGGGTCGGAGACCGGTTTTCCGATTGGCCAAAATGAGGGTGGGCTCGTGGCTCAGAGCATTGCGCCAGGAGCCCACCCAGGTGTTACAACAGCGAATGAATATTTGCTATTGAAACACTGATCCTCAATCTGGCCAATCAGAAGCAGGTCTGAGACCGGTTTTCCGATAGGCCGAAAAGAGCAGAGTCCCAATTAGCCGCCGAGGAGGGAGGAAACGGAAACCGCCTAGATGCCCGTAGAGAGCAGGGGAAGGAAAAACCGCTGCTGAGCAAAGGAAGCTGTCGTTGAAGCACTGCCCACCATAGATAGGGTAAGTACACCCCGACCGATCGACCTGGGGGGCGCTGGTGGTACTGTTTGCCGCCCCCCCACCCAGGGCTGGACTGGGACAAAACTTTGGCCCTGGACTTCATCCAGACTGCCCCACAGGTGTCTCCAATGGCGGCCGGTACTCTTATAGGCAGTACCAGTGGGGAAGCTAGACATTATTTCAACCGGGGCAAAGAATCAGTTTGGTGCCCCCCCTTATGGGACAAGATTAGGCAGAAGTGAGAAACTCCCAGGCCATAGCTGTCTGTCCCCTCCCCCATGCTCCTCTGTCGTCCCCCCTGCTCCTCTGGTCCTCCCCTTGCTTCTCTGTTCCCCCCAGGCGAGTGCTGCGAGGAGGGAGAGGAGGTGAGCGCTGAGACAACGGCGGGGGGGCGGCGGTCCGTTGTCACTGAAGCCGGCCCACTGACCCATCGGCCCACCGGGAAACTCCCTGTAGTCCCAATGGCCAGTCCATCCCTGCCCCCAGCCCAAAAAGAAAAGTTACCACCGGACTCCACTGCAAGGGGAACATAGTGCAACCTTTCTGAGCCATGCAGGACCACTTTGTCAGGCATGATGCTCCAAAATATGTCCCTTGAGTTGAAAACATTTTGGATGCTATTTGATGACCGTAGTGTACTGGAAAATATGTGCACTACAAGTCCAAAGTCGCATAAGGGTGAATAGAGTCTTTAACGAAAACTAAGACAAAGAGTTTTTGTTTGGCAATGGTTTTACCACAATTAGTTACTGGTAAGACAACTGAACATCGGTGATGGCCTTTCATAAGGTTCCCTTCGCAGTGAAGGCTTACTAACTAAAGAAATTTTAACTTTTGAGATCATGAACCAATAAAATGGCTGTACTTTAGACAACAGCTAGTGAGAAAGCTTGGTTTTTAATCTCTGGAATACCCCTCATTCATAGCCAGGGACGAGAGGACAGGGAATACATTAGTTGCAAGGTTGGTGAGGTGATGGCAAACCAAAACTAAAAGAAACAGAATCCAAATTAATTCAACATAAAAAATAAAAAAAACAACAACATATGCTTTGTATACGGTTAAAATGAAAATTAAAACCATGAGCAAAAACTGGGTCAAGGGTGCGTCACACTCTGCCGCTCTACTGACTCCCCAACATGCGACAAGGCTGGAAGAACAAGCTCTCGTTTTACCCGCCTGAGAAGCAACATGTATAGAATCTGCCTTGTTACAAATAGAGCTAAAAATATTTGTGAATATTGAAAAAAAATGAATCCAGAACATTAAACTTTCCATTTAAATATTTAGAAAGAATGAATACGCTATTTATCAAATGTGTTTTTAAAAATATATTGTATGATTTTTATTTTGTGGTGTGTGCTTACCAAAAACTACCACTAATATCAAATGAAAGAACGAGCTGTAAAAACATCTAAGCTTTATAAGAGTAGCCAAGACAATACAGCAGAGCAGGCTTTCTCTACCAGGGTTCCTCTGGAGGTTGCTAGGGGTTCCTTGAGAAATGACCAATGACAGACTGATCTCCCACATACAAGGACTACCAATGTGAGGGGGCAATTTTTGATTGACATTCAATGTAAGGGGGCATTTCTTCACTGATCACCAATGTAAGGGGGCAATTCTCCACTAACCACCAATGTAAGGGGGCATTTCTTCACTGACCACCAAAGTAAAAGGGAATTTCTCCATTGATCACCAATGTAAGTGGGAATTTCTCCAGTGATCACCAATGTAAGTGGGAATTTCTCCAGTGATCACCAATGTAAGGGGGCACTTCTCCACTGATCACCATTGTAATGGGGCACTTCTCCACTGATCACCAATGTAAGGGGCCAATACTCCACTAACCACCAAAGTAAAAGGGAATTTCTCCATTGATCACCAATGTAAGGGGCCAATACTCCACTAACCACCAAAGTAAAAGGGAATTTCTCCATTGATCACCAATGTAAGTGGGCATTTCTCCAGCGATCATCAATGTAAGTGGGCATTTCTCCATTGATCATCAATGTAAGTGGGCATTTCTCCAGCGATCATCAATGTAAGTGGGCATTTCTCCATTGATCATCAATGTAAGTGGGCATTTCTCCATTGATCATCAATGTAAGTGGGCATTTCTCCAGTGATCATCAATGTAAGTGGGCATTTCTCCAGTGATCATCAATGTAAGGGGGCACTTCTCCACTGATCACCAATGTAAGGGGCCAATACTCCACTAATCACCAATGTAAGTGGGCATTTCTTCACTGACCACCAAAGTAAAAGGGAATTTCTCCATTGATCACCAATGTAAGTGGGAATTTCTCCATTGATCACCAATGTAAGTGGGAATTTCTCCATTGATCACCAATGTAAGGGGCCAATACTCCACTAACCACCAATGTAAGTGGGCATTTCTTCACTGACCACCAAAGTAAAAGGGAATTTCTCCATTGATCACCAATGTAAGTGGGAATTTCTCCATTGATCACCAATGTAAGTGGGAATTTCTCCATTGATCACCAATGTAAGTGGGCATTTCTCCACTGATCACCAATATAAGGGGGAATTTCTTCACTGACCACCAATGTAATAAGGAATTTTCCCACTGATCATCAATGTAAGGGGGCATTTATCCACCAATCACCAATGAAATGAAGAATTTCTCCACTGATCACTATTTTAAGGGGACATTTCTTCACTGAACACAAATGTTAAAGGACACAATTTTAATGACAAGTAGTAAAAGGGGACACTACAGTTTTCAGAGTCTGTGTTTCTTTCCTGGCCACTATTATTTTTTAGAAATTGTATAGAGAAAAGGGGTTTTGGCAAACATTCAGCTCAGAGTGTCAAATATTCTAGATGTGTCATATTCTTAATTCTGTTATTTAAAACTTTCAATCGCTTACTTTTTACTGTAAAATGAGATCTTAAAATAATTTCAAATGTTTGTCCAAGGGTAAAAGGTTGAGAAAAGCTGCAGTAGAGGAACACACTTAAGGTTACAGATAACCTGTTCTATTTAGTCAACTGATGCATTTACAAGAAGTGGATATCTTGTATACTAAACCAAATATAATAATAAAGTAGCTTGTGTAAGTTCACTGGGAAGTGGGGATGTCATCAAACAGGGATTGTGCCTTTGTACGAGTGGAGTTTACAAAGGCACCAGATGGGAAACTACCCAAGCACCTGTGATTCAGCCATGACAGTACTGTTTGGGAGGCTGTTGCATGCATGTGCACCTTCAGGTACCTACAATTCATACCTTCAGCAGTCTGTTCTCATTCCCCTCACTGAAACTCAAAGGATAAGATACAACAGGCCTCAATAAGCAACATATCCAAGCTCCCCACCATACTGCACTGGGAGACTGAATGGAAGCCATCCAAGCTCCCACCATACTGCACTGTGAGACTGAATGGAAGCCATCCAAGCTCCCCACCTTACTGCACTGGAAGACTGAATGGAAGCCATCCAAGCTCCCCACCATACTGCACTAAGAAACTGAATGGAAGCCATCCAAGCTCCCCACCTTACTGCACTGGAAGACTGAATGGAAGCCATCCAAGCTCCCCACCATACTGCACTAAGAAACTGAATGGAAGCCATCCAAGCTCCCACCATACTGCACTGAGATACTGAATGGAAGTCATCCAAGCTCCCCACCATACTGCACTGGAAGACTGAATGGAAGCCATCCAAGCTCCCACCATACTGCACTGGGAGACTGAATGGAAGCCATCCAAGCTACCACCATACTGCACTGGGAGACTGAATGGAAGCCATCCAAGCTCCCACCATACTGCACTGGGAGACTCAATGGAAGCCATCCAAGCTCCCCACCTTACTGCACTGGAAGACTGAATGGAAGCCATCCAAGCTACCACCATACTGCACTGGGAGACTGAATGGAAGCCATCCAAGCTCCCACCATACTGCACTGGGAGACTCAATGGAAGCCATCCAAGCTCCCCACCTTACTGCACTGGGAGACTGAATGGAAGCCATCCAAGCTCCCCGCCATACTGCACCGGGAGACTGAATGGAAGCCATCCAAGCTCCCACCATACTGCACTGGGAGACTGAATGGAAGTCATCCAAGCCTCCCATCATACTGCACTGGGAGACTGAATGGAAGCCATCCAAGCTCCCAACCATACTGCACTGGGAGACTAATTGGAAGCCATCCAAGCTCCCCACCATACTGCACTGGGAGACTGAATGGAAGTCATCCAAGCCCCCCATCATACTGCACTGGGAGACTGAATGGAAGCCATCCAAGCTCCCAACCATACTGCACTGGGAGACTGAATGGAAGCCATCCAAGCTCCCCACCATACTGCACTGGGAGACTGAATGGAAGCCATACAAGCTCCCCACCATACTGCACTGGGAGACTGAATGGAAGTCATCCAAGCCCCCCATCATACTGCACTGGGAGACTGAATGGAAACCCTGATTTAATGTTGTGGGCAACACAACGCAACAACAGTTTTCCCTACAAAATAATTTGATAAACAAGGCCCAGTGTTAGTTCTGACAAGGAAAACAAGATATGTCCAACAAGGCTGCCCATCACATTCAGAACCAACAGGGAAGTACGGCAGGTGGGACAAAGGTAAACTTCTACATGAAAAGTATCTGCACAGAACTTGAGTTGCATCTATTTATGGTCTGCTGATTATACTGACATTCAGTTTTCACTGAAGATCCCCTCTGCGTATATATTTTAAATGAACAGTTAGAATTGCTCCTGAATTGTAATGAAAGGTGGACAAGTCCTATGTGGTTGCACTGGAGAAAAGACTCTGAAGATGTACCAGGACACATGGCCTGTAAAATATTGAATGCTTAAAATAAGCTAAAAAACTACCAGACATTTTCATTATTATCGTTTTGGGGTTCTGTCGGGAGCTTGTCCTTCCTCACCCTTTCCTCGCACAACCTCACCAACCTTCCTACTAAAATGAACCAAGCAGAGCGGTCGTAAAACGGGTCCTGCCCATCGCTGAACAGATCCGATCCTTCCTCATTGCCGACATCTGAGCTAGTGTCGTCCACAGAAGGCTCGTCATCAAAGTCGTCCATTTGGTCCTGCTGTTCATCGGCCAGCTCTGTGATGTCTGAGTCCGCTGTTGAAAAGGTGGGGGATGGGGTGCGGTCTGCCAGCCGCTCGTTGACGCAGCCGTGGAATATGGGTGAACTGAACAGTTGTAATGGAAGATTTGTTATCACAACCCTGAGTTACACATGGAGGAGGGGGTAGGGTACACTCCAAAATAATTTATCAGCAAAACTGAGAATAAAATAAAATAAAGTGCCATGCAAAACTGAGGGAGGCACAGACTGGCACTCAGGGTACAGACGCCAAAGCTCCAGGCTGCAACCCATGGTCATCACGCTAGTCTATGAGTGTGTGCATGTATGGATCTGTATTAGTTGTGAAAGGGGATATTGGAATATACGTTTCCATGGGTCAGAGAATGATATGAACTGTTCAATGTACCCTGGTACTCATTGAAAAAGTCAATTATATATCTGCAATACCCCAACTAAGGCTACATCTACTCCCACCCCCATTCTAAGACTATTTCATCTACCCTGTAAAAGAGAAGATATACTATACTCACCTATCCTGAAGCCACTTGGGTTCGTTCACATGGCCAGCTTCAGCGTAAAGGAGAGGCATCGACAACGGCTGTAGAGCCTGGGCAATGACGTCACCCACAGGCTTGCCATCATGGGGCAGCCGTTGTCGGCTTTCCCTCCTCTACACTGAAGCCGGCGCTGGAAGCCGATCATGTGACTTGACCAGAGCGGCTTCAGAATAGGTAAGTATGGGCAACTTTTCATTTATAGGATAGATAGAAGAAGAGTCTTGGAATGGGGGGTGGGAGTAAATTTAGGCTTTGTTAGGGGTATGACTGGAATTCCACTATAAAAATACTCTAACCTAGCCAAAAACAAACTGGCCCAGGCTTAATATATGGTCCTCATTTCTGTAAAAGTCAGGATTACGCCATCAAGCTTCACCCCCCTGTCCTTCAACTGTTATAGGCCGGAGACTTTAATGCCCAGTAAAGTGGATCTAGGTGCCAGGAATAGGCAGGTATTACAGAGCCTTGAGAAAGTATTCATACCCCTTGAAATTTCCCACATTTTGTCATGTTACAACCAAAAAGGTAAATGTATTTTATTGGGATTTTATGTGATAGACCAGTGATGGTGAACCTTGGCACCCCAGATGTTTTGGAACTACATTTCCCATGATGCTCAACTACACTGCAGAGTGCATGAGCATCATGGGAAATGTAGTTCCAAAACATCTGGGGTGCCAAGGTTCACCATCACTGTGATAGACCAACACAAAGTGTCACATAATTGTGAAGTGGAAGGAAAATTATAAATGGTTTTCAACATTTTTTACCAATAACTACAGGGGAAACTCGCTTTGTTATGCGAGTACTTTGGATTATGAGCATTCTCCTGGAACGGATAATGCTTGTAATCCGAGGCTCCACTGTATGTGAAAAGTGTGGGGGGTACATTTGTATGGCGCCCCCCTGAGTCAATACTTTGTAGAATTACCTTTCCCTACAATTACAGCTTCAAGTCTTTTTGGGGATGTCTCTACCAGCTTTGCACATCTAGAGAGGAACATTTCTGCCCATTCTTCTTTGCAAAATATCTCAAGCTCTGTCAGATTGGATGGAGGGTGTCTGTGAACAGCAATTTTCATGTCTTCCCACAGATTCTCAATGTGATTTAGGTCTGGACTGTGACTGGGCCATTCTAACACATGAATATGCTGTGATCTAAACCATTCCATTGTAGCTCTGGCTGTATGTTTAGGGTCGTTGTCCTTTTGGAAGGTGAACCTCCCCCCAGACTTAAATATTTTGCAGACTTTAACAGGTTTTCTTCTAAGATTGTCCTGTATTTGTCTCCATCCATCTTCCCATCAACTCTGACCAGCTTCCCTGTCCCTGCTGAAGAAAAGCATCCCCACAACATGATGCTGCCACCACCATGTTTCACGGTGGGGATGGTGTGTTCAGGGTGATGTGCTGTGTTAGTCTTCCCCACACATAGTGTTTTGCTTTTAGGCCACAAAGTTCATCTGACCAGAGCACCTTCTTCCACATGTTTGCCCCCACATGGCTTCTCACAAACTGCAAACAGGAATTCTTATGTCTTTCTTTCAACAATGACTTTCTTCTTGTCACTCTTCCATAAAGGTCAGATTTGTGGAGAGCACGACCAATAGTTGTCCTGTGGACAGATTCTCCCCCCTGACATGTGGATCTCTGCAGCTGCTCCAGAGTTACCATGGACCTCTTGGCTGCTTCTCTGATGAATGCTCTCCTTGCCCGGCCCGGTCAGTTTAGGTGGACGGCCATGTCTTGGTAGGTTTGCGATTGTGCCATGCTCTTTCCATTTTCGGATGATGGAGTGAACAGAACTCTATGAGATGTTCAAAACTTGGAATATTTTTTTTATAACCTAACCCTGCTTTATACTTCTCCACAACTTTATCCCTGACCTGTCTGGTGTGTTCCTTGGCCTTCATGATGCTGTTTGTTCACTAAGGTTCTCTAACAAACCTCTTATTGTATTTATACTGAGATTAAATTACACACAGGTGGACATTATTTAGGTGACTTCTGAAGGAAATTGGTTCCACTAGATTTTAGTTAGAGGTATCAGAGCAATGGGAGCTGAATACAAATGTACGCCACACTTTAAACACATTTATTTGTAAAAAAAAAATTAAAACCATTTATCATTTTCCTTTCACTTCACAATTATGTGCCACTTTGTGTTGGTCTATCACATAAAATCCCAATGAAATACATTTACGTTTTTGGTTGCAACATGACAAAATCTAGAAAATTTCAAGGGGTAGGAATACTTTTTCAAGGCACTGTATGCTACTTGGGCAAAGGTGAAGTACCCAGCTATAGCCTGGATCAAGGATCAGAAGGGGTTCTAATAGAGTCCAGATCAGGTTCACTTTAATATATAATGTGCCATAGACATAAATGACCCCAGCAGGATCTGAGGGAACACCTGGTAGATCCAGTGTTATGGGAACTGAATCCTAAGTGCCAGTGTGTAGGTTCTCTAAGGAGGGAAGGATCAGCTACTAACAAAATTAAAGAGGGTACTAGGAGGCCAGGCATAGCAGGGTGCAAAAATAAACATTTTTAAAAATACATTTTCTTCACATTCACTTATATTATATGTGTAGTGACTCAGGGAACCCCTAAATTGCATGGATTTAAATATTGTGAGACGTGCTCCAACTTCATATTCACTGAACTACAAAACTGGTGTGTTACCCCATGTAGGCAGTATTGTACTCAAATTCAATCCCTAAAACGAATTTAGAATGTTAAAGTGGTTGTAAACCTCAGATATGAAATATGAACAAAGCATATCCCTCAATAGTGTGTACTTGTCTCAATCCAGAGCACTAATAGCTAGATTCAGAGAGAGTTAGGCCGGCGTATCAGTAGATACGCCGACCTAACTCGGATTCTGCGCCGTCCTAAGTTTAAGTGTATTCTCAAACTGAGATACACTTAAACCTAGCTAAGATACGACGGCCTGCGCCGTCGTATCTTAGGGTGCAATATTTAGGCTGGCCGCTAGGTGGCGCTTCCGTTGAGTTTGGCGTAGAATATGTAAATGACTAGATACGCCTATTCACGAACGTACGTGCGCCCGTCGCAGTAAAGATACGCCGTTTCCGTAAGGCGTTATTCCATCAAATATCTGGCTAGCCAATGTTAAGTATGGCCGTCGTTCCCGCGTCGAAATTTGAAAATTTTACGTCGTTTGCGTAAGTCGTCCGTGAATAGGGCTCGACGTAATTTACGTTCACGTCGAAACCAATACGTCCTTGCGGCGTACTTTGGAGCAATGCACACTGGGATATGTACACATACGGCGCATGCGCCGTTCGTAAAAAGCGTCAATCATGTCAGGTCACACCACATTAACATAAAACACGCCCCCCTCAGCCGAATTTGAATTAGGCGCGCTTACGCCGGCCCTATTTACAATACGCCGCCGTAAGTTAGGAGGCAAGTACTTTGTTAATACAGTACTTGCCTCTCTGACTTAAGGCGGCGTAGCGTAAATACGATGCGCTACGCCGCCTTAAAGTTGCGGCGGCGTCTGTGAATCTAGCTGTAAGTGTCAATTCTGTCTGCTGTCTTGTTCCTCTGCTATCAGCATGAGTCACTTCTGACTAATTTTCCTGACACCAAAGTAAAAATGGTGATAGGGGAGGGCGCTCCAGCAGATTGACAGCCTCAGCTTTGTTCCTGTGTGAAGGGGGGTGCGCCCCTTCCCTCCAATCAGCTCTCAGAACTCTCCTCACCGATTTAAAGTGGAGTTACACCCAAAAGTGGAACTTCTGCTTTAAGCACTCCTTGCCCCCCTTACATGCCACATTTGGCATGTAATTTGTTTTAGGGAGGGAGTGGGTACCTAGTTTTGACCCACTTCCTGCTTCCGTCGCCTCGGCGTCTCCTCCTCTCCCCCGCCCTCTCTGCAATCTTCTGGGACACATCACAGGTCCCAGAAGATTGCCTGGCCACTAAGAGAGCGCAACGCGACTCGCACAGTGAGCAAATGGCTGTGAAGATGCAAGCTGTCACAGCCGGGTGCCCACACTTGCAATAACAGCACCGTGGAGAGAAGGGGGAGAGGAGCGAGGCTTCGGGCAGCTGCATCGCTGCACCGTTGGACAGGTGAGTGTATGTTTATTTTAAAGTCAGCAGCTGCACTTTTTGTAGCTGCTGACTTTTAATAAACTTATTAAAGAGTGGAACTCCGCTTTAACTTCCGCTCTCGGCCCCCTTCCTTTTAGAGTTGAGAAATCCTGTTTAAATTCAGCACTTTGAATGGATGTAGGGGAAAGAAAGCGATAAATAAACAGGTACAACTTATGCAGGAGGATTTATTTTTTAATCTCTGTGTATCATTTGAGGCCTGCACTTCACTGGGAATTTGTAAGGGTTTACAACCACTTTAAATTAAGCAAATAAATAAAAACGGCTAAAATGTGTTACTAGATTCACATGGACTGGTCAGTTTTATTTAAAGTGTATCTTTTTTCTTTAGACCCCTTTCACACTGGGGCACTTTTCATGCGTTTTAGCGCTAAAAATAGCGCCTGTAAAGTGCCTCCCCAGCGTAAAAGCCATGTGCTTTCACACTGGGGCCTTGTGCTTGCAGGATGGTAAAAAAGGTCCTGCTAGCAGCATCTTTGGGGCGGCGCGGGAGCGGTGTATACACCGCTCCCAAAGCGCCCTGACCATTGAAATGAATGGGCAGTGCCGCAACACGGACGCCTTTATGCCTTTCTTTGGCCACTAGCGGGGGTTAAAAGCTCCGCCCTTAGGGGCCAAAAAGCGCAGCTAAAACAATGATAAAGCACCGCTAAAACTAGTGGCGCTTTACCACTGACGCACCCACCCCCAGTGTGAAAGTAGCCTTAGTTTTGGATAAAAGCTCAATTTGATTTGGTGATCACTAGGGTTGTCCCGATATCACTTTTTTAGGACTGAGTACAAGTACCGATACTTTTTTTCAAGTACTCGCCGATACCGAATACCGATACTTTTTTTTAAATGTGTCCCTAAATGCAGCCATGTCCCCCACGAATGCAGCCATGTACCCCACGAATGCAGCCATGTCCCCCCCATATATGCAGCCATGTCCCCCACATATGCAGCCATGTCCCCCACATATGCAGCCATGTCCCCCACATATGCAGCCATGTCCCCCACATATGCAGCCATGTCCCCCCACATATGCAGCCATGTCCGCCCACATATGCAGCCATGTCCCCCCACATATGCAGCCATGTCCCCCCACATATGCAGCCATGTCCCCCACACATGCAGCCATGTCCCCCACATATGCAGCCATGTCCCCACATATGCAGCCATGTCCCCCATATATGCAGCCATGTCCCCCATATATGCAGCCATGTCCCCCATATATGCAGCCATGTCCCCCATATATGCAGCCATGTCCCCCATATATGCAGCCATGTCTCCCCATACCTAGATGCCGCCGCCTAGTTTATCAGTGTGCGGGGAACATTACAGCTTTCATTTGAATAGCTGTCTGTTCCCCGCCGTGCCGCGTATAGACACTCCCCCTTGCTCGGGATTGGACTGGTGATCTGCACTTTGATAGACAGATCACCCGTCCAATCCTGAGCAAGGGGGAGTGTCTATACGCGGCGGGGAACAGACAGCTATTCAAATGAAGCTGTATTGTTCCCCGCACGCTGATTAAATAGGCGGCGGGGGCGTTGCGGTATGCGGCGGCATTACGGCGACGGCGGCGGTTATAGTATCGGATCTGGCATCGGGGGAATTTGCGGGAGTACAAGTACTCCCGCAAATGCTCAGTATCGGTCCCGATACCGATACTGGTATCGGTATCGGGACAACCCTAGTGATCACAGTCCCTGGGTTCAAAAGTTAGGGCAAATCCAAAATGCTGAGGAGAAATCACCCAATGGGGCTCTTGTTTAGGTGAGATCTATCTAAAAGGGGATTTTCCCTCCTTTGGAAATATTTCCCCTCACTTTCTGGTTCTTCTTCAGAACAGGAAGTAAAGGAAAATCTCCCCAATGGGATACAGACAGCAGCAAAAAAAAACCTAACACAATGGCGTTTTAAGGTTTCCCTGACCTGACCAGGAGCACATGAATGAAATATTCACTAGAGAATCCCTGGAAACCAGAGTCATTATAGAATTCTTAGCCTAATCTCATTTGCATTCCCTTCAAATGAACAAGATGGCTACCCAACTTCTATATCCAGAAATGAAAACACTTAGAAAAATATGAAGGGGAAAAAAAAAAGTAAGACAAATTTAACACTCGAAAACTGGGTATGAATAATTATTTCCAGTACTGTATAATCTTCTTCAGCACTGGCATTGCAGAGTGGTGCTAAAAAAGTATCTATAGACACTATTGATATCTTCAAGATTTTCCAACAGGGGAAACAAACCTACCTGCCGACAAGCTTGAACCAGTGGAAACGATCGTAAAACGGGTCACCGCCATTTATTCCAGCGTCAGAATCATCCTGCACATGAGAGGCCATTTCTCCCGCCCGGTCGTACATTTCCCGCATTTGATCCAACCTCATTCTGGTGGGATAAACAAGGAGGCCACAATGTGCATCAGCAGGGAACAAGCTATGCCTGAAATAAGAACTGTGTGAGCTGTCCACACCAATCGCACTGCATGCACAATTATTGGGCAAGTGAGGATTTTGACCAAATCATAATTTTTATGCCTATTGTCCACGGTCCTGAAAATCGCCGTAGGTGTACGTCGGCTCCTTTAACCACTTAACCCCCGGACCATATTGCTGGTCAAAGACCAGAGCACTTTTTGCGATTCGGCACTGCGTCGCTTTAACTGACAATTGCGCGGTCGTGCGACGTGGCTCCCAAACAAAATTGGCGCCCTTTTTTCCCCACAAATAGAGCTTTCTTTTGGTGGTTTTTTATCACCTCTGCGGTTTTTAGTTTTTGCGCTATAAACAAAAATAGAGCGACAATTTTGAAAAAAAATAATATTTTTTACTTTTTGCCGTAATAAATATCCCCCAAAAATATATAAAAAAACAATTTTTTTCCTCAGATTAGATCTTCTACATATTTTTCGCAAAAGTTATAGCGTTTACAAAATAGGGGGTAGTTTTATGGCATTTTTATTAATATTTTTTTTTTACTAGAAATGGCGGCGATCAGCAATTTTTTTTCGGTACTGCGACATTATGGCGGACACTGCGGACACTTTTGACACATTTCTGGGACCAATGTCATTTTTATAGCGATCAGTGCTATAAAAATGCATTGGATTACTATAAAAATGCCACTGGCAGGGAAGGGGTAAACACTAGGGGGCGGGGAAGGGGTTAAGTATGTTCCCAGGGTGTGTTCTAACTGTAGGGGTGGTGGCCTCACTAGGGGAAATGACTGATCGCTGTTCATACATTGTATGAACAGAAGATCAGCATTTCTCCCCCTGACAGGACCGGGAGCTGTGTGTTTACACACACGGCTCCCGGTCCTCGCTCTGTAACGAGCAATCGCGGGTGCCTGGCGGCGATCGTGCCCGCCGGGCACGTGCACGGGAGTCAGGGACTAGTGGCCGCTTCGAGATGCCGACGTATAGCTACGGGCTCTCGCGCAGGGGAGACGACCTGCCGCCGTGTAACTGCGGCGGCTGGTCGGCAAGTAGTTAAGCCGTAGCAGCTGTACAGCCGGGGACCTGATGCGTGTGGCTGGCGGCCGTGATGTCCGCCGGCCACCGTGATCGCAGGAATGAGAGCAAGATTGAGGATCTGTCAATGTAAACAGACAGATCCCCATTCTGACAGGGGCGTTAGAGAGAGATCTGCTATTCCTAGTGATTAGGAACAGTTTCAAACACCTCCCAGGGAGCACACTTAACCCCTTGAACGCCCCCTAGAGTTAACTCCTTCCCTGCCAGTGACATTTATACAGTAATCAGTTCATATTTATAGCTCTGATCGCTGTATAAATGTCACTGGTCCCAAAAAAGTGTCAGAAGTGTCCTCCGTAATGTCGCAGTCCTACTAAAAATCGCAGATCACCGCCATTACTAGTAAAAAAAATTAAAAAAGAATGAAAATGCCATAAATCTATCCCCTATTTTGTAGACGCTATACCTTTGCACAAACCAATCAATATACGCTTATTGTGATTTTTTAAACCAAAAATATGTAGAATAGGTATTGGACTAAACTGATTAAGAAATGCGTTTTCTTTTTTTAAGATTTTGGGATATTTATTACAGCAAAAAAATTTTTTTTTCAAAATCTTCTTTTTTTTTTTTTGTTAAATAGCAAAAAATCAAATCCGCAGTGGTGAACAAATACCACCAAAATAAAACTCTATTTGTGGGGAAAAAAAGGACGTCAATTTTGTTTGGGTGCCACATCGCAAAAAATAGCCCGGTCATTAAAGGGGTAGTAAAGGTACAATTTCTTTTTTCCTAAATAGCTTCCTTTACCTCAGTGCAGTCCTCCTTCACTTACCTCATCCTTCCATTTTGCTTTTAAATATCCTTATTTCTTCTGAGAAATCCTCACTTCCTGTTCTTCTGTCTGTAACTCCACACAGCAATGCGAGGCTTTCTCCCTGGTGTGGAGTGTCGTGCTCGCCCCCTCCCTTGGACTACAGGAGAGTCAGGACGCTCTCTACGTTGCAGATAGAGCAAGGAGCTGTGTGTTAGTGGGCGTCCTGACTCTCCTGTAGTCCAAGGGAGGGGGCGAGCACGACACTCCACACCAGGGAGAAAGCCTTGCCTTACTGTGTGGAGTTACAGACAGAAGACCAGGAAGTGAGGATTTCTCAGAAGAAATAAGGACATTTAAAAGCAAAATGGAAGGATGAGGTAAGTGAAGGAGGACTGCACTAAGGTAAAGGAAGCTATTTACGAAAAAAAAAAATGTACCTTAGAGGGGGAAAATTTTCCGGTCTGTAAGTGGTTAACACTTTGGATAGACCGAGAGCACTATATTTGTTCAATAATGAAATTCATTCTCAAAAACACAGCTTGCCTAATAATTGTACACACAGTGTAGATTCTCCCTTACTACACTGGGAGGAACAGTCTAACTATGATCTACAATTATCATAAGCCCCAGTGTTGGCCATAGGACATAAATGAGGTAAGTACTGCGGACTCACCATACAAGTAGACTTACCTAAGTTTATCCATTGACCAGTAGTGAGTAGCCCCATTTTTCAGGTCCTGCACCTCCACAGCAACCACGGTGCGTGGGAAGGGTTGGTCCTCTGCAAGTTTTTCAGCTTCAGGCGGAAGCAGCTCCGGAGGTAGAGGGGAATAAAGCGTGTCCGTCAGCAGCACAAACTGAAACTGGACCTGTGGAAATAAAGAGCGAGATAGTGAACCTTCTCTTAGAAAAAGAGGGTAGAAACAAGGGGCTAGATTCAGATAGCCCGCCGTAACTTAGTGAGGCAGGTTCTGTATTCACAAAGAAACTGCGCCCTAAGTTACGGCGGCGTAGCGTAAATCTGCCGGCGTAAGCGCGCCAAATTCAGATTGTCAAGAGGTGGGCGTGTTTTATGTAAATAAAACATGACCCACGTAAATGACGTTTCTTACGAACGGCGGATGCGCCGGCCGTGTACGTATCCCAGTGCGCATGCTCCTAATCACGTCGCAAATAGTCAATGCTTTTGACGTGAACGTAATTTACGCTAAGCCCTATTCGCGAACGACTTACGCAAACGACGTAAAATTTGACGCTGTCCCGACGTCCATACTTAACACTGGCTATGCCTCATATAGCAGGAGTAACTTTACGCCGGAAAAAGCCTTAGGCCTAGTACACACGAGAGGATTTATCCGCGGATACGGTCCAGCGGACCGTTTCCGCGGATAAATCCTCTCGAGGATTTCAGCGGATTTGGATCCGATGGAGTGTACTCACCATAGGATCTAAATCCGCGCCGAAATCCCCTCGCGATGACGTGTCACGCCGTCGCCGCGATGATGACGCGGCGACGAGCGCGACGCTGTCATATAAGGAATTCCGCGCATGCGTCGAATCATTACGACGCATGCGGGGGATCCCTTCGGACGGATTGATCCGGTGAGTCTGTACAGACCAGCGGATCAATCCCTTGGGATGGATTCAAGCGGATAGATTTGAAAGCATGTCTTCAAATTTTTATCCGCTTGAAATCCATCCCAGGGGATAAATATCCGCGGAAACAGATCCGCTGGATTGTACACACCATAGAATCTATCCGCTGAAACCGATCCGCTGAGATTTTTCAGCGGATGGATTCTATCGTGTGTACGGGGCCTTACTCAAACGACATAAAAAAAATCCGCCGGGCGCACGTGTGTTTCTGAATCGGCGTATCTAGCTCATTTGCATATTCTACGCTGAAATCAACGGAAGCGCCACCTAGCGGCCAGCGTAAATATGCACCCTAATATACGACGGCGTAGGAGACTTACGCCGGTCGTATCTTAGCAACATTTAAGTGTATCTCAATTTGAGCATGCTCTTAAAGTTGCGACGGCGCGGATTCGGACTTACGACGGCGTATCTACTGATACGCCCGTCGTAAGTGTTACTGAATCTAGCCCAAGGCCTGTACAGGAATATTGATTTAAAAGAGCTAACCATTCCTCCTACAAGACAATCCAATTGACAAAACTGAAGCTGGTGTTCCAGTGACCACCCCTTTGACCCGCTATGCCCAGATAAACCTGAACTCCAGAATCCTGGCCACTTTTTGACCATTAGCTCCTTTCTCAATGTACACTAGTATTTGCTTTTAGATATTTTATAAAACAATGCCCTACTTTTCGTTTTATAAATGTTTTTCTCTCGTGTGACATCATTGACTCCTTCAGAAAGATTTACTGTGCCTGGGCACCAGGGGAAGGAATCTAATCAGGTGGCACACATCATATCTCAGGTACTTCGTAGAGGCAAATAGGACTATTTTTACCATGGTTCCATGGGAATGCACTGCCTATGAGGGAAAGCGCTATGCTAACTAGAAAACAGTTTTTAGTATAGCTGCCAATCAATGGTTGTTGATGGGCCATTACTGGAGGAAGAGCAAACAAGACCAGAAGCCATTTCTTCATAGGGAGAATACAACAATACAGGACACAATAAACAGGTGCTATATGTGACCTGCCAAGTGTAGAACTTGTAGAAAAAACAAGAAAGGAAGAGGGTTTTTTTCACAAGGTAAATGTAAAAATGAAAGGGGTAGTGGCGCTGTCTAGAATAGAGGCTGAATGTATCTAAAAGGTACAGGTGTGACTTGTATGTGATCAAACCAAGTGAAAAGGATACAAGTGCCTGAGTGTGATAGTATGTGGTAGCCTAATTGGCATATAGTATACACTCTGAAAATAGTACAACAGGTGTGCAAACAATTGGCTATTAAGCCGCAAAGGTGGTCACACAATGTGTGAAATATAAGTTAAGTGATGCAAAAAAGTTACAAACTTATATATATCAGTTATATATCACTTATATATATCAAAAAAGACTAGAAAAACCCCCAGGCAGACCAATCATTAGCGGAATTAATTCCATCTTCTCCCGCTTAGGGGAGTACCTGGATACATATTTACAACCAATAGTCAAGCAAGGTAGATCACACCTCCGCGACAGTCTTCAATTGATTAACGAATTACAACACATTGAAGGTGCAGAAAATTGGCTTCTAGCCACTATTGACGTTAATTCGTTGTACACGAGTATATCACAAGCAGATGGGGTGATGGGGGTAGAAAAAGCCCTACACCAAAATACTACGTTAAAACAAGCACAAATTAACTATATAGTAGAAGGCCTCCAAATGGCGATGGAATGTAACTATTTCTGGTACCGGAAAAACTATTATGTACAAACTAAGGGTGTGGCGATGGGGGCTCGTTATGCCCCCAGTGTTGCCAACCTGCTGATGGACTGTTGGGAGGATGAACACATATATAGTCAAAATATTCCCCAGATCAGATTGTACAGGCGGTACATTGATGATCTTATCATCCTATGGGACGGAACAACCGATATGTTCGAAAATTTCCTACAAGATCTGGACACCAACAGGTATGGCCTCACCTTCACTGGGAAGCACAATATGGAATGCATAGATTACCTTGATCTTCAGATCTACAAACAAGGATCTAAGTTACATACAAGAACACACTTTAAATCCACGGACCGTAATGGATACATTCCATCAACAAGTTGTCATCATCCACGCTGGAAAGCCAATATACCCAAAGGGCAAATGATGCGACTCCGGAGGAATTGCAGTTCCATCACAGACTATATGGCCCAAGCAGACATAATTGTTGACCGATTCAAGGAGAAGGGATACAAGGAAGAACATCTGGTAAAATTAAAAGCTGAAGTTCTAAACATGGATAGAAGTTCCATGCTGTCACTCAAAAAGAAGAGCAAAAATAACAAAACAGATGTAGCATTTATTACTGGCTTCAATTCCCAATACAAAGAGTTCGAACACATCATCAAAAAATATTGGCCGATCCTGCAAGAAGACCACGCCCTTACTAAAGTTTTAGGTAAAAAACCCAGCTTCATTTACAGACGTGCGCCGTCGCTACGCCACTACCTGGTGCACAATGTCCTTGATCCACCACGGACTACCAGTCTTTGCCCTGAACTTAAGGGCTTTTTCAAATGCCAGCGATGCCTGGCCTGTAGGGTGAGTAAAAAACAACCCAGAAAGAAAACAAGTTTTAAATCAAGAAATGACTTCAAAGAATACCAAATCAAGGAGCTGATCACCTGTGATACCACACACGTGACTTATGTTATCGAATGCCCGTGTCACTTACAATATGTGGGCAGAACCACCCGTCCCTTGAAAGTGAGAATACGAGAGCATATCAACAGGATTAAAGCCGGTTTTCCAAAACATCATCTTTCACGCCACTTCAAAGAATTCCACCAGCAAGACCCAACTAGTTTGATCTTTTATGGTATAGATACCATTAAAGACAATTGGAGAGGTGGCAATAAGACAACAGCCATCTCCCAAAATGAGACGGGATGGATATACCGTCTGGGCTCTTTGGCGCCCTTTGGGCTAAACAAGGATATTGACCTAAATTGCTTCCTGGCCAACCCTTAGATTTATTACATATTAATATAAGACCATCCGGCAAACTATCCTATACAGTCCATATGGTCCACCCATTCTCTTACCTTTCCCACACCCCTGTGAGTAGTGGGGATGTCCTCGTAGCCAGCATTTCAATGCTGCCCATTTCTATGCCACTAGCATAATGATTTCAATATTCCTACCACTCTATCTGTATACCAGTTTCCCTCTTTGGACACCTATGAGTTCTCTACATCTACCTTTAGGCTCACATTAGAGACAGATATAGTCATACCCCCTATGAGGGCCAACATACATGTTACAGGCAGTTCACCTACCAATGTTATGGGCCAATAATCTGTACATAATATCACATTTTAGCCCATTTATGTAGTGGCTTGCTTATAGGGGTTAATGTTGTTATGAATGGCTGTCGTCCAATCCATTAATTAATTGTTTGAAGCTTCATTGTGCTTCCAGAACCATTCTAACGTTTTAGAACCCTTTTTTGGGGGGTATAATAATTTTGAATCTTTGAATTTTTGAATATATTGGTGCCCTAGTAATTATGGCCTTACAGGCCACTAACCACCTTGTCTTTTGCCTAAACCAACCTAACCCATGTATTAACCCGAGATGGTCATGTAGCAAAGCGCTAAGACATCTCATTTACATTACATCTCAGAATAGGGTTTATTATTGGTCATGTTGAACATTTTTTATGATGATAACCTACACCATACTAACGGGATTTACTGCCCTAAGTTGCCCTGGCAACTTAATATAATTATATAAAGGAATGAAATTCTATCTAATATATATGCTGCCTAACCATCGGTTTACATACTACTACGCTTTGGCTAGCTGTCACTTTATCCATATACCCAGCCCTTCTATATTATTTCTTTCATTTTATCCTCGTTTTTATTCCTGATCTACAGTATATGCCGAGTTTTTATTGTACAACTATCCACCACTTAGTATTTGCGGACTTTTTCCTTCCCACCTTATTATGTGATATTTTACATACTTAGGCTCTGCTATTGAATATATTACGGACGGATTGACGTTGTTATGTGGATAGCGTTCCCCCCTATAAGCAATGCCTAATAGATACTTTCCCATAAAGGGTTTTATCAAATGTATTATGAATCACCATTTAGGAAACTAACATAGGAGACAATGATCTTTGCATGTCCTTTGTAGTAATACTGTTGTATGCAATGCCGATGTCTCACTTTTTAAATTATTGCTTAAATAAATCTGCAATATGTCCGAGGATACCAGCGCCAACATGCGGCAATAGGAACGCCCATCGGGATACCCTATAATATACCAATTAGTTGGGATTCCCTAACATCTCCTGATTGGCTTCTTCCGCAGAGGGGGAGGGATGTCCGCATGCTGACGCTCGCTATATAAACTATCTGACGAGGTATGCGTGCACCCGCTTCAGAAGACGTAATTAATACGAAACGTGCGTAAAGCGGATACACGCACACCCACACGCACTGCCGGACTGATCAGCTGTTACCCTGTTGAGCGCGCGGCGTTCCCCAGCTGGAGACGACACTTATGATCTTACCGGATACTAGTGCTGTGCTGGGAGGCTTATGCTTTTGCATACTGACTGCCTATCACTCTGTTTTTATAATTTATCCCCACCAATTGTCCTCATCCCATTAACCCTTTGGAAATTGGTTTTTTAAAAAAAAAAAAACGTTTATTTTATGTATGTTGTATTGCACATGCCCCAGCGGTAGTGTTAATAAATAAACCCCCCATTTTTTGAACATACTGCACCATGAGAATATTTTTTTCATTGGAGGATCCCCGGAACTAATAAATAAAAAAGAAGCAGAGCCATTCGGGCTAGGACATCTGTGCATCCATAGGACCCAGGAAGATCGATATCGCAGCTGCTGGAGATCCTTTCTACTTGCACTTTACCCCTGCAGGGGTGAGTGTCTTTGGTGAGTAGGGACCCAGGAGGGGAGCACCGGAGCACTGTGCGAATCCACCACTGCATTTTGTGATTCACCACCCTTGTGGGTGCACCAGTTCACGGACACTTATCTATATATACATTTTCTTATGTTTATTTTTATCTTTATTTTTTGACATTGTGTGGACTATATATTGTGGTTGCTATATCTAACCATTGGACTTATGCATTGATTTTTTTGATTATAGCCTCATTTGCATTTTTTGCTGAGTTACACACTTATTGGTATTTACCACTCTGCTGGTACATATACAATTTTGGATTTTATATTTTCGGATTCCACTTATCGTTGATTGACGATCACGGTTTATTTTGATATATATAAGTTTGTAACTTTTTTGCATCACTTAACTTATATTTCACACATTGTGTGACCACCTTTGCGGCTTAATAGCCAATTGTTTGCACACCTGTTGTACTATTTTCAGAGTGTATACTATATGCCAATTAGGCTACCACATACTATCACACTCAGGCACTTGTATCCTTTTCACTTGGTTTGATCACATACAAGTCACACCTGTACCTTTTAGATACATTCAGCCTCTATTCTAGACAGCGCCACTACCCCTTTCATTTTTACATTTAGTTTTGTATCCCCTAGGGGATTATACATCAGGGGGGCTGCAGTCTTCACTATCACCGTTTTTGAGTCATTTCAATACCAATACCACCCTAGTTCATTGCTCCACCCTTACATACTCTCTCCTAAGCGCGGTACATCTCCCTTTTTTTCACAAGGTAAGCTAGTAACTTAGGGCCATATTCTGAGTATAGTTACGATGGAGTATCTCAGGATACTCCGTCGTATCTCTCTTTTTTGGCCCGCGTATCTATGCGAGTGATTCTTAGAATCATTTTCGCATAGATACGCTTAAGATCCGACATGTGTAAGTCACTTACACTGTCGGATCTTAAATGTAATTACCCAGCCGGCCGCTAGGTGGCGTTTACGTTCAGGTCTCATTTGTTTATGCAAATGAGCCCGATACGCCGATTCCCATACGAATTTGCGTTGCGTAACCGTCGCTAACGTCGTTTGCGTAAGGTTACCCCTGCTATATGAGGGGTAACCTTACGCCAGTCCCACGTACACCATGTTAAGTATGGCGTCGGGTCCGCGTCGTCTTTTCCCGTCGGGTACGTCGTTTCCCTAAGTCGTTCTTGAATACGAGTTTACGTCAATGACGCACACGTCGGCGTCATTGACGTTTTACGCCGAGAACTGGAGCATGCACACTGGGCTATTTTAAGCCCGGCGCATGCGCAGTTCGTTCGAATCGGGGGCGCGCTTAATTTAAATACAAGCCGCCCCCTTGGATTTACGCGGGGATACGCTGGGCCAATTACACTACGCCGCCCCAAACTACGGAGCAAGAGTTTGGGGAATACAGCACTTGCTCCTGTAGGTTGGGGCGGCGTGGTGTAAATGGCTTACGCGCCGCCCGCCTAAAATGTACAAGAGTATGGCCCTTAGTAATCAGATCTTATTCCTCCTGGCTGGAGTTCAGCTTTAAAGATGAATTCCAGGAATTCAGTCACTTTATAAAAAGTTAAAGCATACTCTGAGTTAGGTCCAAGGAGCTGCATGGCATCTCCTGGGCTTATTTCTATTATTTATATCTGACAGGATTACTGCTCGGCCAGGACACTCAGACTGTGAGAGAGGAGAAGGGCACACAAAGCTGATTTGCCCTCTGCTGCCCATTCAGAGAAGCCTTTGTATTTGGTTTAATGTGTTCTCTTCTGTGAATAGGCAGGAGATGGGAAGATGCAGGCATAACAGCGGCAGCAACTTTCCTGTTAAAGATGCCTAGCTCAGAAGGATCAGCATTGGTCTCCCAGAACTACAATGATAGCCGTCTTCCAGGAGTACTATAAAGATGTCAGATATAAATAAAAGAGCTAAGCCCATGAGGTGTCATGTACCTCGTTGGACTTAAAGCGGAGTTCCGCCAAACAAAAAACAAACGAATCAAAGTCAGCAGCTACAAATACTGCGGCTGCTGACTTTTAAAATAAGGACACTTACCTGTCCAGGGCGCCCGTGATGTCCTCACCCGAAGCCGACCTGTCCCTCGGCTCCTGGGTGGAGGCACTGGCATCTTCAGTAAGGCAATCAGGTGAAGTGAAGCCTTGCGGCTTCACAGCCTGGTTACCTACTGTGCATGCGCGAGTTGCGCTGCACGTCCTGACTGGTCCTTGCTGTCTTCTGGGACCTGTATGTCTCCCATGAAAACAGCGGGGGGGGGGGGACACAGACATAGCGTAGATCGCCGCAGATTCTGTGGCGATCTATCGCCAGAAGTGGGAGACAGGTATCTGCTCCCTCCTTCCTCCTGAAAGGTGGCAAATGTGACAGTGGAGGGGGAGAGGAACCGGATAAGTGGGAATTCCATTTTTGGGTGGAACTCCGCTTTAACTCATAGCGTGTCTTCATTTTTTACAAAAGAGCCAAATTCCTGGAATTCAACTTTAAACTTAATGCTATCCAAACCCCAGGACCAATAGGACTCAGTAACAGGAATCAGAGTAGTTTATTACCTTCTTCTTCAGCTCCACGCTAATGGCGTTGGCTTCTTTCAGGTAGATGGCATTTCCCCACAGCAGATCCCTTAAGGATGTGAACTGATGGTGTTTCCATTTCTTAAATGCCCACTCTGCCAGATCATACTCGTGCTGTGTCCAGGGCACTGAAATGGAAAGAGGTGAGAAACCTATTATCAGCACTGGCACATACTGTATCTTAGAGCACTTATCTGGAATGGACACGGGCATCAGGTGCACCGGGCATACAATACTCCTAAACCTATTATCAGCACTGGCACATACTGTATCTTAGAGCACTTATCTGGAATGGACACGGGCACCAGGTGCACCGGGCATACAATACTCCTACAAATAACACTAGAGTAGATTGCTACTTGGTATTTGCACCTTACAGAGACCTGCACAGAAGTTGGAGCTGTAAAACTTCACGTTATAAGTAGGCAGCACGCTTCTTGCCTTTAGTTTTACCTGGTGATCCTGCCAGAAATACACTTCCTGCTCCAAGGTCACAATGCCCGCTCACCCTAGGACAGCTCTAAAGAACACCTTTCCCTTTTCCCTTCTTCATAACAGAGGGACGGTGTTCTCCACAGTGACAGCTTGGAACAATGTAACACAAGAGGTGTAAAACAGGCAGAGACCACAGGAAGTTATCACCTGCTGACATCTGAACAGTGGCTGCACCCGATTGGACGCAGGAGCTGATCGGCAGAGAATTTTCTCACCTAGCTCCTTCTACAAAAGTCAACTTTTGTCAAGCCATTTGGTGTCGACAGGTCCCCTACAAAACAAATTTTGGTCGATTCAGCAGGAATTGGCTGGACTTCGGTATGTATACAGGCGGCTTTAGTCTTACACTGAGCACCAAAGGCTGATGAGCTAGTAAACTTTAAGAAGAGGTATCATATGTTGTATGTGGGAATAACTACATACAATCAAACATGTTCCTATGTAACCAGGATTGTGACAGATGTTTACCTTCCTCTTCCTCCTCATCCTCTTCCTCGGTGGTCTCTGCAGTCAGTGAACGGGTCTCCACTTGCTTCTGAAGGGCCAGCAGTTTGCTTTCATAATCCTGAGGATGGAGAGACAGGACGTGTAGGCGAGACAGAAACACACACACAGCAGCAGATCCACAAGGTGGGGAGAAATGAGACAAGATACAGGAAGGCACATGGATGAGAGACAGCTCAGTACCATTTGGTGATCCTCAAAACTCCCACATGTAATAAACACCAAGGCTTCAGATGAAAAAAAGATGTAGTGCCTTTTGAGACCAATAGGATTCTCTAAAACAGCCTTCATTAAATGGAAGACTGCAGTCCAGACCCGGACCAAGTGTGGGTCCCGTCTGCACCGCCCAGCTCCTGCCCCCTGCAGTGCGCTTCTTCAAGCTCCCACTCCCGCCCCGCCTGCCTGTCTACAGGGACTTATCCAACAGGTACACTGTTTACTTAGATGGGCTCTAACAATCTACAGGTGCATTGTAATGGTTCACAACTGAAATTTAAGCACGGGCATTCTGATGGGGACACCTGATCTATGAGGGAACGCTGATGGGGCCACCTGATCTATGGGGGCATTCTGATGGGGGCACTCTGATGGGGACACCTGATCTATGGGGGCACTCTGATGGGGACACCTGATCTATGGGGGCATTCTGATGGGGCCACCTGATCTATGGGGGCACGCTGACGGGGCCACCTGATCTATGGGGGCACGCTGACGGGGCAACCTGATCTATGGGGGCACTCTGATGGGGACACCTGATCTATGGGGGCACTCTGATGGGGACACCTGATCTGTGGGGGCACTCTGATGGGGACACCTGATCTGTGGGGGCACTCTGATGGGGGACACCTGATCTGTGGGGGCACTCTGATGGGGGACACCTGATCTGTGGGGGCACTCTGATGGGGGACACCTGATCTGTGGGGGTACTCTGATGGGGGACACCTGATCTGTGGGGGCACTCTGATGGGGGACACCTGATCTATGGGGGCACTCTGATGGGGATACCTGATCTATGGGGGCACTCTGATGGGGATACCTGATCTATGGGGGCACTCTGATGGGAATACCTGATCTATGGGGGCACCCAGATGGGGACACCTGATCTATGGGGTCACTCTGATGGGGATACCTGATCTATGGGGGCACCCAGATGGGGACACCTGATCTATGGGGGCACTCTGATTGGGACACCTGATCTATGGGGGCACTCTAATGGTAACACCTGATCTATGGGGGCACTCTGATGGGGACACCTGATCTATGGGGGCACTCTGATGGGAATACCTGATCTATGGGGGCACCCAGATGGGGACACCTGATCTATGGGGTCACTCTGATGGGGATACCTGATCTATGGGGGCACCCAGATGGGGACACCTGATCTATGGGGGCACTCTGATTGGGACACCTGATCTATGGGGGCACTCTAATGGTAACACCTGATCTATGGGGGCACTCTGATGGGGACACCTGATCTATGGGGGCACTCTGATGGGGACACCTGATCTATGGGGGCACTATGATGGGGACACCTGATCTATGGGGGCACTCTGATGGGGACACCAGATCTATGGGGGCACCTGATCTATGGGGGCACTCTGATGGGGACATATGATCTATGGGGGCTCTCTGACAGGGACACCTGATCTATGGAAATTGTTGTCATTGTTGAATTGATGTCACAAGTGGGTGGGCTCAGGGCGCAGTGCTCTGCACCCCAAGCCCAACTTTGTGAAGCCAATTAGAGCCTCAGGCTCTAATCATGCGCTTAAGAAAAGCCTGCAAAAATCTATGCGTCAGGCGCCCTGCAGGAAGATTAGGGGGGCGGCACACCTGTGCCCCTTATGGACCGGCCACCGATGCTACAAACCCGAAAGGGAGACTTGGTGGCTGCTATGGGCAATATGAGCTTAATTTTTTTTTCTTTCATTCACTTTTGCTTATAAGGCAGATTTAACTTTTGTAGTAATAGCAAGCCAGAAATCTTATATGGTAATACGTTTATTACTGTACTAGTTAATGTAAAAGATACCTGACCAAATGCATAATACAGAAGAGTTTTATTTTTGTTTTATTTAAAAGATAAACTTGCATTACCTGTAATATATTTTGGTTTCCTCTACCAGATTGAATACAGTTGTGCTCATAAGTTTACACACCCTGGCAGAAATTTTAATGTATTAGCCATTTATTATCAACCAACTGTGTTTACTCTTTTTAAATCATAATGGCAACAGAAACTACCCAAATGACCCTGATCAAAAGTTTACATACCCTGGTGATTTTGGTCTGATAACATGCACACAAGTTGACACAAAGGGTTTTGTATGGCTATTAAAGGTAACCATCCTCACCTGTGATCTGTTTGCTTGTAATTAGTGTGTGTGTATAAAAGGTCAGCGAGTTTCTGGACTCCTGACAGACCCTTGCGTCTTTCATGCAGTGCTGCACTGACGTTTCTGGATTCTGAGTCATGGGCAAAGCAAAAGAATTGTCAAAGGATCTGCGGGAAAAGGTAGTTGAACTATAAAACAGGAAAGGGATATATAAAGATATCCAAAGAATTGAGAATGCCAATCAGCAGTGTTCAAACTCTAATTAAGAAGTGGAAAATGAGGGGTTCTGGTGAAACCAAACCACGGTCAGGTAGACCAACTAAAATTTCAGACACAACTGCCAGGAAAATTGTTTGGGATGCAAAGAAAAACCCACAAATAACTTCAGATGAAATACAGGACTCCCTGAAAACATGTGGTGTGGATGTTTCAAGATGCACAATAAGGAGACACTTGAAGAAAGATGGGCTGCATGGCCGAGTCTCCAGAAAAAAGCCATTACTATGCAAATGTCACAAAGTATCTACTTACAATACACCAAACATCACAGAGACGAGCCTCAAACCTTCTGGCACAAAGTCATTTGGAGTGATGAGACCAAAATTTTGCTTTTTGGCCATAACCATAAACACTACATTTGGAGAGGAGTCAACAAGGCCTATGATGAAAGGTCCACCATCCCTACTGTGAAACACGGAGGTGGAGAGCTGATGTTTTGGGAATGTGTGATCTACAAAGGCACAGGAAACTTGGTCAAAATTGATGGTAAGGTGAATGCAGTATGTTATCAAAAAATACTGGAGGAACATTTGCATCAGCCAGGAAGCTGCGCATGGGATGTACATAGACATTCCAACATGACAATGATCCAAAACACAAGGCAAAGTCCACCTGTCATTGGCTACAGCAGAATAAAGTGAAGGTTCTGGATTGGCCATCTCAGTCTCCTGACCTCAATATCATTGAGCCCCTCTGGGAAGATATCAAATGTGCCGTTCATGCGAGACAGCCCAAGAATTTACAGGAACTGGAAGAGGAATAGGGAGCTTTACCATCTGAGAAGATAAAGGGCCTCATCCACAAATACCACAAAAGACTTCAAGCTGCCATTGATGTTAAAGGGGGCAATACACGGTATTAAGAACTGGGGTATGTAAACTTTTGATCAGGGTCATTTGGGTAGTTTCTGTTGTCATTATGATTAAAAAAATATTAAACAAAGTAGTATTAACAAGTATTTCTCGAAGGAAGCCAGCAATAGCAGACCCCATGATTCTTGAATTACAGAATACACAATAATACACATTACACAATAAAGCGGATTTCCACTTTTGCAGTCAAATTGAGATAGCATCTGCTTTACACTTGTTGTATGTCCCCAATCACAAATAAAAATTGCTGCTTACCTTTTTAAAGTGGTGCTCCACCAAAAGGAGAAGTTCCACTTTACCCACTTCCATACCAGGCACTTATACCCCCCCTTCCTGCCCAATTTTCAGCTTTCAGTGCTCTCACACTTTGAATGACAATTACTCAGTCATGCAACAATGTACCCAAACCAAATGTTTTATATATTTTTTTCACACAAATAGAGCTTTCCTTTGGTGGTATTTAATCACCCAATTTTTTATTTTATCTTTTGCGACATAAATGGAAAAAAAGAACGAAAATTTTGAATTTTTTTTTTTTTAGGTTTCTATAATAAAATTGAGCAAATAAGTAATTTTTGATCAAAAATTTAAGCCAAAATGTATACTGCTACATATCTTTGATAAAAAAATAAACCAAATCAGGGCCCTTTCACACGGACGTGTCAGTGCGCGAGCTCCGCTTTGCTCAGCGGGGGATCGCTCCGCCAAATTAGGCTAATAAAAGCCAAATTCCAGGTAATAATTAGGGGTCTCCAAAATACTGCCCTCCCGTTGTTTAGGAATTACCATTCCCATCATGCCTAGTCATGTCTGTGAATGTCAGAGTTTTACAATGCCTCATGGGATGTGTAGTTCTGCAACAGCTGGAGGGCCGTAGTTTGGAGAAGATCAGACAGACAAAGGAGGCTTGCTGCTCCAGGTGAGGAAATGAAGCCTGATGTAACTGGTGGGTGCCCACCTCGGCTCGCCTCCGCAATCAATGTATAAGAAGAATAGACTGCACACCACAGTATAGAAAAAGGGGGGAATGAAGGTGGGACTTTGTGTGAGGCAATGAGGGGTAGATTCATGTTCCTCCATCCCTAGTATATTTGAACAAGGGGGGGAGATTGGTGAGACTTTAACCACTTAAGGACCGGACCAATACGCAGCTAAATGACCCAAGGGGTTTTTACAATTCGGCACTGCGCCGCTTTAACTGACAATTGCGCGGTCGTGCGACGTGGCTCCCAAACAATATTGGCGTCCTTTCTTCCCCACAAATAGAGCTTTCTTTTGGTGGTATTTGATCACCTCTGCGGTTTTTAGTTTTTGCGCTATAAACAAAAATAGAGCGACAATTTTGAAAAAAAAAAATATTTTTTACTTTTTGCTATAATAAATATCCCCCAAAAATATATAAAAAAACATTTTCTTTCCTCAGTTTAGGCCGATACGTATTCTTCTACCTATTTTTCGTTAAAAAAAAATCGCAATAAGCGTTTATTTATTGGTTTGTGCAAAAGTTATAGCGTTTAGAAAATAGAGGGTATTTTTATGGCATTTTTATTAATATTTTTTTTTACTAGTAATGGCGGCGATCAGCGATTTTTTTTCTGCGGTACTGCGACATTATGGCGGACACTTTTGACACATTTTTGGGACCATTGGCATTTTCATAGCGATCAGTGCTATAAAAATGCATTGATTACTATAAAAATGACACTGGCAGTGAAGGGGTTAACACTAGGGGGCGGGGAAGGGGTTAAGTATGTTCCCTGGGTGTGTTCTAACTGTAGGGGGGTGGACTCACTAGGGGAAATGACTGATCTTCTGTTCATACATTGCATGAACAGAAGATCAGCATTTCCCCCCTGACAGGACCAGGAGCTGTGTGTTTACACACACAGCTCCTGGTCCTTGCTCTGTAACGAGCGATCGCGTGTGCCCAGCGGCGATCGCGCCCGCCAGGCACGCGCACGGGAGCGAATGCACGCGCCCCTAGTGGCGTGCATGAGAGCCGACGTATAGCTACGGGCTCTTGCGCAGGGGAGCCGACCTGCCGCCGTATAACTGCGGTGGCTGGTAGGCAAGCAGTTAATCATTACTAATGGTTAAGCACCAAATGTAGTATGAAACGTGTCTATGAAGCACCCTGGCCCTGTGGTGTCACTCTGGGATGTCCCTTATAAAGGATTTTGGATCACATACTGTGGTGTGCAGCCTATTCTTCTTATACATTAATACTTTTCAAGCAGTTACAGCAAACATTTTTTTTCAGTTAAGGATAAAGGTTTTACAGGGGAAAAAAATAGTTGATCATTATAAACACCCTCTTAAAATGTTTTTTTTTCATCCCTGTAAACTTAGACAGCTTGAAAACTTATATTTAAAAAAAACAAACAAAAAAAAAAAAAACAGACTTGCTGGATGGATCACCAGATGAGAATAGAAGAAAGCAAAAAAAAAAAAAAAGAAAACAAATGCAGCTATCACATCTAAGAATTATTAACCTGCAATATAATACATGTTTGCTTTTGGGTTTATATTTTATACTCCAATAGCGTTAAAGGCGGCTGCATTTTGCACTTTAACCACAAGATGGCGGTGTGCTATAGCAGTAAGCTGATGCATTCATGGGACTTGTACAGCGGGAAGGGGACTTGCACCACCACAGTCCTGGGCCTAAAGGGGGATACAGATATCAACTGTGTCACTTCTAAAAGGAACACTTCCTCTTTTGTATCAAACCCCCTCTTTTTCTTCTTAAAAGGAATATATTTCTATCAATAGTGTACTATATACTGTATAAAAAAGGGTAATAATTGACATCAAGGGCCAGATTCTCAGAAGAGTTACGACGGTGTATTTCAGGAAACACCGTCGTATCTCTGTTTTTGGCCCCGGGTATCTATGCGAGTGATTCCTAGAATCATTTTCGCATAGATACGGCCAAGATCCGACAGGTGTAAGTCACTTACACCGTCGGATCTTAGATGTAATTCGACGCTGGCCGCTAGGTGGCATTTACGTTCAGTTCTCATTTGACTATGCAAATGAGCCTGATACGCCGATTCCCAAACTAATTTGCGTCGCGTCGTCGTCGTTTACGTAAGCGTAAGGTTACCCCTGCTATATGAGGGGTAACCTTACGCCAGTCCGCCGTATGCCATGTTAAGTATGGCGTCGGGTCAGTGTCGTCTTTTTCCGTCGGTTACGTCGTTTTACTAAGTCGTCCGCGATTACGACCTTATGTCAATGACGCTCACGTCGGCGTCATTGACGTTTTCTGTTGTGAGCTGGAGCATGCGGACTGGGCTCTTTTTCCGCCCGGGGCATGCGCATTTCGATCGGCGCGGGGGCGCGCTTAATTTGAATACAAGTCGCCCCCTTTGTATTACGCCGCTGCAAATTACGGAGCAAGTGCTTGAAAAATACGGCACTTGCTCCAGTAAGTTGCGGTGGCGTGGTGTAAATGGCTTACACTACGCCAACGCCGATTCTTTGAGAATCTGGCCCCAAGTCTAAATATAGAAGTCTATGATAACGAAAAATGTATTCATCTATATATATATATATATATATATATATATATATATATATATATATATATATATATATCATTATTTTTTTTCCTTAGGCTCAGATCTGTGTCTAATACCGAAGCACATTTGTCATTGCCCTGCAGTATGGAGACCAAACGCAAAAGCGAAGTTCCACCCTTTCTTACTCCCACGGCCCCACTGGTAGCCAATAGCTGTGCCTGAAATATTTGACTATTTTTTTTAATTTAGTTTAGTTACCCCCCTTTTTCTTTTTTTTAAATATCCTCCACTTCCAACCCTAGACGCCGCTGACGATGTACGTCATATCTTGACTCCTGGGATTGATGACACCGATATCCCTGGAGTCAAGATATGACGGGCATCCTCTGCTTCTGCCATAGCATTGGCATTCTGCAATCAACACAGTGTGTCCTGACTGGGGAGGTGCATGCTGGGTAGCCAGCTGCACCAGATCCCAGAAACAAGTATGAGCGGGCTTCAGATGCCCACAGTAACAATGGCCGCTGTCTACATACCACGGACAATGTGGGGTTAATTTACTAAAGACAAATAGACTGTGCCCTTTGCAAAGAGCTTAAAGAGGAAGTAAACCCTCTCGTCCAAAAAATAAATAAAAAAGACAACCTGCAAGACAAAGGCATAATGAGCTAGTATGCATAGCATACTAGCTCATTATGAATTACTTACCCGAGATCGAAGCCCCTGCAGCGGCCCTTGTTCCCCTCCTCCGACGCCGCCACGATACCCGGAGTGACTTCTGGGTATCGCGGCTCCGGCACTGTGACTGGCCAGAGCAGCGATGACGTCACTCCCACGCGGGAGCCCCCACTAACGGCATGATGCCGTTGGTAGCGGCACTCTCAGTGCGCCTGCGTCCGATGTCTACGACGCATGCGCCGTAGACATCAGTGCCGCTATTTTTTTACAAATATCTCGTAAACCTTTTAGATTTGGGAGGTATTTCTTGCACCTACAGGTTAGCCTTAATCTAGGCTTACCTGTAGGTTAAAGTGGTTGTAAAGGGTTTACAACCACTTTAATAAATGAGGTAAAGATTTATTTTGCAAAGAATATCCAATCGTGAGCAAGGAAAAAAAACTGCATTTTTGCTTGTGCGTGATTGGATGACGGAAGTCAGCCTCGCTTCTGTTCATTTACTAAGCTCTGGAGCAATTGCTCTAGGAGAGTGCAACTGCACTTTGGAAAATGCACAGTTTATTTGCCTTTGGTAAATCAACCCCTGTGAGTAAATGAAGATTTATAAGCCACATCAATGACCACACTGATAGCAGTTTACCCTTTCAATTGCACTAGCAAATATAATCTTTCACTACCCTGATTGGCTCAGGGGTTTTGGTAACCCTCTGATCTTGATATACCTATGTCTATACAAGTTTCAATGTTTTCACTCTAGCAGGGCGATAAATACACATGTCATTGAGCAATCGTGCATGACATGACCATAACCAGCGGTGGTGCGTCCATAGTGGGCGCAGAAGCGCTGGCCCCTCTCTCCCCTGCGCCGTCACTCCAGCGGCTCTAATAGGCTTCCCGATTACAGCCTGTTGGCTCTAATGGCTTGATGGCACAGTAGCGACAATTGATGGCATGGCACAGTGGCGACACTTGTTGGCATGGCACAGTGGCGACAAATGATGGCATGGCACAGTGGCGACAATTGATGGCATGGCACAGTGGCGACACTTGTTGGCACAGTGGCTGCATTTGATGGCACAGTGGCGACAATTGATGGGCACAATGGCGACAATTGATGGCATGGCACAGTGGCGACACTTGTTGGCACAGCGGCGACAACTGATGGGCACAATGGCTGCATTTGATGGCACAGTGGCGACAATTGATGGGCACAGTGACTGTGTTTGATGAGCACAGTGGCGGCAACTGATGGTCACAGTGGCTGCATTTGATGGGCACAGCGGTGGCAATTGATGGGCACAGTGGCTGCATTTGATGGGCACAGTGAGGCTGCAATTGATGTTTTTTTTCTTTTTTGTTTGTGCCCCCAAAAAAAATTGGAGCACCCGCTGCCGCTGACCATAACTGAAGCTAAAAAAAAGAAAAGTGTGGATACTAAAAGGGAGGAAGAACATTATTTTTGTGTTCCCAATATGGGGATTTCCCCTCATTTCCTGATCTGGTGACACCCTATTGTGTTGTAACATACACAGGTGTCAATGTGGCAGGAAGTGAAGAGAAATCTCCCCAATAGGAATACAGAAATGTTAAAACTCTTGTCCCTTTTTATCCGAAACAAACCTTTTGGCTGTAGCTGGGCATTTATTACACAGGTGCTCATTGGGGAGGCAGGCTAAGAGTATTCTAGATTGTAAGCTCTAATGAGCGGGGCCCTCTGATCCCTCCTGTATTGATTTGTGTTGTAACTGTACTGCCTTCCCTCATTTTGTAAAGCGCTTCGCCAACTGTTGGCGCTATATAAATCCTGTATAATAATAAAGAGTAAAAACATATCTAACAGTGGAGAAAGCAAGTCTTGTATTGCTCATGCGATCCTAAAGCACACTGATCTGCAGAAGCACCTTGTTGTGGGTGCAGTCAGAGTCGCCAACCCCCCCCCCCCCCCTTTTAAAGTTTAAATTAGACCAAGAAGAGATTCTTATTCAATGGCTCATTCTGGCTTTTTCTGGGTGCTTCAATGGCCAGTGCAGGATGATATTTACTCATGCGCAGGAGTTCAGTCATCCGTGACATCACCGCGGGGCTTCCGCCTTCTCTCCTGGCCACCGGGCCAATAGGAGAGAAAAAGTGAGGCCTTGTGCATGCTCAGTAGAGTCCCCGGCGTGAAGCCTAAACCGTCGGGTTCACTTACCCGCAATGGCGGTGGCAGTACCCGACAGCTGATGGAAACATCAGCTGCGGTGCCCACATGGAGGGACTCCAGGACAGGTAAGTGTCCTAATATTAAAAGCCAGCAGCTGGCAGTATGTGTAGCTGTTGGCTTTTCATTTAAAAAAAATTCCGGGAACACCGCTTTAAAGGGCTCACTCAGATGGGCTCTGAGACACATCCTCCGTGCTGAGCTGCTTTTTTGCTGTATGTGCAGGCAGCCCATATATTTCGAATTTCGCAATGAATATTCGCAATTCCGAATATTCACATTTTTTCAATTTTATTTTTAAAACAGATCACATCCTATCGACGTCTAAAAGCATTGCTGGTATGATTAGAGACCCTGGGCCGAGTAGCTAAGCTGAGGCGATCCTTTTATGTTGCCGAATATAAAAAAAAAAAAATTGCGAATTTTCGCTAATGCGAATGCGAAAATGATTGCGAATTTTCGATAACTGTGGTAGGAGAACTCTGATTGTCTCTGATGCAAAAGGGGGGGGGCTTTGTGTATGTGTATGTTATGAATATTTGTATGTTTGATATTATTATTTTTTGTAAGATGGAAAAAATTGCGCATACCTTAAAAAAGGGGAGAATACAGCAGCAACTCAAAAATGTTATACAACATAAATTAATACAAGACAGAAAATGGAGTCGCTCTACAAGAATAAAAAATATGTCTAGTGACAAGACATGTGGGCAAATTATAAAATAAGCAAGCGCAAATAACTTGTGAAATACACAGTGAAACAAATATATAAAGAAATATAGTCCCAATAATAGAAAAATAATCTTTCATAAAAATGTCTTTGATATGTGAAGTGAAAAAAAGTCCAAAGCATGCAGCATGAACGTGTTCAATCTTCAAGGTGTTTGATTGACAAACGGCTGTGACAGATGGATAGAGTAAAGAATCACCACCAATGCAAAACACTTTTTATTTTTTATTGTAAAATATCACGAATATTCTGAGCCAATCAGAGTGCTCCTTCCGCATTTGCCGAATATTCGCAATTATTTTGTATTGTAAAATATCAAGAATATTCTGAGCCAATCAGAGTGCTCCTTCCGCATTTGCCGAATATTTGCAATTATTTTGTATTGTAAAATATCAAGAATATTCTGAGCCAATCAGAGTGCTCCTTCCGCATTTGCCGAATATTCGCAATTATTTTGTATTGTAAAATATCAAGAATATTCTGAGCCAATCAGAGTGCTCCTTCCGCATTTGCCGAATATTCGCAATTATTTTGTATTGTAAAATATCACGAATATTCTGAGCCAGAGTGCTCCTACCGCAGTTATCGAAAATTCGCAATTATTTTCGCATTCGCAATAGCGAAAATTCGCAATCATTTCATTTCGATAAAATATCACGAATATTCGAATTTAGCGAATATATCTCGAATATTCGACTATATATTCGAGATATATCGCGAAATCGAATATGGCGTATTCTGCTCAACACTAATGACCAATGGATATCCCCGGCCGCCGCTGCCACCCCCTATTCAGGTGTCCAGCCCCTTTTAGGACGCCGGGTGCCTGCTTGCTCACAGTCTTCTTTAGAATGTTCACTGACCTGTGCCAGTGACTTGTCGTTAAGGTTCCCCTATCGAGGTGGTTCCTGTAAGGACTGCGCAGGCGCAATCCTTGCCGACGGAAATCTCCGAACCTTGTCCGGAATCACTTTAGGCCCATTCAAGTCCTCTAAGCCCTGATTATATTTTTTTGGATAATTGTTTATGTGATTGAATTGGAAAAAAATAAAAGCATTTTGGACTCTTTCACAATCTGGTTTGGGGTGATTCATTTCTGTTTGCCTAGACTTTGAATCCCTTCTGTGTACCTATGGAGGGAGGCCTGTTTGTTTTTGGAGCTGCTTTACCAGATTCATTGAGAATGTCTTCACATTGGATCAAGTTGAGAAATCCCAGCGTGAATGTGGCATGCCAACACATTGTAAATTTGCTTATTTATTCACGGATCTCTGCTTTTTAATTTACAGGCAGGCTTTGTTTGGGTTCCCTTTGCTGGGTTTTAAGTGACCTTTTTTTTTTAATATGCTTGTAGAATGTAGGCAGGTATGACGCTATGGGCAGCAGCAATGCAGCAAGTGACGGTATCTACATTCCCCAGTGTGTGCAGACACAAGTACCGGACAATACAATAAAAACTCAAGTTTTCAAGTTCATCTCAAAGTTTATTCAAAGAGCAGCCTCAAATCTGATTCTGTACAGAAACCTGTTCATTAGACAGCTTACAAAATGTACTTCTCCCCCCCACCCACAAAAACGCATACTCGCTGGTGTCCCCAGAAGGCACGGTTCGTAAGGCAGCATAGGTTGGGGGTCTGTATTCCCAGCAACAATAGAAAAATACAAGTGGTGGAACCAAGCAGAGCCACCCCGAGAGAAGAGCAGGGTGGCGCCACCTATAGGTAGTATGTCAGATTTAGGGGCAGCATTTGATCAATATACTCAGTGCTGGGTGATGGACAGCTCCCAATAATAACACGCAAACAGGCCAACAAGACGTTGGTACGCCAACATTCATTCGGACTCACAAGACAAAAAGCGCAAACGGCAGCACTTGAAGAGTAAAAGCATGATACATCACATAAAAAAGAGTCCTTGCATAGGCAGCCATTTTTAAAAAGGAGCCTGTCATTGATAACGGTTTCTAGTAAAATAGGGGCGTATTGTTAGTAACACTGGTTGACTTTATAACATGGCTATATCTATGCTTTTCTAGAAGCTACTGCACCTTAAAATCACTTGTTACCATTTTTCTTAGCAGGTTTCTTTATTAGTAGAGGCAACTACTCCCAACTTTTTAAGATGGGAACGAGGGACACCTATTAGCAAAAGTATGTAGGCATAGGACACACCTCTTGCCACGCCCCCTTAAAGGAGAATTCTACAAAAAAAAATTAGTTAAACCCACAAGTGCTTTTTTTTATTTTTACCACTACTATTCCTTTATATTGGCTTTCGAAATTTACAAATGCAGCAATTTAGAAATTGGATGAAAGGTTTAGCGCTGGGAAACACTACTTGAAAAGATAAAAAGTGCATTTTATATACAACTATAGAGATCAGACCAAAATGAGGGACAAATGAGGAGGGAAGAGGGACAGAGGGACTTTGTTCCAAATCAGGGACAGTGTACAGAGTGCAGGGTTCAGGGGTGCGCTGTGTACAGAGTTCAGGGGTGCGTTGTGTACAGAGTGCAGGGTTCAAGGGTGCGCTATGTACAGAGTGCAGGGTTCAGGGGTGCGCTGTGTACAGAGTGCAGGGTTCAGGGGTGTGTTACAGAGTGCAGCATTTTTGGGGTGTGCTATGCACAGTATGCAGGGTTTAGCTCTCTATCACAGGCTGTCCACAACTCACTTCCACCCCTCCACGGCTCTGACTTCTGCACCACTCTCCCCTATTAAACCCTCTTGCACAACACTCCCTTCACAGTCCTTATCTCTCCACCCCACCCAAAGCTTTTTTTTAAGGCACGTCCCTGGGTGAGAGGGTCACATGAAATGGCCTGGCGGTCCAGAATCGGCCCATAAGCCTTGCATTTGACATGTGTTCTACAAGAATTATTTTTGTTGAATAAAAATATAAACACTACTTTAAACATTTGGACATTTAAATGAGGGCTGTCACCCACTGGAAAGCCAGTGAATAAAGCCTTGAATTATTTATGCTCTTTTAAATAGATGTTATTCCCCCCCGACCTTCATGATTACTTGCTAAAAAAAAAAAAAAAAAAATGATTTTATATATATATATATATTTGACAGACAAACCATCTACACTAACTTGGACTACGTTTTAACAAGCCCACTTTGACATCCTGACAATATCTCAATGAATCGTTCCTTCACAAGGTACACCTACACTGTCTTTCCCCCTCAGAATATCTTGACCATCCGTGTAATCAGTTTAGCCCAGGGGCCTCCAAACTGCGGCCCGAGGGCCAGATGTGGCCCTTTGCTAGCTTCTATCCAGCCCTTGGGGCACTACTCCTTCCACTGATATGAGGCACTATTCCTCCAACTGACAGCTACAATGGGGCACTCTCTCTCACTGATACCAATGATGGGATACTATTCCTCCTATTAATAGTGGCACTACCCCTCCTATTGACCACCAATTCTGAGGCCATATTTATTTTCAATGATGCCAAATTTTTTTTGCCCCTGCTGGCCACAATCCGGCCCTCCTAAAGTCTAAAGGACAATAAACTGGCCCTTTGTTTAAAAAGTTTGGAGACCCCTGGTTTAGCCTTTCTAAACATTTGTCACATCACAAAAAGCCCCTCTTTAAAAACAGAACTTGGTCTTTCAGAAATACTGAACAAGCTTGGCCCTTTTCAGACGAAATTTTCTGTAACGTTCACGATGTCCTAAGCCTCTGCCAAAAAGCTAATTCTAGAAAGCCATAATTTGGGGTTCAGAATCACAAGCCACAATTGAGAAGCTGCAGACCAATCAGTGGTTATCAGCGAAAATATCTTGAAGATAATTAAATTTTAAATCTGGAAGAATAGAAGCAGGTCTACTTATCACGAAAGGTCTGGGGTATGATAAAAGCAGAGAAAGCGACAGATCCAAAGATCGGCAACAATGGAGATGGGTAAAAACTGGGATGGACTTTCAACACATAGGACACGTTTTGTACACCAATAGCTGTAAGTTTAATTTCTATTTTAGAAAAGAGAAATTATGTTTGACTGTTGTGCACCACATAGGTTCTTCTACTATGTCAGGGTAAAGATAACAGTACAGTGGTTCAGTGGGCAAATTAATCTCCCACATCCTGGTAAAAATATCTGCCAAGACATAGACGTCGGCCATTCTTGGAGGATACAAATGTTTCTGTCCTCATCTTCAGGTAGTACAAAAATAAGCAAAATCTTTCAAAAACTGTGTTGGACTGTCTGATACTTAAAACCAATCTGGCAATATTATACTTAAAATACAGCAGCACATAGTAGTGAAGCCGCACATCATTGATCTCTTGTGTACATAAACGTACTGCCGGCAGTTACAAAGACCGCCTGCTTCCCTCCTTTTCCCGAGGCATTTCGCTCCCTATAGGGCAGGGGTGCCCAACATGTGGCCCGCAGAGCTCACTGATGTGGCCCGCGACCTCCTGCTATGGGATGGAATAGAATACTGTTATTATAGGTCAGTTTTTTTACTAAAATCACAGTGGACATATCTGTTCTGCAGTGGTTACTGGGCTGCTTTCAAACTGATCTGCAGGTGCAGAGCAGTTCACCTGTGGGTTTCCTGCACTGAGCCATAGACTTCCATACCTCCCAACCCGCCCGGATTCTGCATGAACTTCACGCACAGACTGCATGTTCCCGCAGTCCCGCGATGGGGTTAATTATCCCGCACAGGAAGGAGAAGATAGGTCAAAGGGGAGACATGCCTACCGGAGCCGGTGTGTGAAGCTGAAGTGAAGAGGAGATCAGACCCGCTGTGTGTACAGGTGAGATAGAACCAATCCGCGCGGCACCCCCACCCCGCTCCACAACTTCTACGATCCGCGGCAATCATCCCCCCCCCCCCCGCTCAACAACCTTGATCATGATCCGCGGCAATCACCCCCCCCCCCCCCAACAACCTTGATCCGTGGCTGTCCACCCCCCGCTCAACAACCCCCCCTTTCACACGGTCAGTCTGACCCAATTGGACCCTCCATTCACCTCTAAGGTGTGGAAGATGTAAGCCGACTTGTGTCCTACCTCTAATCCAATCCGCTTAAAAAAAAGGAGTATAGTGGGCTGAGTCCATGTCCGCTCTGCATATACACGGACCTGCCATCCGCCCGCTCTGCTCTTTGTGGCCCACGACTGGTTACCAAGTCGCTTAAGTGGCCCTCGCTCTTAAAAAGGTTGGGCACCCCTGCTATAGGGGATTAATTACAGGGTTGAAGGGCGAGATGCAAAGGACTCCAGAGCATTTCCCAAGGAGATGCGAGTGGCTTAAAATATTACAGCGGAAGAAAGTCACAGTAAGTTTTGAAGCTATTCTAAGATAAATTATGAAAAATTGTACTAAAAAGTAATACAAAAAAAAGCAGTGTGCAATAAAACAGAACTTGTTTATGTGTCCAGAACTTGGTCTTTGCCCAAATAACTAAATTCACCTCCTTGTTCCTCTTTTTGTATTAGTCACAAACATTCTGAAAGTCAACTTTCCGGAGTCATTGCTTCCAAACAGGAGAACTTTATGTTCTCAACAATGCTTTTTTGTCTCTGACAGACTACCTACTGTGTTGTTTTAAACATACTTCTTACATTAACGAGCCCCATAAGAGTAAGGCTGGATTCACATCTATGCAGTTTTAGTGCTTTTTGCAGATTTGCACTACAGAACGTGTTCCATAGGCAACCATGTTAAATGGACTGTAGTGCAAATCTGCAAAATGCAAAAAGCACTAATAGGTAGATTCACAGAGAGTTACGGCGGCGTATCAGTAGATACGCCGTCGTAACTCTGAATCTACGCCGTCGTAAATTTAAGCTTTTTCTGGAAACCAGATAGGCTTAAATTAGCCTAAGATACGAGCGGCGTAAGTCTCCTACGCCATCGTATCTTAGGATGCATATTTATGCTGGCTGCTATGTGTCGCTTCCGGTGAGTTTGGCGTAGAATATGCAAATGACTAGATACGCCGATTCACGAACGTACGTGCGCCCGTCGCAATTAGTTACGCCGTTTACGTTGGAGATACGCCGGCGTAAAGATAAAGCTGCTCCCTATGTGGCGCAGCCCATGCAAGGTATGGACGTCGGAACAGGCCTATCTTTTTACGTCGTTTGCTTAAGTCGTACGCGAATCGGGCTGGACGTAATTCACGTTCACGTCGAAACGGCGTACTTTGGAGCAATGCACACTGGGATATGTCCACGGACGGCGCATGCGCCGTTCTTAAAAAACGTCAATCATGTCGGGTCACCAGTCATTTACATAAACACGCCCCCCTGTTCCACATTTGAATTAGGCGCGCTTAGGCCGGCCCATTTACACTACGCCGTAACTTAGGAGGCAAGTGCTTTGTGAATACAGCACTTGCCTCTCTGACTTACGGCGGCGTAGCATATATGCGATACGCTACGCCGCCTCAAAAGTGAGCCGCCCTACCTGAATCCAGCTATAAAACTGCATAGGTGTGAATCCAGCCTCAAACAGGCTCCATAGTTGTGAACAACTTCCAGACACCTTGGCCAACGTTCAAAGTCCAGACCGAAAGTGCAGCACCTCCAGTGGCAAACCCATAAGTCTGTCCTCTTGAATGGCAGTGGCTAATCTGCTTTCTGTTCAACATATAATATGTGGAAAATTAAAGGCTAAACTACACCCAGACGTTAGCGGTTAAACCGACATCAAAGAAAAAAAAAAAAAAACAATAACTGCATAACAAACAAGCAAGATAGTAAAGTATATCCCTATCCTAAATAATATTGTAAAGGTCTCATTATATAAGATGACACCCAGAAGTAAACCTCCCAACTTTGTGAGGGCAACATAATTTTATGGTCGAAGTTAGTGTCAGGGTCAGTGTTAGTTCTGGTGATGTCGTTTTCTCAGAATGAGCGCTCAGTCACAATACTTTAAGGCATCCTAGTGGTTTATCAGTAATAAAAAATAAACTAGAAACAAAAAAAAAATCACAACGTCAAGTGGATACAGAAAGAAGTCAGCGCACATAAAAGACTCCTCTAGACTACAAACATCTTGTTAACCAAATACGGGGAATATGTATCCATTTTATTCTACCCAAGGGGTAGGTAGTATGAAGCGCCATGGTTAATACTGCAAGTAAAGGCGGGAGAGGTAGAGTGTCTGGAAAACATGGACGGAGAAGCCTCCCCCAAGATCATTAGTCTAAGGGAAAACTATCTAGACACACTTTGCTCGGTCCCTGTCCTGGGCTTTAACACAAAAAAAAAACCACACATAAATCTTGAGAATGGGAAGCTCCAATGCACCCAACACTGCTATGGTTGATCAGCCAGCTTAAGGGGAGGAAGGGACATGGTCACAGAGAGTGTGCAGCCTGTAAAAACCTCCCTGTCCAACGGACACTGCATTAGGCTCCCAGCAGGAAACCACTGCTTCACACTGTGGTTTCCCGTCCAGATTTGAGATTGGGAGCCGAGTACTGGCGTCTCATGCGAGGTGGAGTGACAAACTGATTGTAATAGTGAGGTCTGTCACCCTGCTTGTTATAAGAGGTATTGCTGCCTTCGTTATCATCACCATAATGATTGCCCCAGTTTTGCTGCCTTTGTTGATGCCCCTGGGGTGGCTGTTGCTGGAAATACTCTGAGTCAGTCTGCTTTAATTCAGAGGATTGAAGTGACTCAGAGGAGCCAGATGCTTGGCGCCTTAGTCCCTTCTGATAGCCATTCAAGGAGTTACTTCTCCATCGGCCAGAGGTGTTATCGTTGTTGTTGTTGTTGTTGCCGCCATGTCCCCGGTACTGCTGCTGCTGCTGCTGCTGTGTCAAATGTTGGTTGCGCAAGTGACTGAAAGGGCTCCAGATTTGCTTCTCAGGTTCTACCTCATCTTGTTCTTTAATTTCCGCTTCTTTTGGGACTTTAACTTCTATACATTTATCATTCGTAATGATGATGTGTGTACCTGGACTCCAGGAACTTCGATGACTGGGATTGCTTTTGAAGGGGAAGCGTGGTTTACGGTTCTCTGGTGGGATGAAGCGATGAGGTCCGTTGCGCCTGAGCTGCTTTGCGATCTCCTGCTGCTGAAGGTTTTTAAACTTAATCTGTTCCTGCCTCATCCACTGTGTCCTCCCTCTATGAAACATGGCATCACTACCGTCTGTCTCCTCGTAGACTTGTCCTTCCTTGTAGGGGTCAAAAGATTTACATTTATCACTTTCTGTTCCCTTATCACGTTCAGCGCTAGAACCTCTCTGCCTACGTTCACCTTGTGTACCCATGAGCGGCAAAACTTTCTCCATTTTTAACATTTTGTTTCGTAGTACTTTTATCTCCTCATCCTTCATGTTATTCTGGGTCTTCACTTCTTGCAATATGTCTTCCAGTTTGTCAACATGAACCTTCAGGTCATCGACATCCGAGGCACCCTTTCCAGCGGGCACTACATCCTCAATCTTCTCATCTCCCACTCCGACTGTGTCCCAGACATCTCGAGCCACTGCCCTCCAGGAATCGCGTTCATTTGGATCCTTTTTTCTATACATGGAGCAGAGTTCCTTCATTTTGACTATGGCCAGAGCTTCAATCTCTTGTCGACTATGTTGAAAGTCATTAAGTGCAACTTCATAACAGATTTCCTTCACAGCTTGGATTTTAAGGTCAGAAATGGTCACCCACTTAGAATCTTTGCTCAGTTTCCGCCTCTGTGGGATATGATACATCTTATTTGGCTCCCGTTTCTTTCCGCTACTGGGTAGGCCGCACTTTTTAACGATGCTTTGCACTTTGCTGGGAGGAAGCTTCTCCCGTAATGATGTGATCAGCCGCCAGCTCTCTTCACATGACCGTTTCTCAGAGTCGTCCCCGCTGTCCGAGTCTGCGTCCTTGAGAAAGAAAAAAAATCAAAATGGCCCCAAAAGAAACCAGAAAAAATGGAAAACACAAAAAAAAACACAACAACAAATGGCAAAAGAAAAAAAGGACATGAAATAAAGGAAACAACAGGATGTGAAAAATAAAACAAAATGCTGAGGTGATGTTTTTGAAAAAGTGAAACTAAACTTTCAGTTCTCACCTATCACGTGAGAGAAGTTGGAAGAGAAGATAGGCAGCCTTCGTTAAAAGAGCACAGAGTTAGAGATGGTGAAACAACCCATGCCCAACGCACACAGGCCAAATCCTGAGTCTCTTCGCACAGCAAACCCAACACTCCAAGATGCAAGTAGGCAAAGACAGCCAAGAAGAAGGTCAGTAAATCGTGGTTAGTAAATGCAGAATTCAGATGCTGGTGCTTAAACTTGGTTGCAGTGCTTTGTGAGTTAAGTATTCAAGAGAAAGGACAAGGTGTTACATAGGCCTTTAGTGTAGAGAGCAGTCCACCATGTGGGTCGACGAGGTATGTTCGTGAGGTGTCCTAGGAAACTGATAAATATCTAATGGTTTTCAGAAGACTTCAATCTTATATTCATTTTAATGTCAATCCACCCACAAGGTATATAGAAAAAGAGTGCTGTACAGAGTATCCATACCGCACACACTGTACTCAATGCAGCACAGTAAAATCACAAGCTCACGATTACGGGGCTCTCTGCCTGGCCTCTGCATGGGTCAGCGGCTGAGCCTCTTCAGTGATGCTTAGCATGCTAAACCAGGGCTGTCTTAATGAGAGGGCACACCTGGGAACTGTCCAGGGGCGCCAGCTACATGGTGGGCCCCTGCACTTTCCCCAAAGCAGCTGGTCCTTGAGCCCACACTGCCCTGAAATTGGGGGCCCCATGATAGCACTGAGAGTGATATATACACAGGGGAGGCAGTGTGCCTCCTACCTACTTGATGTCCGTTTACCTGCACTGTCGTTGTAGGGGCCCCAGAGCATTTCTTTGCCCAGAGGCCCATGATGCTATTAAGACGGCCCTGTGCTAAATGTGCAGATTTAGCATCACTGAGAACAGCGCGGCCAGCCTATGTACTCATTGACTCTGAACCTGCAAATTTAACAGGTTTAGTGTCAATGAACTGACTGCATGTGTGTGCTACCGACAGCCCTACTGCCCACCTTTGCCACGGGGGCGGCATCTGGCTCTGGATAGGCTTAGTAAGTTATTAGAATAAAATACCTCTGTTGTCACTGACCATACTTTATAGATCAACTATCAAATGCTATATACTACACCAAAGAGAAGACTAAAGCGCAGGATACTCAAAACAAACTACAAACCCCCCCCCCCCCCCAAAATGATGTGGTTGTTTACCAATGTGCACAAATTAATTACCCTAGTACAGGATGTCGCCAATTTACAAGCCGACCTCAATGCTCTGTCTAATTGGGAGACTGAGTGGCAGATGAGGTTTAATGTTGATAAATGTAAAGTTATGCACTTGGGGGCTAAGAATATGCATGCATCATACATACTAGGGGGAGTACAACTGGGGGGATCTGTAGTGGAGAAGGATCTGGGGGTTTTAGTTGATCATAAGCTCAATAATGGCATGCAATGCCAAGCTGCGGTTTCCAAAGCGAGCAAAGTCCTTTCTTGTATTAAGAGAGGTATGGACTCCAGAGACAGAGATATAATTTTGCCCCTGTACAAATCATTAGTAAGACCTCATCTGGAATATGCAGTTCAGTTTTGGGCACCAGTTCTCAAAAAGGATATCGGAGAACTGGAGAAAGTGCAGAGAAGAGCAACCAAACTGATAAGAGGCATGGAGGAGCTCAGCTATGAGGAAAGATTAGAAGAACTAAATCTATTCACTCTTGAGAAGAGGAGAATTAGGGGGGATATGATCAACATGTACAAATATATAAGAGGTCCATACAGTGTACTTGGTGTTGAGTTATTCACTTTACGGTCAACACTGAGGACAAGGGGGCACTCTTTACGTCTAGAGGAAAAGAGATTTCACCTCCAAATACGGAAAGGTTTTTTCACAGTAAGAGCTGTGAAAATGTGGAACAGACTCCCTCCAGAGGTGGTTCTGGCCAGCTCAGTAGATTGCTTTAAGAAAGGCCTGGATTCTTTCCTAAATGTACATAAAATAACTGAGTACTAAGATTTGTAGGTAAAGTTGATCCAGGGTAAATCCGATTGCCTCTTGGGGGATCAGGAGGGAATTTTTTCCCCTGCTGTAGCAAATTGGATCATGCTCTGCTGGGGTTTTTTGCCTTCCTCTGGATCAACTGTGGGTATAGAGTTGGGTGTATGGGATTGTATTGTGTTTTTTATTTTGTTTGTTTATTTTTTTGTGGTTGAACTGGATGGACTTGTGTCTTTTTTCAACCTGACTAACTATGTAACTATGTAACTATGTAACTATGTAGTACTGCTGACACAACAACTAATAGGAAAGCAAAGACTGATAGGGAGCTTTAAATACATATATGATTAATGGAAATATTCTTGTCAGTGTCTGTTAATAGTTTATAAACTTTAAAGAGCACCTGTGTCCAAACTATTCACATTTTCTGAACACGCAGAAAAAGCACTTTAAAACAAGCCATGGCTCACCTCTGTATCTAAAGGCATTATGGAGAAATTATTCTTTACATTTTACAACAGAGGTGCTGAAATGGCAACTCCTCACACCTTAGGTCTCATTTACACTCTGACGCATTATGGGGTGGTAGAGCATTTACTGTATGCACTTTTTTTTGCATATCATCGTGCATACGGCAGTCAATTCATTGCAATGGGCTGCCCTATACACACGACAAACAAATTAAAGGGGAAGTACAGCCAAAGCTGCAGTTCGCTCTGCACTCCTGAAGCCCGCTGTCTGCCGACGTCACAGAGCCGGTCCAGGCTTGGGCAAGATCGTGACAATGGAGACGGGATTTTCCCACATGCCTGGACCGGCACCCAGTTCAGCCTCTCAGCGAACTGATGAGAGCCTGAGTTGGCCGCTCCCACCCCTCCACAGCCCAGTGCTCCAGTGGGTGCAGGGGGAGCAGTCAACAGCTCCGTGAGCAGAGAGCTGGTGACTGCTCCCCCTGCACTCACTGGAGCGCTGGTGTTTGATCACTTTGGTTCTCAGTTAGAGGCACCGGGGAACAGATAAAGCATTGGATCGATGCTGCATCTACCTAGGTAAGCATAGGTCTGCGCAGCCTATTGCATTAGGGTGTGCACCAGTGGCGGTGCGTCCATAGGGACGCAGGAGCGCCGCCCCCTCTGGCACGCTCACAGCCAGTAAAAAATACAGATTCATACACTGTATGAATCTGTATATTTTCGCCGCTGCCGCCCACTATTCAGCTGGCCGGAAGTTGAGCGCCGGTCAGCTGAATAGCGGCATCTGACTGGCTTTGTGGAAGTGCCTATCAGGGCCAGCGGGGGGGTACTGGGCACGGTGGCTACAAGTGGGGGCACAGTGGCTACAAGTGGGGGCATAGTGGCTACAAGTGGGGGCACAGTGGCAACAATTGGGGGCACAGTGGTGACAATTGGGGTCACGTTTGCGCCCCCCCCCAAAATTTTGAGCACCAGCCGCCACTGGTGTGCACCCGAAAAGCTCAAAGCCACAGCAAATGGTGGGAGTGGCCAAATTGCATTTACAGTGGGGGAGGCTTAAAGGGGTGTGATTGCCCATAAAATAGGCTTTTGGCCTTCCCTCCTCCAGTAGGGTGCTTTCACACTGATGCAGTGTGGTTTCCCCTGGGATTCAGCCTGGAGCGCTGGGCTTCACATGTTTTTAACCGTGTTAGGGCATATGGCCTGGTATGATGCGAGGGGTTCGCTTGTCTTTCCCTTTTCCTGGCCTGCATGCTCAGATAAGGGTCTGATATGGATTTTGGAGGGGGACCCGACCCACTTAAAATGTATACCAGACAGAGGGGCATTTCTTTTGCTGTAAGGTCCCCTTCAAAATCCATACCAAACCCAATAGGGCCTGTCGGATAACTCCTTTTATTTTTGCAGTAACTGTCCTAAGTCCTGATAGGAAGATTTATCTTCATCTCAAGTTCTGAAAACACAGCAGGAAGTGAGAATAGATTTTCCCAAATTGAAGGGCTTTTACATATACAAGTCATTGGGAGGGACGAGTCATTGGTTGTCAAGGAGCCAACACCCGCCAGTGTCCTAACAACGATGAGTCATCCCTGCTGTCACCAAGGGATTCCCCACTGACAGCAGAAGATTCCCCACTGACAGCAGAATGTATACATTCTACCTATTCCCATGACATCTCTAAATTCTCCCCAGGAGGAAGGAGATTCTAACCCTTTACATCCCAAGAATTAAAAAAAAAAAAAAACCTTTAGCCAGATATAGAATATACTGCAAGATCACTACATGGACACTCTCCACTTGTTCTCATCCCAGCTGTCTTTAAAAGTAACTTGGCAGTAAACATCCGGCGGTCTCCATAGAACAAGCGCAAATATTGATCTCCATATTAATTTAAAAAATGGAGACTAACGTCACCGACAGGGGAGGACTGGGAACTCTTGGCTTGAGGGGCAAACCCAAACCACTGGCCCTTTCATGGTAGGTAGCTAAAGAACCTTCACCATGCAAAGTGTGCCATGGTACTACCGTGATTGGTGGACATGGTGAAAGGGGGTGTGGTTTATTGTTACATTCCTTTTCCCCATCTTCAAAAAAACTAAAAGATAAGTAAAAGAGCGCACAGGAGGGCCAAAAAATACCTAGTGCATTACAGGAGGTTTATTATTATAAAACATACAGACAATTGAATACTCACAGAGGTGAAGAATATATAAGTGTTGTATAACCCCCAACAGAATTCAGTGCAGGAATCATGTTGGCTGACACACAATATTACTACGCTGGCAAGCTGACGCGTTTCGGAGGAAGAACCCCCTTCTTCAGAGCTAAACAAACCAGCATATTAAACGTCATATAAATACAGTCTCCACAACTGCCCCTTGCTGTGGGTGGTATATTTTTAGTGGAAAGAGTATTAGCCGGATTCAGGTAGAGCGGCGTACATTTGAGCGGGCGTAGCGCAGCGCATTTGCGCTACACCGACGTAACATAGAGAGGCAAGACCAGTATTCACAAAGCACTTGCTCCCTAAGTTATGGCGGCGTAGCGTAAATGGGCCGGCGTAAACCCGCCTAATTCAAAGTAGGAAGGTAGTGGGCGTGTTGTATTAAAATGAAGCGTGACCCCATGTAAATTAATGGCCAAACGAACGGCGCATGCATGCTCAGAATCACGTCGCATATACTCCCTAAGATATGACGGCTCAATGCCTACGACGTGAACGTAACCTACGCCCAGCCCCATTCACGTACGACTTACGTAAACGGCGTAAAATACGACGGCTGTTCCGACGTCCATACCTTTGCATGGGCTGCGCCTCCTTTTTGGTGGTTTATCTTTACGCCGGAATTAGATTAGATTAGATTACAGCGACGGGCGTAAGTTCGTTCGTGAATCGGCGTATCTCGCTCATTTACATATTCGATGCGTAAATCAATGGAAGCGCCCCTAGAGGCCAGCGTAAATATGCACCCAAGATACGACGGCGTAGGAGACTTACGTCGGTCGTAGGAAGCCAAAATTTAGGAAGCCAAATTGCTCAGAACGCAAGCTGCTCTACCACGCCCCCTGCTCGTCACGGGCGGTGAGCTGGTGTGCCTGCCACCCGCCCAGCTGATCCTCTGCAGCCTCAAACAACACCGGAGCAGTTGGGATTTGTGGTCACCTGCGCTCAAAGGTACAGACGCCAGGGACCCCCGTGGAAATGTACTACTTGTATACTTCTGATATCATGTGAGCTTGATACCACATATTAAACCTAAAATTTTTACCTGAATGCTACACTCAGATCAGCGCTGCTTCCTTTCTCCTTTTTATCACCCGAAAGAGGTTGCCAGCGTAGTGGTATTGTGTGTCAGGCCAACACTTATATACTATTCACCTCTGTGAGTATTCAATTGTCTGTATGTTTTTATAATAACAAACCTCCTGTAATGCACTAGGCGTTTGCGCCCTCCTGTGTGCTCTTTTACAGTTATTCACTAGATTCCCTGATCTGAGGAGAGCTGCACTGATAAAGCATATCCGAAGGGCGTTCATCCAACGCTACTCATGGTTCGCAGCACATTGAAGATTCATGGCAGAACTCCAAGTGCTGGAAGTGATTGTTTTTTTTTTTTTACATGACATCTCAGAACCGCAAAGGAGGTTGGTGAGTGGAAACTTTCCTCTGGCAAATGCTGAGATTGTGGGTCTGAATAGGGAGCAGACAGATATACTGTATAATACCCACCGTGGGTCACTGACTGCAAATTCCAATTGATCAATATCCAAATAGTAAAAAATCTCCACTCGGGGACAACAGCCAACATATCTTAAAGTGGTTGTAAACCCTCACCTGTAACCAGTGAAGTGACTGGCCTCAGGTTATAGACAGAGATGAAACAAATCTCCCTACATACATTATACCTGTTTATATCTGCAGCTGTCTATCCCCTTCAGGGATATGCAATTAGCGGACCTCCAGCTGTTGCCAAACTACAAGTCCCATGAGGCATAGCGAGACTCTGACAGCATCAAGTATGACACCCAGAGGCAGAGGCATGATGGGACTTGTAGTTTGGCAACAGCTGGAGGTCCGCTAATTGCTTATCCCTGCCCTATATCCATTCAAAGTGCCGAAATTACACAGGATCCCTTAGCTATGAAAAGAAGGGGGTGGAGAGCTTAAGTTACATCAGTGAGGAGAGCGTTGAGAGCTGATTGGAGGGAAGGGATACATCCCCCTCCACACAGCACACAGGAACAGAGCTGAGGCTGTCAATCAGCTGGAGGTCCCTCCCCTGTCACCTTTTCTCTCTTGGTGTCAGGAAAACTCATCAGAAGTGACTCATGCAGATAACAGAGGAACGTGGCAGCGGACAGAAATGACACTAAGTGCTCTGGAGTGAGAGAAGCACACACTATATAGAGCGGTGGTCTCCAAACTGTGACTCTTAGGGCACTACTCCTCCCACTGACATTAACAATGGGACATAATGCCTGCCAATCACACCAATAATGAGGCATAATTTCCACTGACACCATTAGAGGGGCACTATTCCTCCCACTGACACCAATGATGGGGTACTATTCCACCTACTGACACCAATAATTGTATACTATTCCTCCCACTAACACCAATGATGGGACACTATTCCTCCCACTAACACCAATGATGGGGCAATATTCCTCCCACTATCACCAATGATGGGGTACTATTCCACCTACTGACACCAATAATTGGATACTATTCCCCCCACTAACACCAATGACGGGGCAATATTCCTCCTACTGACACCAATAATTGGGTATCATTCCTCCCACTAACACCAATGATGGGGCAATATCCCTCCTACTGACACCAATAATTGGGTATCATTCCTCCCACTAACACCAATGTTAGAAAACTATTCCTCCCCCACTGACACCAACGATGGGGCACTATTCCTCTCATGAGCACCAATAACGTGGCATTGTTACCAACGCCAGGACATTTTTTACTCCCACTGGCCAAATTCCGGCCCCTGTAAAGCCTGAAGGATAGTAAACTGAGCCTTTGTTTAGAGAATTTGGAGAACCCCGATATAAAGGGCTATGCTTTGTCCATATTTAATGTCTGAGGTTTACAACCACTTTAAGCTAGTCGAGGGCTGAATGGGAGAAATAATGGATTCCCCCATCCACACTAAACAGTACACGTGGTTGTCTGAATACCCAAACAGTGATAGCATCCGATTGGATGCAGTCAGGGGGGTTGATTTACTAAAGGCAAATCCACTTTGTACTACAAGTGCACTTGGAAGTGCAGTCGCTGTAGATCGGAGGGGAACATGCAAGGAAAATAAAAAAAAACAGCATTTTTGCTTGTACATGATTAGATGATAAAATCAGCAGAGCTTCCCCTTATTTCAGATCTTCCCCTCAAATCTACAGCAAATACACTTCCAAGTGCACTTGTAGTGCAAAGTAGATTTGCCTTTAGTAAATCAACCCCATTGTTTCCTTGATCATTTTCCACCCGACATTTTTTCCATGACTTCTGTGGAGCCAGGTGGTACTGACAGGTCCACCCACAGCTAAATTTTTGGCGGGGATCGGCTGAAATTTAAGCTGTGTATGGCCAGCTTTACTAAAACTCAAACCATGTATGGGCAGGCTGACTGTACCAAATCGATCGATCAACTTGGGTACAACCAGACAGATTTTCATGTGATTATTGCTAGTTGTTAGTAGAGATGGCCTTGTGTGTTGAGGATTCTAGTCCAGGGGAGGGCTGGGCTGGGGGGCAGGGTGGAAATTGCCTCCCGAGCTGCCCTAACTTATGTTCAAAATGCCCGCTATCATTTTATTTTTTATTCTGGTCTTGGAAGTCGGGCCGACCACTAGCTGTTGCATTCCAGGAGTTGTAGTCCACGCTCAAGCGCCCGGTGGGTGGAAAACAGAGCAGCGCAGAGGAAACTACAACTCCCTGGGACTGGATTCTTGGAAGTAGGCAGAGGCAGGGCATGCCAGGGAGTCGGGACGCAGGGCTTCAGGGCTGGGTACTGGCTGCAACTTGACCCTAGGACCAGGAGCATTAACCCCCCAGGAGACAGTGGCGTGCAAGGACCTGCTGAGCTGAGATCACTGAGGTAAGAGACCCTGACCCCCCATCTCCCCCCCATACACCCCATGTAACCTGCCCCAGTGGCAAAATGAGAAACAAAAACTGGATAGCCGCACTCCAAAATGACTTAAAAAAGTTGTCTTTAATTTTCAACTGTACACACACAGTCACTGCAACCAACAGAAAACAGGACAGCCGACACGTTTCACACTTGTAATTTAGTGCTTAATCATGGCCATGATTAAGCACTAAATTACAAGTGTGAAACGCGTCGGCTGTCCTGTTTTCTGTTGGTTGCAGTGACTGTGTGTGTACAGTTGAAAATTAAAGACAACTTTTTTGCAGTGACTGTGTGTGTACAGTTGAAAATTAAAGACAACTTTTTTAAGTCATTTTGGAGTGCGGCTATCCAGTTTTTGTTTCTCATTTTGCCATTGCTACAAGCACCGCCAGCACCTTGGTAGTTCAACCGCCCTTGATTGCTCACGGGGCTCACCTGGAGCGGTGAGAACATTTCTAACCTGCCCCAGTGATTAAGCTTCATTGATGGGCACTGGAGTTGGCTGCCCTGATGGGCACTGGTGAGGCTGCATTGAAAAACCAGATGGGCCATGGATGGTGAGCTGATTCAGCGGTTCAATGGGCCACTTGACTTGCCTCCCAGGCCTAAGGCTGCCAGCCCTCCCCTGTTCTAGTCCCAACCCACCTGCACAATGCCGACAGGAAGCCGCAGCTGCACAGACCGGGAAATGTCTCACTGCCTGTGATTGGTGGTGTGCAGTGTCGGCTTCCTGTCGGGATCGGGCTGGTGGGTTGAGACTAGGATCCAGAACATGCCCGAGCCGATCTCTAATATAGCATTAGCAATAATCTGCATCTTCTCCCGGTGGAGACGGCTTCCTCCATCCTCCCCTGGTTGCAGCAATAAATGTTGTGTATTACCTGCCTAAGGCTGGGTTCACACTACTACACTACTTTCATCCTACTTTGCTCTGCTACATTGGTCCTACATTTATCCTACATTGGTCCTACATCCATCCTACTTTCATGAACAGGATACTACTTTGGTCCGACTTCAATGATATTCAATGGGCCTGAAGTAGGATCTATGTAGGACCAAAAGTAGTACAGGGAGCATTTTCAAAGTCGGACCGACTTGTGTAGGACGCTACAAGACGCTCTCATAGGGAAACATTGAACACAGAGCAAAGTAGGATGAAAGTAGTGTAGTAGTGTGAACCCAGCCTAACACTGTTCCAGGGGGCAAATAGCACCCCTCCCTTATCCTAGTCATCCCCTGCCAGGTGATTTTATTTGTATATTTTGCTTGAGGGCAGTTTCCAAGTTTGCCAGTAGCCAGGCAGGGGTTGTCAACTTGATTACACTGAATAGTTGAGTCTATCCACAAAACAACTGAGCTGGAAGCAGTAGGAACCTGCAGCTGTGTGATATCACCACCCGGGGGAGAATATAACCACTGACTGCAAAATGTAGTCATCGCCATTTTTACCCGACAGATATTTGTGTTATCTCAGATGAGTGAGTTTGTTGTTTTGTATCTGTGATTATTAAAGAAAAGCAGGTACGGTGCACAGCCAGTCATCAATCCGATAAAGCGAAATAGAAAAGTCCAGACGGCATGCAGTGACAGAAGAGAAGGCATGCACAGCGCTGCAGATCAGTACCAAGCTCCACACAAAGATAACTCTGTAGAAATACGGGGTTAATATATCTGGAAGGTGAAGAGGACTGGAGCACTGCAGTCCGGAGGAGACAATGACACAGATCATAAAGTGGAATCATCCTCTGCACACACACCGAGGCAGCTGATCCATTATTCAGAGACAAAGGATCAATTCACACGGGAAGGCCGATTTCTACTCAACCAGCAAGGCCACGTTCTCATTACAGTGCCGAAATAAAATGACTAGAGCGACCATTTTGGATGTGCTAAAATTCAGCCAAGGAATTTACCAAGATATCCCACCAAATCATAGTGTAGGAATTCCCACAATATCAAGAAGAACAATGTTCACGTGACAAAACACTGGAGGGCATTCTGTAATAATTGGAGGACGTAAGGCTCCTTTCACACTAGCGCAACGCCAAGGTTACCCGATTTCCAGCGCGTCTTTGATCCGACTTTACACTCTCTGGATCAAAGTCGCATCAAAGTAGTACAGGCAACCTTTTCAAAGTTGGAGCGACTTTAAGTCACACCAATTTATACAGGTGCCAGTCTAGAGCTGCACGATTCTGGCCAAAATGAGAATCACAATTTTTTGGGTTAGAATAAAGATCACGATTCTCGCGGCGTAAAATCTTTCACATACAAAAAAATATTTGGGGCTAACTTTTTTTTTAATTCATTAACCACTTCCCGCCCGGTCAATAGTATATTGACGTCCGGGAAGTGGTTCTGAAATCCTGACTGGACGTCTATTGACGTCCTGCAGGATAACGGCCGCCGCGCGCCCGGCGCAACGCGGCTATCGGTGATACGGGGTGTCTGACACCCTGCATCTCCGATCTCGGTAAAGAGCCTCTGGCGGAGGCTCTTTACCACATGATCAGCCGCGTCCAATCACGGCTGATCACGATGTAAACAGGAAGAGCCGTTGATCGGCTCTTCCTAACTCGCGTCTGACAGACGCGAGTAGAGGAGAGACGATCGGCAGCTCTCCTGACAGGGGGGGTTTGCGCTGATTGTTTATCAGCGCAGCCCCCCCTCGGATCCCCACACTGGACCACCAGGGAAGCCACCATGGCACCATAAAAACAATAAAAAAAAAAAAAAAAAAAAAAAAAAAAAAAGAGCACAATAAATGCCAATCAGTGCCCACAAATGGGCACTGACTGGCAACATGGGCACTGACTGGAGTGATGCCCAGAAATGCCATCAGCGCCACCCCTCAGTGTCCATCAGTGCCACCCCTCAGTGTCCATCAGTGCCACCTCTCAGTGCCCATCTATACCGCTCCAAAGATGCGGCTAGCAGGACTTTTGAAGCGGTCCTGCTAGTGCACAGCCCCAGTGTGAAAGCCTTCAGGCTTTCACATTGAAGACTACAGGGCACGATTTCAGGTTGTATAGCAGCACTATTTTTAGCGCTAAACCACCTGAAAAACGTGTCAGTGTGAAAGGGGCCTTAAAGTTCCACTGATAAAGAATGTTGTAAAACTTGGCAGACTGCCCAGATTTTTTCCTTCCTTTCTTTTGATGGCTGAGAGCAGAGAGATATCTCTGCATAGAAAAGATAAGGAAATACTTTGTCAAGATCGCAAACGGGGAAAAAATTGCGATAACGATTCTTGACGATTAAGTTCTAGGTGCCACTGAAAAGAATGGGCTGCCACTTGTCATGCCACTTTTTATCCATTTGACCGCCAACATGACAAGTTGCACAAGTGTGAATAGAGCCTAAAAACCAAATAGTGGTTATTTTTTAAATACAAAGCCAAAAAATGGTCATTATTTTTACAGATTATCCCCGTGTTTTGCCTCGGCCTTGTGTAATGGTAAGAGGCCTGTTGTTCCCACTCAAATAACAGTTGCCTAAGGTGTGCAGGATGATGGCACCCACAGATTCTGCTCAACTGCCCTCCATGTCTTAAAGTACACCTGCCAAGACAGAAATACAAAAGCTGTCATGCTAACCTCCTTCTAAAAAAAATGTTAGCCGTCTGGCTGTTAAAGTGACCCTCTAGCAATTGGTTCAACAAAACAGACAGGCCACTAGTATTTTTAGAAAGAGACGTCAGCAATGGCTGCCCCCATGTTTCCTTGATGACAGATTTCTTTTAAGCATTGATTTAAAAAAAAAAAGCTTCTCAGGTTCTATAGTATACAAAAAACGCAAGCAGTGCACTCCATGCATTCACATTTCACATTTACTGGCTTTAAAGGGACATTATCACCTTCTACAATACAAGAATGTATAAGAACTGTAGTCTGAGATCTGTGTGCGGGATAGAACTGCGAGCTGGCGAAGTGTGAAATTTTGCATCCCCAGCCTCCCTACGCAGTGTTTTGATTTTATAGTGTTTACCCCAATGTAATAATGCTGCAGCAAGAAACATGTGAGGAGATACTAGATCAAGGGTAGGCAACCTTGGCCCTCCAGCTATGGCGAAACTACAAATCCCATGCCTCTGCGAGTCATGCCTGTGATTGTCAGGGTCTTGCAGTGTCTCATGGGACTTGTAGTTTCAAAACAGCTGGAGGGTGGAGTACTAGATCATCCCAGCTTTTCTGGTCTCTGCAGCAGTTTCAGACTTTTAAGGTGCAAAACAAGAAAATTTTGCTGCCCCCCCTACATGATTTTGTTATGACTGTGGCAAGGACTATTGTAAAACTTGAGCGATACCGGGGATGTGGAATTTCAATTACCACAGTACTGGAGCTCATAGGTACAGAATTCCTGGAGTATCACTAGTGCTGGTCTTTTCCTGTAAAAGGTCTGGCGATCATTTTTAGGCATTTAAGCAGATAAACACTGAGTGCCAACAGTGTCTTTGGGAAAAAATTGCTTACTGCCCAGAGCAACCAATTAGATTCTACTTTTTATTCCAAAATATTCCAATGGATGATTCAAGAGAACACCTGAGGTTATGTGGACAAGTACAATCCTCTGCTCTTAGGTGAGTACCTGATAACCTGAATATATTAAAATAGGAACTATCTGGCCCCCACCCAGCCTTTAGGCCGCATTCACACCTGAGCGTAGCGTTTTAGGTTGTTTTTTTTAACTTCGACATTTTTTATTTTAACCAATAGGAAAAATGATCATCTCTTTCGTCATTTGTTGCTACGTTTGTAGATTTTTTTTTTTATCTTCTTCCTGGGTGAATGTTCTATTTCACAGAACAGATTAAAGTGACAAAACGCCCGTAGAAATGCTCGTTGTCGCGCTAGACGATTGAATCGAGCGTTTGCATTAGTTTCTATGGGAATACAAACGTTCAAAAACGCCCAAATCAGCCCGATTCGCGCGACAAAAAAAGAGTCCAGAACTTGTTTGAGCATTCAGGCGTTCGGCTTCAGGCGTTTTGGAGTGGAGATGTGAACCATCTCCATAGAGAATAATGTATTTTTTCCCCTCTAGCGTTTTTTAGCTTCAGGCTATAAAACGCTCAGGTGTGAATGCAGCTTTAATGACACTGGCAGGTCACCATATAAAAACACTGAACTAGACTTTGTTTACAAAAGGACTATTAGGCGATATGAAATAGTTATGTAAAATGTATACTAATACATTCACATTATCTGATTGTATGGTCACACCTGCACGGAAAATTAGAGACGTGACATTATCGTACAATGTCTAAACAGCCGATATATCTGTATTAGCTGCCATAAAATAAAAATAAAACTTTCAGTACTCTCTTATTGGATTGCAACAGGAAGTGAAATCAGCATTTGATATTATATGGCTTAAAATTCTCCTGACATTTTTACAATATTAATTTGTAAATGATAATAAAAGCTTCTTGATATAAGCCAATGTATATTATAATGTCACTGGTGGCCTTAAATTAAAGTGAAGTGAAACTTGATCTCTTGATAGGATTCCTTTAGGTCCATGTTCCAATAATCTCCATGCAAAGTTAAAGTGCAACTATGAACAAAATAAATGATTCAGTCCGTCTCTAGCATTATTACAGTGTTTATGTTTTTCTAAATCCCCTTGTTAAAGCTGAAGTGTCATTTTTGCATTTAATATCTTCCCTTGCACCACCCCCACCACATGCAATTAAAATTTTCAATCAAAAAAATTTTGTTTTTAAGAAAGACCCCTTTTTAAGACCCAGTGATGTCTTCAATGTGTCTGCCTGCTGATCTTTGCTCTGAGTTTGTTGGGAGGGGACGGCAGGCTCCAGTAAACATTGCAGGACGCCGTCTTGGATCTTCTTTCAAGAGCATTATATGAAAGAACATCCCTGGTGCATTTTGTTTTTTTTCTCTTCCCCCATCTCTCTTTCTTTCACCACCTGTTTCCCATTTTCTGGTGCTCATTGGCATCTTTTACCTCCCCCGTCTTGCGTTTCATGCCCTTTTAATTTTTTTATTTTTAAATTGGCATGTCTGTCTGGGTGATTTCTGCCATATTTAGGGTTAGCCCCGGGATCTTAGATGAGAGTATTCATGTATCTTCTCAGGGCGCCTGATGTTTAGCATTTTCTAGATCTCTCCTTATGAGGCAATGCTGTCTTTGTATTTTGCGAGGTACCACTCTAATTTTGTGTATGGTATTGTTCTGTTCTGATGGATACTTTATTCTATAAATAAAGAATTTGAACACATCCCTAACATCTCTTTATACATTCCTGCTGCTCCCTACTGGGTCCTGCAGGTTTTAGCTGTGAAATCGGCTGATCGCGTCTAAAGGGATGCCGAGGATGTGTACTTTCCTGTAATGCCCAGGAACAAAATGATGGCAGAGAAGGCTGTGATAGGTGGGCAAGGACAGTATTGACCAGAAGGAGAAGGGATTGATGCATGAGTCATTCAGATTGGAAAACAAGGCAAGCTTAAAGTAGTTGTTATTCCACTATCTGATCTCATCTCTGATCTCATCTCCTTTGTCAGATAAAAAGCTGCACCCTAGTGCCTGTGCTTTATTAAAAAAAATTGAAAAAGATTTTTTCCCGTTTTAATGGGCTCTTTCAGCGATAAGATGACTTCAGGCTCTCAGCTCTCCCCATCTGATATCTCCAGTGGGCGGAGCTGAGATTCCCCTGCTGACGTCAGCCAGGGAGGAGAGGAGCAAAGAGCCTTGAGTCATGTGATCGCTGAAAGACACGGTAAAAACAGGTAGAAATAATTTTTTTTTTTATAAAGCACAGGCATTAGGACACAGGTTTTTATGTCACAGAGGGGATGATATACAGATCAGTTAGTTTTGAAGCAGTGTGAAGAGCAGCAGATCAGCGATAGTGAGGGATGACAGGGAGGGGAGGAGGATATAGAGGAGACACAGGAGAGCTGCAGATAGCAGCGTATGACAGAGACACTTACACTGACTCCGGTGTCAGAGCTCAGCAGCCCTGATATATGGGAGTCAACGTACATAGGGGAGGGTAGAAACTGGCAGGATCAGCCAGCTATTTTAGGTGATACAGGGGGGCAAAATACACACCACAACAACTGTGCTGTATAACATGCTTTAAAGGAACAGGATCTCAATTTTTTTTTTTTGGGTTAACAAACGCTTTAAAGGAAAAATTAAAAAAAAAAAAAGAAAAAGAGAGACTGCTGTGTTAATGCTATTGTGCTATTGACAAACTGCATCATGTACGTCTTTAAATGATTTTATTTTTGCTCATAGATTCACTTTAACAACTTGCATAACAACACTTTGACCAGCCCTACATGTAAAGTGGCAGCTATACTGGGGCGGACTTTGGTGTGACTTGTAGTTCCTAAAGAATTGGAAGCAACCGGAAAGGCCTACATCTTAATTGGGTGATACTGTCCCTTTATTCGACAAACGCAGAAAACAAATAGTCAAAACTCCGTGCAACTGGTCTAAAATCATCTTTCATCGTCAACCACTACCTGGTGCAAATAAAGTTTTGTGTTTTTGAAATAAACAGCATGACCATATACTGGGGTTCAACTTCTGCATTGCTAGATCTGTTGTAAAAGGTTCCCGTTCATGCAAAAAAACCCTCTTTAAAATGTATCTAGACTCTTAGTGCATGTGAAAAAAAGATCTAGACAAGCTCACAGAGGTTATGGCAAAGATTTAGAAGCTGCATAACACTGGAGAGTACAAAGTAGAAATATAGCCTGAGATCTGTAGATCTGAGATGTGTAGGCTAAGAAGTGTGTTCATACTACATGGTGTGAGGGAAAAAGTGCCAGTGAGAACAGGGGGGAGGGGGCGACAGTGAGGAAATTCAGCAATGCAGCTCTTACCAGTCTCTGCTGCTCCAGGAGGAGATCTGCTTCTTCCTTCTCCTTTTTGTACAAAATTTCCATTTCCTGAAGCCTGTAGGATGATAGAGAGAGAAAACGCCATCAGCTACAACAGTTCTGACTATACCCTAAAGCAGTGGTCTCCAAACTGCGGCCCTTTGCTTGCTTTTATCCGGCCCTCGTGCCAGTATTTTTTTTTTACTGACAAGGAAGGGGCACAGTTCCTCCCAATGACACCAACAATGGGGCTCAATAATACCAATGATGGGGCACAGTTCCTCCCAATGGCCTGGATTCAAGAAGCAATTGCGCCTGTGTAACCATAGGTTACACAGCGCAATTGCTTACTTGCCCCGGCGTAACGAGTGCTCCTGATTCAGGAACCTCGTTACGCCGACTGCAGCCTAACATATGCGTGGCATAAGGCTCTTATGCCCGCATATCTTAGGCTGCATTCTTGCGATGGCCGCTAGGTGGCGTTCCCGTTGTGCTCAGCGTATAGTATGCAAATTGCATACTAACACCGATTCACAACGTTGCGCGAGCCCTGCGTACGCAATTTACGTAGTTTCCGTACGGCGGTTTTTGCGTAAGGCTGCCCCTGCTATTAGCAGGGACAGCCAATGTTACGTATATACCCGTCGTTCCCGCGTCGCGAAATTTGAAATTTACGTAGTTTGCGTAAGTGAATCGTGAATGGCGCTGGACGCCATTCACGTTCACTTTGAAGCAAATGACGTCCTTGCGACGTCATTTGCCGCAATGCACGTCGGGAAAGTTTCCTGACGGAGCATGCGCTCTACGATCGGCGCGGGAACACGCCTAATTTAAATGATTCCCGCCCCCTACGGGATCATTTAAATTGCGCGCGCTTACGCCGGCGCGCCCGCGCAATTTACGGAGCTTCTGCTCCGTGAATCGAGGGCAGCGCAAAAAAATTGCGGGGGAAAAACGTTGCCCTGCGCCTCCGTAAAAAAAAACGCAATTCTTACTGAATCCGGACCAATGACACCAATGATGGGGCACAGTTCCTTCCAATGACACCAATGATGGGGCACAGTTCCTCCCAATGACACCAATGATGGGGCACAGTTCCCCTCAATGAGGCCGAAGATTGGGCACTGTTCCTCCCAATGACACCAAAAATCGGGCATTGTTTACTCCAACTGACGTTGGGACAATTTCTACTCAGGATGGCCACAGTCCGGCCCCCCTAATGTCTGAAGGACAGTAAATTGGCCCTTTGTTTAGAAAGTTTGGAGACATCTGCCCTAAAGCAATGGTCATCAACACTGTCCTCGGGGCTCACTTACAGGCCAGGTTTTATGTATTACCTTGGGGAGATGCAGACTAGAATACTGCAATCACTGAGCAGCAAATGATATCACCTGTGATGTGTTTTAGGCTGCTTTCACATTGCAGCGTGGAGCCGCGGTGACGGTATAGCCGCGCTATTTGTAGAGCGCGTTTACCGTCGTATTTACCGCGATATTCGGGCGCTAGCGGTGAGGTTTTAACCCCCGCTAGCGGCCGAAAAAGGGTTAATACCGCCCGCAATTACCACGGTATTACCGCGCTTTCCCATTGATTTCATGGGAAGGCGCGGTATAGGAGCGGTGAACACACCGCTCCTATACCGCGGTAAAGATGCGGCTAGCAGGACTTTTGGTGCGCTCCTGCTAGCGCACCGCTTCATTGAACACTGCAGGGCATGATTTTTCATGCGGTATAGCAGCGCTATTTTTAGCGCTGTACCGCATTAAAAACGCCCCAGTGTGCAAGGGGCCTTAGTTATCCTGCAAACCTGGCCTGTTAGTGGGACAGGGTTGATGACCACTGCCCTAAAGCACTCGGTCAAACATAAGGTCCGTGTTTTGGGCAGAGGTTATGGACTGTGCCAAGTCAGTTACAACGATTACCATCAGACCTTCCATAGCAGTCCATTTGTTGGGACTGGTGGACCAGTTGGCACCCAAAAAGGTGATTCGTACACGACTTACCCTGCTCCTGTACTATGCATGTAAAATAATCATTCTGTCGTGGAAGAAACCGGTGGCCCCTACCATTGTGGCTTGGAACGCACCAATAAATAATACCAAGCTACGTATCTTAGTCTGGGGTGATGTGATGTGACTCTGTAAATGAGGGCTTTGTTTTCCTTATTTACCTATTTACAAGAAACAGGTCACTGGTATGGTCTTGGAGCTGCATTGTTCACTGGTGCTGGTGTATTGTAGTGCTGACTGTTGAATGTTTGTAACTTTATTATGAAAATTTCAATAAAAAGAATAAAAAAAATAAACCACATGAGGCCCATGGGATGAAGGTGGCCCACCAGGCCATTTCACGTGGCCTTCACACCTCCCCTGAAGTTGCGGAACCCCCCCTCTTGTCTCCACTCCCACCTTGTCTCAGCAGTCGGCAGAAGAGAGGAGGACAGAACTCCTCCCCCAGATTCTGAGCCTCTCAATGCAGCTGCGGAGAGACTCGTCTCTGTCTCCCATCTCAGCAGTCACCAGAGAGGACAGAACTCCTTCCACAGATCCCGTACCTCTCTATGCACCCATCTCATCTCCGCCTCCCCAATCTTAGCATTCAGCAGTCTCCGGCAGCTGACTCCAGCCCTCCTCTGGTCCTCCTCTAGACCCTACACTTTCTGCTTCCCAGCTCCGCCTCCAGTGTCTTTCTGGCAGCAGCGCAGGGTAAGGATGGGGTGCATTGTGATGTAAGGGAGGGTGGGAGACTCTTTACTTCTGATGGTGGGGGGACGCTCTTGCCAGCTGTTGTAATGCTCTGGACATCTAGTCTTACAATTACAACCAGGCCCTGTGAGGGCAACCATAGTGCTGGTGCGGCCCCCGATGAAGTCGAGTTTGACATCTCTGCTCTAAAGGCAGCCATACACAGAGGAATTTTAAGGCGGACACTTTTAACCTGTTGCCACCGAACTGTCCAAGATAGCTCTTGGTCCCCACTAATAAGCAGTAGCCAGCAGGACCAGCTCACGATCACGGTAGTCACATGATTGCATACAGACCCTATTTTAAAGGGACAGGGGGGCTGGGCAGAAAGGGGTTAACATTCTCAGTTTTGAACGAAAAAAATTATAATATATAAATAAAAGTACACAATTTAAAGGGAAGTATGTTTATTTTTTTAAGAATCATACTAACTTAGCTGGATGCAGCATTGGTCCATACCATGGGCTCTAACACTAAGAACCAAGCGATCAAACACTGCCGATCGCTCAGTTCTTACAGCTCCCTGAGCAGACAGCTGGTGACTGTCACTCACTGGAGGGCTGGGCTGTGGAGGGGAGCAGCCAGCTCAGGCTCTCAGCAGGTCGCAGCATCGATCCCCCCGCTGGCTCTAGCACTAAGAACCGAGCGATCAAACACCGCCGATTGCTCAGTTCTTACAGCTCCCTGAGCAGACAGCTGGTGTCTGTCACTCACTGGAGGGCTGGGCTGTGGAGGGGAGCAGCCAGCTCAGGCTCTTAGCAGGTCGCAGCATAGATTCCCCTGCTGGCTCTAACACCAAGAACTGAGCGATCAAACACTTCAGATCGCTCAGTTCTTACAGCTCCCAGAGTAGACAGCTGGTGACTGTTACTCACTGGAGAGCTGGGCTGTGGAGGAAAGCAGCCAGCTCAGGCTCTTAGCAGGTCGCAGCATAGATTTCCCCTGCTGGCTCTAACACTAAGAACCGAGCGATTAAACACTTCAGATCGCTCAGTTCTTTCAGCTCCCCGAGTAGACAGCTGGTGACTGTCACTCACTGGAGGGCTGGGCTGTGGAAGGGAGCAGCCAGCTCAGGCTCTCAGCAGGTCGCAGCATCGATCCCCCCGCTGGCTCTAGCACTAAGAACCGAGCGATCAAACACCGCCGATTGCTCAGTTCTTACAGCTCCCTGAGCAGACAGCTGGTGTCTGTCACTCACTGGAGGGCTGGGCTGTGGAGGGGAGCAGCCAGCTCAGGCTCTTAGCAGGTCGCAGCATAGATTTCCCCTGCTGGCTCTAACACCAAGACCCGAGCGATCAAACACTTCAGATCGCTCAGTTCTTACAGCTCCCCGAGTAGACAGCTGGTGACTGTTACTCACTGGAGGGCTGGACCGTGGAGGGGGCGGAAGCAGCCAGCTCAGGCTCTCAGCAGGTCGCTGGGAGGCTGCGGTCCTGGCATGTGGGCCGATTTCGACCATATGGTTAGGATCTTGCCCGAGCCTGGACCAGCTCTGTGACACTTCAGCCCGCTGTCTGCTGAGAACGGGTCACAGGAGTGAGTGCAGAATGAACTGCACTCATGTTATCAACAGGGGAAGTACAGCCAAACAAGCTTATTATATACATTATATTATAACGAATATAATAGCGGAAAGGAGCCATAGTTTATATTCTACAGAACAAAGAGCGTCTGAGAAGATTGATGTTTAGGACAGTTTATTTGAAAATAAAATATGATTGGATGTGTGGATTTTGCTCTTCCCTTATTGGACAAGCGATACAGAGAAGATAAAAGGGGAAATAATAGCTTGGAGCACAAAAGAGCATGTACCTTTTCTCCATCTCCTGTTTCATATCAATGCCCTGTTTCTCCAAAAGCTCACGCTGGGCAAACGTCCAATCCACAGGCTCCGAGGGCGTCTCTGCTGATGGCGTCTTCTCTCTCTCTGCCCTGGCCTGCTCAGGGTGGTTGAAACGGAAAACGTGGTTCTTACCCATAATGATTCGGTTCCCTGAAAAGAATGAGGAGGAATAAAGTGAATGAGGAGAACATTTTGGAGGCTGAAGTAATATGAAGTGAAAACGTTCCTACTTACCGGAACGCAGCTGTACGGGAAGGACAACCCGCTTTCCATTGACGTAAGTCTCTGAATGCTCACATGGCTCCAATGTGACAACAACTAAGGGAATGAGAGGCAAGAGATGAGCTACAGATGGGGAAGGATTTTCTTTGGGTCACAAATGCAATAAAATGGTAAATTAGTTATATGCAAACCCAGAACATAAAATTTTTTGTTTCAAAACTGAACAATATGATAAAAAGTTGCATTAAAATTAGGGTTGTCCCGATACCACTTTTTTAGGACTGAGTACAAGTACCGATACTTTTTTTCATGTACTCGCCGATACCGAATACCGATACTTTTTTTTAAATGTGTCCCCAAATGCAGCCATGTCCCCCCCCACAGATGCAGCCATGTCCCCCCACAAATGCAGCCATGTCCCTCACATATGCAGCCATGTCCCCCCCATATATGCAGCCATGTCCCCCCACATATCCAGCCGTGTCCCCCCCCATATCCAGCCGTGTCCCCCCCCATATCCAGCCGTGTCCCCCCCCATATCCAGCCATGTCCCCCCCCATATGCAGCCATGTCACCCCATATGCAGCCATGTCACCCCCATACCCATATCCAGCCATGTCCCCCCCATATGCAGCCATGTCCCCCCCATATCCAGCCATGTCCCCCCCATATCCAGCCATGTCCCCCCCATATGCAGCCATGTCCCCCCCATACCCAGCCATGTCCCCCCCCATATCCAACCATGTCCCCCCCATATATGCAGCCATGTCCCCCTTACCGTACATGCTGCCGCGCCGTGCCGCCGCTTGGTTAATACGGGCGGGGAACATTACAGCTTTCATTTGAATAGCTGTAATCTTTCGCGCCGCGCTGCGTATAGACACTCCCCCTTGCTTCGGGATTGGACAGTTCACCCGAGCAAGGGGGAGTGTCTATACGCGGCGCGGCGGGAAACACTACAGCTATTCAAATGAAAGCTGTAATGTTCCCCGCCCGAATTAACCAAGCGGGGATGCGGCGGCGGGGGGAGTATTCTTTTTCGGTATCAAGGGTATTTGCGAGAGTACGAGTACTCCCACAAATACTCGGAATCGGTCCCGATACCGATACTAGTATCGGTATCGGGACAACCCTAGTTGAAATGGTTGTAAACCATCATATATACCCAGTGAAGTGACGATCCTCAAGTGATACACAGAGATAAAACAGATACATAAGTTGTACATGTTTATCTGTAGTCTTATCTGTTCAAAGTGCTGAATTAAAGTGATTGTAAAGTCTCTTTTTTTTTCTCCCTAAAATTAACAAACATGTTTTACCTGCTCTGTTGCAGTGGTTTTGCACAGAGCAGCCCAGATCCTCCTCTTCTCGAGTTCCTCTTTGGCTCTCTTGGGCCCTCCCTCCTGTTCAGTGCAGCTTGCTATGGGGGTACCCCGAGCCGAGTCACAGCTCCTTGTGTCCTTTCAGACACGGAGCCCTGACCCGGACCCAGACCCAGACCCTCTCTCTTGGCTAGCTGACTTTGATTGACGGCAGCGGGAGCCAATGGCGCTGCTGCTGTATCTCAGCCAGTCAGAAGGAGCGTCTGGGACAGCCAAGGGACTCATGGACATCGCTGGACAAAGATGGGGCTCAGGTAAGTATTAGGGAGGCTGCTACACACAGAAGGCTTCTTATCTTAATGCATAGAATGCATTAAATGGGTTGTAAACCCTTATGGTTCTTCCCCTTAATGCATTATATGCATTAAGATGAAAAACCTTCTGTAGTGCTGCAGCCCCCCAGTGCCCCCGTTTTTACTTACCTGAACTAGGTTTTCTTCTCCCCGGGGAAGGGCACACCAGATCTAGCTGGTGTCTCGTGTCCTGATTGGATAGATTGATAGCAGCGCAGCCATTGGCTCCCACTGCTGTCAATCTAATACAATGATGCGGGTGCCAGGGCCGAGTCCTGCTTTCTGTGTCGATAGATGCAGAAGCAGGACTTGGGAGCTGCCCGCACGGGTGTCCGTGGGAGAGAGCTTCTCCAACAGGACACTCGATGCGGGGAGGAACTACTAGCAGCACTGAGGGACCCCAGAAGAGGAGGATCAGGACCACTCTGTGCAAAACGAACTGCACAGTAGAGGTAAGTATGACATGTTTGTTATTTAAAAAAATAAAATAAAAACACGAGAGTTTAGTAACCCTTTTAAGATAAAAAAAACACAAGGGATTAAAACCTCTTTAAAGGGGTGGTTCACCCTAAAAACTACTTTTTTTTATTACACTGGCCCCCCACATTACAATATGATTAACCACTTCCTTACTGGGCACTTAAACCCCTTCCTGACCAGAGGACTTTTTGCGATTCGGCACTGCGTCGCTTTAACTGACAATTGCGCGGTCGTGCGACGTGGCTCGAAAACAAAATTAACGTCCTTTTTTCCCCACAAATAGAGCTTTCTTTTGGTGGTATTTGATCACCTCTGCGGTTTTTATTTTTTGCGCTATAAACAAAAATAGAGCGACAATTTTGAAAAAAAAAATATATTTTTACTTGTTGCTATAATAAATAGCTAAATTTTTTTTTTTTACGTTTTTTTTTTATCCTCAGTCTAGGCCGATACGTATTCTACATATTTTTAGTAAAAAAAAAAAAAAAAATCGCAATAAGCGACTGGTTTGCGCAAAAGTTATAGCGCCTACAAAATAAGGGACAGAATTATTATTATTATTTTTTTTTTTTTACTAGAAATGGCGGCGATCTGCGATTTTTATTGGGACTGCGACGTTATGGCGGACACATCGGACACTTTTGACACGTTTTTGGCGCCATTCACATTTATACTGCAATCAGTGCTATAAATATGCACTAATTACTGTATAATTTTTTTTTTTACTAGAAATGGCGGCGATCTGCGATTTTTATTGGGACTGCAACGTTATGGCGGACACATCGGACACTTTTGACACATTTTTGGCGCCATTCACATTTATACTGCAATCAGTGCTATAAATATGCACTAATTACTGTATAAAAAATTTTTTTTACTAGAAATGGCGGCGATCTGCGATTTTTATTGGGACTGCGACGTTATGGCGGACACATCGGACACTTTTGACACATTTTTGGCGCCATTCACATTTATACTGCAATCAGTGCTATAAATATGCACTAATTACTGTATAAATGTGACTGGCAGGGAAGGGGTTAACACTAGGGGGTGAGGAAGGGGTTAAATGTGTATCCTAATTAGTGTTCTAACTGTGGGGGAGGGGGGGTGACCGATCTGTGTCTCTATGTACAAGAGACACAGATCCGTCTCCTCTCCTCTGACAGCACCGCTGTCTGCGAGAGCCGGGAATGAGAGATGATCTCATATGTAAACATATGAGATCATCTCTCATTGGCCGCACAGATCGCCTAGGAAACGGCCGCTCCGATTGGCCGTTCACGGCGATCTGTGACTGGCTGTGTCCAAGGGACACGGCCAGCACAGCAGTTCCCCGCTGCGCGCTCGGGAGCGCGCGCGGGGAACGCGAAAAGGGGCGGCCGTAAAAACACGGCCTCCCAGAGAAGTAGAGCCACCCGGCGGCCGTATATAGTCGTACGGCCGTCGGGAAGTGGTTAAGGCTATTATTTTTTTTTTGATGCTGTACATACCTTTGTACAGCATATTCACCCGTTGTGAGTCCCGTGGGAGTGGGCGTTCCTAACATGTCTGTGATTGACATTTTGACCAAAAATGAGTTCCCCCCCGTCGCGCAAGCCGCGTCACGATTGGCGAAAGGAGCCGAACGGCGATGCGCATGCGCAGTATAGCGCCGACTCGCCGTTCGGCTCCTTTCGCCAACCGTGATGCGGCTTACGCGACGGGGGGAGCTCGTTTTTGGTCAAAATGTCAATCACAGACATGTTAGGAACGCCCACTCCTGCGGGACTCGCAACCCCGAAGCAACGGGTGAATATGCTGTACAAAGGTATGTACAGCATAAAAAAAATAATAATAGCCTTAATCGTATTGTAATGTGGGAGGCCAGTGTAATAAAAAGTAGTTTTTAGGGTGAACCACCCCTTTAATAAACTTGTCTGAGAGTTCAAAAAAGGGAGCGGGGAGCTGAAGTCACACTATGCAGAACTCAGTGAGGAGAGCTCTGAGGGCTGATTGGATGGAAGAGACACACACCCCCCTTCACACAGCTCACAGGAACAGAGCTGGGGCTGTCAATCTGCTGTAGATCCCTCCCCTGTCACCATTTTTCTCTTGGTGTCAGGAAAACTTGTCAAAAGTGACTCATGCCGACACACTATAGAGCACAGGTGTCAAACTGGCAGCCCACCAGCTGCTGCGGAACTACAAGTCCCATGAGCTGACAGTTACAAGCATTACTCCCACAGGCAGAAGCATGATGGGACTTGTAGTTTCACAACAGCTGGAGGGCCGCCAGTTTGACACCCCCTGCTATAGGGGGATATGCTTTGGTTCCATTTCCTTTCTGAGGTTTACAACCACTTTAATTGAGACACCTCGGCCTGTCTCAGTACAGTTCAACATTTGTTTGAATCCTTTACCTTCTCCATTGGGCATCCTCTCACTGCGGAATATGCAATGTGTTTCTTTAATATGGGCGCCGCTTAGCACGATATCCTGTCGCCTTTCTGCTTCTGACTGACCAACCCTGGTTAAACAAGATGGAAGAGGTTACGTCAAGCAGTAACAGCGAGGCAAAAAACGAGGTGTGCAATTACATGTTACGTTGGCTTACCTGGTGATACCATCTTTGATGTAATACAAAAGGCACTCCGACATGAGAGGATCTTCATTAAGGTTAACGAGGTGAGGAGTCTGCAAAATAAAAGTGTAGTCATTAGCATAAACCTTCCATGATTGGAATGAGAAACCCGCCTGCTGCCGCAAATACAAATCTGGGGCCAAATCTACAGCACAGGTTTAGAACCTAACACATAAAACCCCAACCCATATAAGACTATGCAATCCACTCCAACCAATAAAAAACAGGACATCCTTGGGTAAAACTTAAAGCTGAATACAGTATGGGCCAGTGATGGGGAACCTTGGCACCCCAGATGTTTTGGAACTACATTTCCCATGATGCTCATACACTCTGTAGTGTAGTTGAGCATCATGGGAAATGTAGTTCCAAAACATAAGGGGTGCCAAGGTTCGCCATCACTGGTCTAGACAAAGACCTAGTCACATAAAATGTAAATATGTGTATAGGAACTCTTTTACATGATAAAAGGATCTTTAAATCTGTACTGCCAATTTTTTGGATTCAGGTTCCTGATCTCCACTGCAGCAAAAGTACTACAGTAGAACCCAGACACACTCAAAGGAAAGCAGCACAGTGATGAGGTCATCCCTCTGCTCACTTCTGTTATGTTCACTATGAGCAGTGCCGGACTCAGCTCTGTGGAGGCCCCTAGGCAATAAAAAACTTGGGACACTTGCAGGTTTCTCATGGGTGTGCTCTGGTGGGATAATATTTTACTAAGCAGTGTACATGTTAGCCAGTAGATGGAGATGGCCACCACTACCGTACATTGCACATACATAGGCTGCATCTGTCCCCCGGCACATCCAACACTGAGAACCGAGCGATCTAACACTGCAGATCACTCGGTTCTCACAACTCCATGAGCAGAGAGCTGGTGACTGTCAGTTACTGGCTCTATGCTCTGCACCCTCCCCGCTTACTAGAGAGCTGGGCTGTGGAGAGGGTGGGAGCGGCCGGCTCAGCCTCTCAGTGCATCGCTGAGAGGCAGAGCTGGGTGGCAGTCCAGGCCTGTGGGCGGATCCAGACTCCATTGTCACAAACTTGCCCGAGCCTGGACAGGCTCTGTAATGTCAGCAGACAGCTGACTTCAGCCCGCTGTGTGCTGAAAATGGGTCACAGGAGTACAGAACAAACTGCACTCCTGTGATCCACAGGAGAAGTACAGCTAAATAAGTTCTGGCTGTACTTCTCCTTTAAGGTGTTATTGGGTACATTACATAATTTTCTCAATAGCCTTTAAAGTGGGGTAAAAAACAAAATGTCAGCAGCTACAAATACGTGTCCTTTTCATATAAGGACACTTACCTGTCCTGGGCGCGCCTGTGATGTCCTCACCCGTCGGCTCTGGGTGCAGGCCCGGCATCATTACTAAGGCAAACAGGAAGTGAAGCCTTATGGCTTCCCAGCCTGTTTCCTACTGCACATGCGTGAGTCGCGCTGCGCTTTCTGAATGGTCCCTGCTGTCTTCTAGGACCTGCGTGTCTCCCAGAAGGCAGCGGGGAAGAGGAGGGGCCAGACATAAAGTAGTGGGAGCAGATACATAGACCTGACAGGTATCTGCTCCCCCCTGAAAGGTGCCAAAAGTGGCATCGGAGGGGGGGGGGGGCTGAATCCAGACAGTGGAAGTTCCATTTATGGGTGAAACTCCACTTTAATGTAAAGGTTTTATTTGAGTTGATTCATTTTTTATATATCTTTTGTAAACAATTTAAGAAAGCTTCATTGTAATTTCCTTTAAAGAGCAAGCCAATATTATTTTGATCCGCTGTCGTAGGACCCTTAAGCGGTGTGGGGTCCATTACCTATTTGGTAATCCGGCACCGACTATGAGCAAGTGTGCATTGGCTTCAATTTGTTACTGCATTTAAATCTGCTAAGGCTGGGTTCACACTATTGCGAATTGGATGTGGATTTCCTCCGCATCCATTTCGCATTGCAGGAGATTGTGACCGGATTTCTATGGAGCCGGTTCACACATCTACGGAGCGGCTCCGGTGCGTATTGCACAGGGGTCCTGTGAATCTTTTAGTCCATGTCAGGTCCGAATTCAGCCAATTCGGGATGAAATTGGACCTGAAACGGTGAATGGATACGCACCGGACCCCTGCTGTGAGCCACTGCGTTCTATAGTGTGAACTCAGCCTAATACATCCAACATTCCCCTCCCGCCAGACTGACAATGCTGCTGTTTAAAGGTTCCCCCATGTTCTCCATCTTCCAGAGAGGGGGGAGCACTCCTATACACAGGGCTGGACTAGGACAAAAATTTGGCCCTGGACTTCATCCAGACTGGCCCACTTTGACAGGTCTCTCTAATGGCGGCCGGACTGCCCCCCCCCCCCCCAAGCCCCCTCTCCCCCTTCACTAGCCACTAGCCATTCTACTTTATTAGAGTAGAACGGCTGGTACACTTATAGGCAGTACCAGTGGGGAAGCTAGACATTATTTCACCCGGGGCAAAGAATCAGTTCGGTGCCCCCCCCTTATGGGACAAGATTAGGCAGAAGTGAGAAACTCCCAGGCCATAGCTGTTGAGTCAGCTGTCTGTCCGCTCCCCATGCTCCTCTGTCGCCCCCCCTGTTCCTCTGGTCCCCCCAGGTGAGCGCTGCAGGGAGGGAGAGGAGGTGAGCGCTGCAGGAAGGGAGAGACCGAGGAGCGGAGGGGGGGCGGCGGTGCGATGTCACTGAAGCCGGCCCACTGGGAAACTCCCTGTAGTCCCAATGGCCAGTCCATCCCTGCCTATACAGTAGGTGTGACTGGCAAGATCACCAGGTGAAAACAAAGGGGAAAAAAAGGCTAAAAGAAAACGAATGCATCCACCACATCTAATTATTGATAAACTAGAATATATTACATTTTAATACCACCTAAAAAAATGCTTTTAAGTAAAATTTACAGACAAAAAACCTAAAGCCAGTAAAAATATGATTTCTCTTTATTAAACACAAATATATGTACAGAGGAAACTATTATATAACACGGGCCTTTGGGAAAGATGGGGTAATTTGTTTCACTCACAGACACAGATCAGAAGCCCCTTCATACAATGACACCCCCTTTGACAACTCAGTTCTACTCTAACAAGACAATCTAATTCATAGCACAAACCTTTTTTGGGGAAAAGACCCCATTAGAGTCAGCAAACAGATCACATGGACTGGGCGATAAGATCTGGTGTGACCAGGAAGTAGAGAGCGATGATTGGTCGATGAAATGAGAGCGATGATCAACAGATGAAATGAAAAGTATGACAAGAGTGAACCGACCCCCACACAGATCTAGAGAAGACATCATTTCCTGTGCAATGTTAGATTCTGGACTGTACACAACAGCAAGGTCCGGGGTTCAGAGCAGTCAGCTCAATGCTAGGACTTGTAGTTCTGAAAATTTCACCAGTTGCCTAAAACTTTGCAGCCATCAATCTGAATCGTTCCATGCGGTTCCCTGAGACCCTCCCAGAACTTTCTGCTGGCTGACTGGCTCAATACACAAAAGACTAGGGTTGTCCCGATACCGATACTAGTATCGGTACCGATACCGAGTATTTGCGCTAGTACTTGTACTCGCGCAAATACTCCCGATACCAAATAGAATACTCACCCCCCCCCCCCCCGTCGCTGTCGCTACGCCACATCCCGCCGCCGCTTGGTTAATACGCGCGGGGAACATTACAGCTTTCATTTGAATAGCTGTAGTGTTTCCCGCCGCGCATAGATACTCCCCCTTTCTCGGGTGATCTGTCGAATCCCGAGCAAGGGGGAGTGTCTATACGCAGCGCGGCGCGAAACACTACAGCTATTCAAATGAAAGCTGTAATGTTCCCCACCCGTATTAACTAAGCGGCGCGACAGCATCCAGGTATAGGGGGGGGGACATGGCTGCTTCTAAGGGGGACATGGCTGCTTCTAAGGGGTACATGGCTGCATATATGGGGGGACATGGCTGCATATGTGTGGGGACATGGCTGCATATGTGTGGGGACATGGCTGCATATGTGGGGGGACATGGCTGCATCTGTGTGGGGACATGGCTGCATATGTGTGGGGACATGGCTGCATATGTGGGGAGACATGGCTGCATATGTGGGGGGACATGGCTGCATCTGTGGGGGGACATGGCTGCATCTGTGGGGGGACATGGCTGCATCTGTGGGGGGACATGGCTGCATCTGTGGAGGGACATGGCTGCATCTGTGGGGGGACATGGCTGCATCTGTGGGGGGACATGGCTGCATCTGTGGGGGGACATTTAAAAAAAAGTATCGGTATTTGGTATCGGCGAGTACTTGAAAAAAAGTATCGGTACTTGTACTCGGTCCTAAAAAAGTGGTATCGGGACAACCCTACAAAAGACCATCAAGAGGTGCTAGTTTGGCTAGCGGTTATTCTGTAGTTCTTTTTATCTGGCCTGCTTTTGCCCATCCCTGAGCTGTCGCTTAAAATTGACTTGTGGCCAGGCTTTGGACATTCAAGCAATTACATAGTTTTAACAAACACAAAATGGCCTCTGAAGGCTAAACCAGCCTTCAAAAAAAAAAAAAAAATACAAAATGTCTTGCAGGGGGAAAAAAAAAGTGCATTTTCTTTATTTTTTTGCAAAGAATTGCACCCGCAATTAATGGATCACAGGTGCAATGCCAGGTTCCTGTAGGCTCTTCCTCCAGCTCTCTGTCCATACCAAGGTACGGACTTTCCGTTAAGACAGCCGGAGGAAGTGTCAACAGACTAAGGCTAGGTTCACACATCTCCGACATGTCTAAACTGGCTCCAATGAAAACAGGTCCAATTCCGGTCTGGTTAAAAACACATCCGATTTGCATATATGTGAACCGAGCCTAAGGGGTTGATTTACTAAAACTGGAGAGTGCAAAATCTGGTGCAGCAGTGATCACAGCACTCAAGTTCCATTAAGAACTACCAGTCTGTCTGCCACACTGGTAGATGGGACTTGTAGTTTGTTTATTTACAGATCTCTGTGAAAAAAAAAACATGGCCTGCACAGTCACGCCTATTTTAAATGTGGGTGCTGCTAAACCCTGGATTACATTGGTGCGATTTGGCATGTGATTTGACATGCCAAATCGCATGCCAAGATCGGCGGCAAAGGCACCATCCTAATCGGTGCGGTGCAGCCTTTACGGCGCCACACCGATTTCCAAAAGTAGTTTCTGTATTACTTTGGCGATTTTGGGGTGCGATTTCATTTGACATCTGTATAAAATCCCACACAGATGTCTTCCGAAATCGCCCCCGAAATCGGGACTGACAAGCGGGAATGAAATGGTGCGAGTTCAGTGAACTTGCACCATTTCATTCCCGCAGTCAGTGTTATTCAGGGCTAAGGCAGAGAATATGAAGTTAGCTTTTACATTAATCCCTTTCTCACCTATGTAGCTGCAGCCACTGTAGAGAAATTCATCTTTAATTTACATCATTAAAGTTGAGTTCTAATGTAAACACCTGGGGCCAGATTCAGATACAATGGCGTATCTTTAGTTGGGCATAGCGTATCCTATTTACGCTACGCCGCCGCAACTTAGACAGGCAAGTGCAGTATTCACAAAGCACTTGCTCCGTAAGTTGCAGCAGCGTAGCGTAAATGGGCCGGCGTAAGCCCGCGTTATTCAAAGTAGGCTGGTAGGGGGGCGTGTTGTATGGAAATGAATCGTGACCCCACGTAAATGACGCGCCTAACGAACGGCGCATGCTCAGTATCACGTCGAATTTCCTCCGTAAATTACGCCGGCTCAATGCTTAGTCGACGTGAACGTAACCTACGCCCATCCCCATTCACGTACGACTTACGCAAACAACGTAAAATACGACGATGTTCCGACGTCCATACCTTAACATGACTTACCCCTGCTTTATGAGGGGTAAAGTTACGCCGGTCGTATGCCTTACGTAAACAGCGTATTTTAATACGCCGGGCGCAAGTACGTTTGTGAATCGGCGTATCTAGCTCATTTGCATATTCGACGCGGAAATATACGGAGACTTACGCAGCTCGTATCTTGGCAACAGTGAATCGTATCCGATTCTATGAATCAGTCGCAAAGATACGACGGCACACATTCAGACTTACGACGGCGTACGTGGAGATACGCCGTCGTAAGTCCTTTGTGAATCTGGGCCCTGGTCTGCATTTATATTAGTATCTGCACCTACAGAGAGGTCAGTGAGGTCTTACTTTGAAAGAGAATTGAAAAAAAAAAAAAAAAAAAACAAAACAACATACATACTCAACTAGGTGGATGCAGCATCGATTTGCCGCCGTCCCTACGACAGAGAACTGAGTGATCAAAGACCGCTGATCGCTCAGTTCCTGGTCTTCACTGAGAAGAGAGCCAGTGACTGTCAGTTACCAGCTCTCTGCTCTGCTCCTCAAGCACTCACTGGAGCAGCATTCTGTGGAGGGGGCTGGAGCACCCGGCTCAGGCTCTCAGCAGGTAGCTGACAAGCTGAGCTACCTGCCGGTCAGGGATCTGGGTGCATCCTTACTGTAAAGTCAGGATCTCTTCAGAGCCGGGACTGACTGAGTGATATCAGCCGACAGCAGACTTTAGCCCACTGTCAGCTAAAAACTGTTTACAGGAGTACAGAACCAACAGCACTGCTGTGATCCCCAGGAGAAGTTTAGCCATATGAACTTTGGCCCTATTTCTGCTTGCTAAGAACACGTACAGTAAATACTTGAATCTTACTTGACTGGCCACTGGTTTACTTTAATCACAATCAAGCATAAAGAAAACTCCAGGATTTCAAACAGACAATTCTGAATATTGTCCATGGGTGCTCCACAAAGTAATCCAAGCTTGTCCAGCTGTTACAGAACCACAAGTCCCAGCATGTCGTGACTCCTTCTAGTCTAGACTGATAAACTTCCCTACTAGACAAAACATGGGAACATACAGGAGTCTAAAAAACAGCACTAACAAAAAAGCCAAAGAATGACAAATTCAACTAAATTTAAGAGGATATCTAAAAAAAAATCATAAGTACAGGGGGTGGTCTCCGCAAAAATTGTATTTCAGGTAGATGCTGAAGGACTGAATCCCCACTGGCATTTCTTCCTATGGATTATTCCTGCGGTGAGATCTCTAGAACTGAATTCCAAAAATTAAACTGGAATTGCACTTGGCATTACCTTGGACTTGCGCTTTCTATGTTGGAATATTTTACAGTTGAGAAAACAACTAAAAAGGAGGCAGAAGTGGGGGGCACAGTCAGCAGCACTGGTAGGGAAATGGCTCTGATCAGTCACAGGGAGCTATAAGGCCTATACAGACGAGGGGATATCCGATGGAAACGGTCCGCCGGACCGTTTCCATCGGACATTTCGCCTCCGGATTTAGATCCGATGGCTGTACACACCATCGGATCAAAATCCGCGCGGAAAACATCCGCGGTGACGTATACGCGGCGACGTGCGCGACGCTGGAAGGTAAATACTTCCACGCATGCGTCGAATCATTCCGACGCATGCGAGGGATGGGGATCGGACGGACTTATCCGGTGAGTCTGTACAGACGACCGGATAAGTCGGACGGACAGGATTCCAGCGGATAGATTTTGTAGCATGCTACAAAATTTTTATCCGCTGGAAATCCGTCGGCTGGACAAATGTCCCCCGAAAATTGTCCGCTCGGGCCTACACACGACCGGATCTATCCGCTGGAACTGATCCGTGGATAAATCCCAGCGGATAGATCCGGTCGTGTGTACGGGGCCTAAGAGCCCAGGGGGAGGGAGATACAAGGGCCAGCCAAATTGCACATTTTGCGCAGACTTTAAAACTGAACTCCATGAAAATATTTGTAATGCATACTTACATTGGTCCAATAAGTATGTATTACTCAAACCTGATGGACTGCTGGGAAAATCACTGTAGTAGTCAATGCTGTCACAGTGATAGCTGCGATCTTCTGGGTCCTGCTCAGGTTCTATGGGAGCGTCTGCCCCACTGCACACTTAGCACAGGAGGGGGTGCTCGCTCAGCACTGTTCTCCATTCATTGAATGTCTTATAATTTCTTCAATTAGGTAGGGGGAGGTGAAAAGGAGGGACAGTGACATCATGATCGCCACCTCATCAAATCAGAGAATGCCTTGTATTCACTTAAAGCAAGCGACCGCCTGGTGTTGGTGTACAGTGGGGTAGGTGCTCCCATAGAACTTGAGCATGGCTAGAAAAGCTGCAGCTATTCCTGTACTGTAGTGACTTACAGACTCCCCAGCAGTTCATCAATTATGAGTAATGCATACTTACATTGTGCCAAGCTGGACCATGCGCAGAGTATAAAGAAGCCTATTGAAATGAATAGGGCTGTCCTAAATGCAAAGGCGGGAACGTGCAAATAAAGTGTGCACGCTCCGCCGCACCTGCAGGGTGTGGATGGTGTTTGTTAACCCACAAAAAATAAAAATAAAGATCTTGTTCCCTTAAAGCATGTTATACAGTACAGTGCTTGTGCTATGTCATTTGGCCCCCTGTAACACCTGTAATGCCTGGCTGATCCTGCCAGTTTCTACCCTCCCCTCTCTGTGCCGACTCCCTTGTACCATGGCTAAAGAGTCCTGACACCAGAGTCACCAGTAGTACCTCCGTCAGCCACAGCCCTGCTCTGTCTCTCTTGTGCCCCCCCCCATCACTGCCTGACAGCTCCGTGTCCACGCTGCCCCCTCCTGTCCTGCTGCTCAAACTTGTGTTTTTTTTTTTTACTATAATCCTCTCCGTTTATTACTGTAATGTCCCACTCTGACTGTGCTTTATGAAAATAACACTGTATATATCTTGTTTATTGAGCGCTGATTGACACTTCGCTTCTCTCCTCTCTCTTCCCGACACATGCAGAGGGCGGGGCCACCTCTCTCATCCTCACTGACATCAGTGGAGGATCCTCAGCCCCGCCCACTGCATGTGTCGAGAAGAGAGAGGAGAGAAGCGGCAAGTGAATCAGCGCTGATCAGCGCTCAATAAACAAGATACAGTAAAACCTTGGTTTGAGAGCGTTTTGCAAGACCAGCAAAAATGTTATAATAAATTTTGACTTGATATACAAGCGATGTCTTGATATACAAGTAGTGTTTTTGAATTCTATATTCAGTTGCCTTAAAATTCCCAACCCCCTGGGGGGCTCGTTTCTATCCTACTGTGAAACACAGTTATGATTCATTTTTAATACTTGCTACTGGTGTAGCTTAAAGGGGAAGTGAGGATTTCTCAGAAGAAATAAGGACATTTAAAAAGAAAAATCGAAGGATGAGGTTAAGTGAAGGAAGACTGCACTAAGGTAAAGGAAGCTATTTAGGAAAAAATAAATTGTACCTTTACAAAGCCTTTTAAAGAGATCCATTTGCTCCATATGCATAGGGATCAATTGCTACTCAACAAATCTCTTAATATTTAAGCAGCATGCCTCAGCTACAAAAATCTCCTTTTGTGGTCCAGCCCATAGGAAGCCAATGAGTAATTCACCTTCTTCAGCATCCACTTACCGGATCTGTGGGGATTTTACAGTATAGATTTGGGGTTTCTAATCTACACTCTGTATTGATGGGTGTATGCTACGGGTCACTACTATCACAATGAAAACACAGTAATTCATGAGCCACAACCATCTCCTGGTTAATTACATATACTATGAAAAACAGCTCAGCTCGATTAGTCCTGAAAAATCTCAGCACTTTATTGATATCTCTGTCCCTAATGTTTATGAATTAACCATTTATCAGCTCGATGGAAAAAAATAAAAAGATGCCCAAAAGGCATTAGCATTTATCGCTGGCTCATGAATTGAGTTGATGGACAGACCTGATCTGTGGACAAAGAGTCAAAATATTCATCAAAGATCATGGAGGAGATCTGGAGGAGAGGTGAGCGTTGACAGCGAAATATACGAAAAGAAAGACAGGACATTAGAGGAAATCTATAGCGGACCAGGGAGGAGAGATTGCTGTGTGGATTGGGAAATGGAGAAGGAGGAAAGGTCGCTTCAAGATGTGATAAATGATTCAGTGGACACATTTACTGACGGTAACATAAGACATCACACAGAAAGTGGTTAAAGAATATGAGAACACTTTTGCGGTACAAAAGAAAAATTATATGTTATGTTGTTTTAATGTCAAAAATCATGGATTCTATTTAGCAGGTCTTCAACGTAGTGTCTAGAAACAAGTATAAAAGGATATACACTAAAGATGCAGCGCTTTCTGGTGTTAGATGAAAGAAAAAGCATCCCCAACCTACCTCTAGAGCATGCAAATCTAAAGGAATGCCGGTGTCCTGTCGAGAAATGCCCCCTGTCAAATAATCGCCACCCGGTACTGTGCTTGCACAGTATAGTGCCGCCGAAAGCTTCCGAACATCGGAATTTACGATCAGCTGTAGATGGCGCCTGCGCACAATAGCAGAGATTGTGGCAAACGCTCCCGCTGCTCGTGCAAGTCTGCAAGGGCGGATTTCTTCATGATGGGCGGATGCCTACAGAAGGGGGCGTATTTTGTAATGATGGGCAGTGCTATTGCTTGTGCTAAATAGGCCCTGCAAACCCACCCATCAACATTGAAAAACCCGACCTTCAGTTGGCTAAACACGCCCTGCAAACACATGTAGGAAGATACATTTGTTTAGGAGATGTGTTTGAATTTCGTCAAAAAATCGAAGAAATAAGGACATTTAAAAGCAAAATGGAAGGATAAGGTAAGTGAAGGAGGACTGCACTAAGGTAAAGGAAGCTATTTAGGAAAAAAAATTCCTTTACAACCCCTTTAATAAAGCTCTTCAACTTGTATCCACTGACTAGGGACCAACACGTTAAATCTCCAGTAATCTAGGCTCTGATAAACCTACGCCTAAACTGCAAGTTCCTTCACGTCAAAGTGGATCACTGTTTACTAATGAAGCAATCGTCCATGGACTCTTTTTTTTCAAAGTTCTGCACCACCTACTTGACTCAAGTTCTTCCATAATGAACCGAGAACCTTACCTTTTTCGGAGAAAAGACACCCAATGTTCCTCCATCCTCTCGTATGGCCACACCCATCTCTGCCAGTAACGCCTCCCTGAGATAATAATAAAATAAAAAAAAACATAAATATCAAAGAATGTGGAAGCTGCACTGCTTCCTATAATACCTGCTCTTCATATATCCGTTACTATATATGCTTCAACATGACCCCCCTCCTTATTGCCTCTTATAGTGTTCTTATCGTGATGGATTAGAAATGCCTCTATGTTTTTGAATCCTTATGGAGACCTTGGATCAAACACTATTTACCCCCTGGTTTGGACTGTTTCTCTCCCTGAGAGATTATAATATCCACCCTGCTACTATGATTACCTTCACCTGATTCTCCAACCATTGGTCCCCATGGACATTTCTTTCTCTTTCCCCTCTGTGCCCTATCTCCTCTACTAGGTTTATTCTGGTTAATTATCAAATATACCAATTGTAATAGAAGATGTTTTGAATGGTTGGGATTTTTGACCTTCGCACCAGATAAAGCCAAGCCAAGAGAAGGAACTTGGTCCCGGTTTAGCCTAATTTATTCCCCAAGCTATTCTACAACACATTAAGTTTATATTTCTTTATAGGTTTATTCTATCCTATTCTCTTCATAGATGACATTATTATACTATATTATTTCAATCAACTTCATTTCTCAATTACTTGTCATCAAATGGCTGCCATGAAGCTATGATTATGACATTTCATGTTACATAATCTTATCCTACAATCCGCTAGGTTATCTATTATCATTTACATTTATAAGAGTTACTTTCCTGAATGATTACGCCTTTTTCTATTATACTATTGTACATGTTCTGTTAATGGAATATCTATTTCTATTATATTATTGTACATGCTCTGTTAATGTAATTTTGTTGATAATTATAAAATTCAATCAAAAATTTGAAACAGAGATGCCTCTATACTATTGGTTAGTTTCAAGTAGTATCTGGACATTGTTTATCCTTGCAGGGGGAGGACTGAAGGCTATGGCCCGTATTCACAGACACTGGCGCATATTTATGCCGCCGTAGCATATCTCCTTTACGCTACACCGACGCAGCGCACAGAGGCAAGCACTGAATTCACAAAGCACTTCCTCCCAAATCTGTGCTGGGTTTCTCAGGCGTAAGTCGGCATAAGTGGAAGTGGGTGTGAGCCATGCTAATGAGGCGTGACCCCATGCAAATGATGGGCCGAGCGCCAGACAGATACGTATCGCCAACTGCGCATGCGCCGTCCCGTGGGTGTATCTCAGTGCGCATACTCACAATCACGTCGGAAAACAACTGCCTAAGATACGCCGGATCACTGGCTACGGCGTGAACGTAACCTACGCCCAGCCCTATTCACGTACAACGTAAACTACGTAAAATACGCCAGCTTGTGTTCCCTGGTGCAGCCCTTTGCATGGATGCTGCTGAGTTACACCTCCTTTATGGGGCATAACTTTACGCCGTACGTACAACTTGCGTGCACCAGTCATAGCCTGCGTCGGGCGCAAGTACGATCGTGAATCGGCGCATCTCCCTCATTTGCATATGTGAATAGAAAATCAATGGGAGCGCCAAATATGTCCAGCGTAAATATGCGCCCACTCTACCCCGGCGTAGGCAAGTTACGTCGGTCGGATGAAGCCCATTTTCAGGTGTATCTTAGTTTCCCAGTCCGGCAAACAGATACGACGGCGCATATTTGCACTTATGGGGTGTATCTCGAGATACGTCGGCGCAAGTGCTTTGTGAATCAGGGCCTATATATCCATCACGCATTCCAGGGAAAGTATATTGAGGGATTTATCAGATCCAAATTGTGATATCCCCTCCATTTTTACCAATTAGGTAAATACAAAAAAATATTTTTACTTTTAAGCTTACAAATGTACCAACAAGTGTGTGGCCTGCTATATTTTTTTATGGATGGTCACACTGTTTATCAGTCATAATTTATGTGAGATGGAAACAATCATGTATCCCTCCCTCTCCTTCTCTGTTTGAGTTCCTGTCATCAGTTCAAATATCTATGCTTGTGACCTAGCTTTCTGGGGACAAGAGACATCATTATCATAAGGGGATTCTGCTGCGAAACTCTCTGAAATAAATGTAGTATTAGAGACTTATCTCTGAGCTGAATAAAGAATATCACAGTTTACATAAAGCTTAAAGCCGTTTTGCATCATGGCATATAGTGGCCACTGAGCAATGTTCATATCTGCATATCCATCAACATAAATATTGATATCGATGTTGGGTCTCAGAAATGTTGATTATCAGCAAGCTTTGTGCTTGTGGGGGTACAAAAGCTCCCTGAGCATGCAGATATGGCAGGAATTTTTCATAAAACAGATAAACACATCGATGTCTCCACTGATGGACTGCAAAGGGTTTCTACTGGCAATGTCACTTTAATAAGGCAGTGGTCACGTTAATAAAATTACAGATGGTGTGCAAAGTGCACCAGCCCACAGCAACCAATCACACGTTCCATGTCACATTAGATAAGGATGAGTTTTGGTTGGTTGGTTGTTCAGAGCTGTTGCACAAGGCCCGTGGCTCTTGGTCCTAATGAAGCAACAGTAACAGTAAGTGATTTGTCATGTCGTACCTTTCCATGCGGATTGCTTCTGTTTTTCGAAGTTTTTCCTCCCAGGTTTCGTTGAGCTCGGCGATAATTTTCTCTGATTCCTAAAGGTTAAAAAAAAAATGAATGGGAAAAATTTCAGCTAGGAATCTGTTTTGCACAAGTGGTCCAACTGAACCAAGCTGTCAGAATGCACCTGTGTCATCGAAGGGGGCTGAGCGGATGTACAGCGCCTTAGCACTATTAAAATGCTAAACTCAAGAGAAGAATTCTGACCTCAATGTAAACAGCATGAAGTATGCACCTTACTATAGGTAAACTTTTTAAACTGTGCAAAAGGATGGCACTTAAAGTGGTTGTAAACCCTTATTTGTCACTTTTACCTACAGGTGAGCCTATAATACGGCTCACCTGTAGGTATCAAGAATATCTCCTAAACCTGTATGGTTTAGGAGATATTCCCCCCGCAATGCGCCGCTGATTGCAGCGGCGCATGTGCAGGGGGGATCCTCGGCTAAAGGACCAGCATCCGCCGGACCTTGCCGAATTTAAATCTCCCGCGCGCACGCGCGGGAGTGACGTCATCGCCGCTCCAGCCAATCACAGCGCTGGAGCGGCGATACCCGGAAGACACGCCGGAGCAAGGTGACATCTCGCTCGGCGTGGACCAGGTAAGTGTTCCTCACCTCGTTCCGAGGTAAGTATTTCATAATCAGCCAGTATGCGGTGCATACTGGCTGATTATGCCTTTTGCCTTGCAGGTTTAAAAAAAAAAAAAAAAGTGTATGCGGTTTACAACCACTTTAAGAGTATTATCAAGAATGTTTTGCTCATTCTGGGTGGAGTGGGGGCAAGAAATAGGCTTCCATTTGTGGATGGACATTTTATGGTTACACAACCTATCACATTGCTATAATCTTTTTATATGGACTATAAACTGAAGGACTTATGAATACATGGTTGTGGGACGAACCATTTGAGTCTCTATTCATTCTTATGGGGAAATTTGCTTTGATTTACAAGTGCTTTGGATTACAAGCATGTTTCTGGAACGAATTATGCTTGCAGTCCAAGGTTTTACTGTAAATGAAAAAAGTTCATATAGGTTACTGATATATTATTCATTTGGAGGTTTGCTTTCTAGATAAATGGTGGTTTCATTTTTTTATGTCAATTTTATATATTCTAAATGCATGTGCATTATTATGTATAATAGATCTTACTCTTTTATGTTACATTTGAACCCTGATGAAGGGGGCAGAGTACAGCCCCAGTAACGTGTTGTTTTTGTAAAAGTCTGTTATTGCATCTGGATTTCAATATTATGGAGTGGCATTTCATTTTCAGACTCACTTATAAATTAATAAATGCCATTTATTTTTATTAGATCTGCCTGGAATTCAGCTTCTTTTTTTTTTTACGGATATAATGGGATTCAGCTTTAAACTTCACAAGGGCTATGAGGTTTTAGAAAACAACACAAACATTAGAGACACTATAAATATTTCACAGGTGAAATTTGTCTTAATTTTTCTGCGTGTTCATTACTGGCTTTCTATGGGAATCGGCTTGTCTTTGGGTGTTCTGGCTCTTTAATCCTGATGCTCAAGTTCCTGTTTATGTCAGTCAGTGTGGTGGTGTGATTGCAGCGCTGTGGAAACGGTCACAAGAATAGGCCTATTCTTCGCCCTGCATACAAATGTAACGTGCTGCAGCCCGAGCCTCTTATAGGCCGCATACAATAGCATGACTGTCCAGACATAAAGACTGCGCACTGTCTGCATTGTACCAAGGCTGGGTGGGGGAGACGGGAGGGCAAGGACGGGGGTCACAGTCAGCACCCTCTTCTCCTAAAATCTTCTACTTAAAGGGCCGTTTCTACTAAACAGCTAAAAGCAGTTGATGCTTACGTAAAGGAACCGTTTCATAGTAAACTCCGCTGTCTGAAGTTCTATGACCCCCAAAGTCCCTTTCGTGATATAAGGTTTCTCCTGAGTGTGATCAAGGTGGATATGAACAGGGAAAAGAAGATAAAGATCTTCTTATAAAAAGGGGTGTTAAGCCCTTAAAGCAAAGTTCCACCCAAAAGTTCCCTTACTCGCAATGCACCCGACAGCTGATGGAAACATCGCTGGACTCTAGAACAGGCAAGTGTCCGATTATTAAAAGTCAGCAGCTGCTGGTTTTTAATTTGGTGGTGGCACAGAAGCCAGGGTGTTCTCAGTGCAGCTTAGCTTTACCAAGCTCCCTCCATGGCCACTTTGCCTATCACACAGACAGGTGGATGGCTGAGGAGTTTTGTAGTGGGGTGGGCAGAACCTGATGTGCAACTGAGAAACTAGTATGCCATCAGGTCCTCCTTGCTTTTTACTGACAGTGCATGGCAGTGGGCAAGGAGTTGGATAGGTGGCGCCTGATGGGGAGACAGTTCTGCCTCCAGTGTAACTCGCCATTGACCAAATATGGGCATTGCCATAATTGGGTAATGACATTGGCTAGTATCCCTGACCCCCTTTGTTTACATTCAGCTTTAATTCATGGAATCTCCAGGACGGCAGCTGAATGGAAATGATAATGAGTCATTGGTTGCTAGGAAGCCAGCATTTGATGGTGTCCTAGCAACCACAAGTCCTGTGTAGAAAGCACATGGCTAAACCCTGTGGGCACAGAGAAACACATTGAGGATGTAGCCCAGGTGGAGCTGGGCTAAAACTGCTTTCACTTGTTGTACGTGTTTTGCGTTTGGACTTTCCTTTGCAATAAAGTGTATTCAGAGCCAGGGCAGGCTCCTTCCTTGTTGGGACCCTCATAGTGAGAGTCACCGGACATAGCAGGATCGGGGACCTGGAGTGGTGCCTGGAGCCTCATGTTTAGGCCACAGTGCAGGAAACGAACATATTTATGATGGCTTCCCAGCACTAAATGACCCACTCTGAGCACCTGCGTATCTCTGTTCACTCCGACTTGATCTTAATTACTGAAAAAGTTTCCCAATATCCAACTTGGCGCACATTTTTTTTTTTTATACCTGTCGCAGCCATAGCAATACGTTCTTAAAGTGGCAGAAAGAACTACGTGAATTTGTTGCACGTGTCGGTACTGTTACTGAAACTGTCACAAATGCTCCTCGAAACTCCTCTTCATTCTTATAGTAGCATAAAGGAATGCTTTGCTTCAGTTCGAATACAGCAAATATTTTAACCTAACCAAAGTGTTGACATACTCAATTCACACTTATTCCTTTCTTCTGTCAGGAGCGTCTAGAGCTCCTGCACCTCATTCCAGTATTCTGGGTTTGGTTGGGGCATTCTCCTCATCTTTCTGTCCACCTGCAAGGTGATTGATGTAGCCAATCTCTGGGTGGAGACCAAACTCGATTTAAGGCAGCCAAACCTGCAGTCTCATGCTTGTGATATTGCATTTGTAACACGTTTTCCAAGCTCCCTGTCTGTCTGCCCTGCTAGATTGTATTTCCCTGTGTATGACCTCGGATTACATAACGACTATTCTTTGAACTCTGCCTGCCTTTAACCTGGACTGTCATTGAACCACTTTGCCTGTCTGCCAACTACAAGTACCTGTTTGCTTTGCCCAGTTCGTGCCTGCCCTGGCATGGAAGCCAGGCACTACAGCATGGTGTATAAGTCCTGGGGGAAACCGAGAACCGGTAGGCCTTATGAGAAAGTGGGCTGCTATAGTGTCTGACCACATGCATTAGGGGTAAGCGTGACACTGGCCCTATAGACCTAACATAAAAATAAATAAACTTGATACATACAAACTAGAATAGCCATACCAAACATTCTTAAGTCTTATTTTACCCATTTTTCTATACATATTAATTCATTTAGGCTTCTTACCCTACTCGCTACAATTGTAACTCTATTACTTTGAGGTCTACAGTAGATTGACAATGTCTTTATTCTGATTTCATAATGCTGCTATACACCAAAGGATATTGCTATACTATAGTTTATTTCTCTTATTTGTACACAGTTGTATTTCGTGGAATGAATAATGATATATATTGCTTTCATTTATCAATAAAACTTTATTGAGAAAAAAAGACACAATGCAAATGCTTGTCTAAATTGGGCGCAGGTAGTTTTAAAAGGACGTACCACCGTAGAAGTTTTGTAAATGCTTTAATGAATTCCCCAGATTGCATGTGTCTAAAATAAAAAAATATAAGGTACAACTCCAGCCTAAGCTTTTTTTTTAGTAGATAGAGTGGGGGGAGGAGGGTAACTAGGGAGTAAGGATGAGCTCTGGCGTGTTCACATAGTACACGTGCAGAGCCCGCCAGGAAGTGTGCATGGCGCTACGCTAATCACAGTCAGGGAGACATTGTCCTGATGCTCTGCTGCATGGATCGTGAAATGTCTTCCTGGCTCTGATTAGCACAGCACCATGCACACTTCCTGTCGGCCTCTGCACGTGTACTATGCGAGCACGCCAGATCTCATCCTTACTAGGGACATTTTTCATCACTTCATGGGTGGTCTCAAAGACAGAAATAGAACTCTATCCAAAACAAATATTTAGCATGGCCTTTCTTCTGATGTCACATGGCATACATGGCAGCTGACACCTGCAGACAAGCTTCAGAATCTCTATTATGCATCACAGACAGCAGCAAATAATGTCATGGCAAAGGTTACCTTAAGGCGTTCAATGGCTTCCTCTCCTCCTGGTGTGGACATAATCCTCTCCTGGATACTCGTCACGGTGTTCAGGCCCACCTGGCTACTGAGAGAGCAGGATGAGGGGGAAGAGGCCAGCGAGCCCATGGAGGCTGTGGAGAAATGCCCAGGTCGTTGATTTTCATTGGCTAGCAAGTATTTATTCTTAAGGTTCTGGTTGTCGTTGATATCTGACAAAGGAAGGCACGCCACAGAAGGGAGAGCTGGAGAGAAAGGGAAGCCGGGGGTGGAGGGGAAGAGGAACAAGGAAGGAAGGAAGGAGAAGGAGACCGCAGTGAGATAGGACAGAACGCTAACCCAATGTCATACCACACAAAATGGCCGCCAAGAAAGGGCAATCAAAGCAGGAAGATGAAACGGAAACACAGAATACGGAAAGTGATAGAGGAGGGGGCCATGTTTATCAAATTGCTTGAAGAAAGAACCATTCCTACTACCCATGGCAACCAGATTTTCTCTTTAAAAGGATAATCTAGTTGCTATGGGAAAGTACCGTTTCTTTGGCAAACACTTCAATAAATGTTTTAAAAGGAGGATTACAAATGACGAAGAGGCCTCATTTGTCAATGTGTCTAAAAGAAGATCAGGTTGTGTTGAGACAAAGATAGAGGCTGCCATAGATGACTTCTACTTCTGAAAATGCTAGTTGCCTAGCTGTCATAATCATCTACAGTAAAACCTTGGTTTGAGAGTAACTTGGTTTGAGAGCGTTTTGGAAGACAAGCAAAATGTTTTAATACATTTTGCTTTGATATACAAGCAATGTCTTGATATAAGAGTAGCGTCATGTCACAACTGAGTATAAAAAAGAAGAGAGGTCCCTCTAAGGCCCCATACAGATGACCGAACATGTCTGCTGAAACTGGTCCGCGGACCAGTTTCAGCAGACATGTTCGGTCGTCTGTACAGCCGAGAGGACAGGATTCCACCGTACATTTGCCCGCCGGGCCTTTTTCGAGTGGGCAAATATTTCTAAACATGTTTAGAAACATGCCCGCTGGAATCCTGTCCGTCGGACATGTTCGGTCGTCTGTACAGACCTACCGTACATGTCCGAGCGGCCGCCATCCCTCGCATGCGTCAAATGACTTTGACGCATGCGTGGAAGCATTGAAGTGCCAGGGCCGCGCACGTCGCCGCGTCATCGTCGCAGCGACGGCACGGCCTCGTTGCCGCGTATCGAGTACGTGCGGATTTCTGTATGATGGTGAGTACAGCCATCATACAGAAATCTCCGGGCAGACATGTACGCTGAAAACGGTCCGGCGGACCGGTTTCATCGTACATGTTTGCTCGTCTGTACGAGGCCTTAGTGTAGCAATATGGTTACATTTAATGAAGGTACAACATTTAGCAACTTATTGCTACACTTAAAGGTGCCTCTCTTCTCTTTTATACCCTGTAAAAAAATGCTTTGAATTAAAAGCATGTTTCTGGAACGAATTATGCTCGCAAACCAAGGCTTTACTGTATTTGCTTTACTACTAGCCTTTAAGCCTGGAACAAGCATGAAGTTAAAAAGTCTTCCGACTTGACAAAAGACTTAAAGTACTCAAGCCAGGGGGGGTCATAATAACAGCCAGGCAACCAGCATTTTATTGGCAGCCTCCATTATTCTCTTATGAAAGGCTCACTTTAAAGATGCTTGCAGACATGTGGTAGTCTCCTTATATGGCCAATAACTATAACCTATTCTACATGGCCAAAAGTCTATGGACACTTGACCATGACACCTATATAAGCTTTTTGGACATCTCATTCGAAAACCAAGAGCATTAAAATGGAGTTGGCACTCTGATGTGGCAATAACAGCCACCACTCTTCTGGAAAGGCTTTTCACAAGATTATGGAGTGTGGCTGTGGGAATTCAAATAGATTTGCTTTCGCCTTTATGGCTGTAGAAGCCCCAACTCTTTTGTGAAGGCCTTTTACCAGATTCTGGAGTGGAAATTTGTGCCCATCCAGCCAAAAGAGAATTTGGGTTGGAAGACCTGACTCGCAATCAGCACTCCAATTCATCTCAAAAGTCTTCAATCAGCACTCCAATTTATCTCAAAAAGTCTTCAGGCCACTTGAGTTCCTCCACATCAAAAATATAAAACCAATTCTTTATAGAGCTGGCTTTGTGCACAGGGGCCAAGTAATGCTGGAACTGAAAAGGGCCTTACCCAAACTGTTACCCATAAAGTTGGAGGAGCACAATTTTCTATAATGCCATTGCATGCTGTAACATTAATAGATCCTTCATTAAAAACACCCAGACTCAATCATTTGGAGGGGTGCCAACATATTTTTGACCATATGGTAGGTGTGAGGGTTGTGTGTCCAAAACATTTGGCCATGTACGTACCTTCAGACATGGAGAGCCAAGGCTCATTGGGGGTTATAGTGATTGGACACCTTTCTTGATGTCTACTGTTTTCCCTCTAATGGTCTGGTGCTGGAGCTATCCACAGGAGAACCTTCTCTCCCTCTTCATAGGAGAATTATACTAAAGCCTCATACACACAATTAGACTTTCAACTGACTGTTCCGTGGATTTTGCTCCGAAGGTCGTTGTCTGTGAACTTGGTATGCATACACACAGTAGGACTTTTTCAGCCAACAAACACGAACGTAGTGACGTAATAGGCGTACTACGTGGTTTTTCTGCTCTTTACTGCCACCCTTTGGGCAACTTCTGCCATTGTTGTCTGATCTTTAGCATTGGTTCTGAGCATGCATGTTTGTACTTTGGACCCAAGTCCGATGGACTTGTGTACACACAATCTAATTAGCCGACGTAGGACATTTGTTGCCAGAAAGTTTGTCTGTTCACACAGCGAACATTTGTCCAATGAAAAAAAGAAAAAGTTTGTTGTCAAAAAGTCAGATCGTGTGTATGGACCTTATGGTGGAGGTTCACCCAAAAACTAAATTTTTAACATTAGATTGAGGCTCATTTTGGGAGGCAGAATCGGTTGTTTTTTTTAAAATCGAAGCAGTACTTACCGTTTTAGAGATAGAACTTCTCCTCCGCTTCCGGGTATGGGCTGCGGGACTGGGCGTTCCTATTTGATTGACAGGCTTCCGACCGTCGCATACAACGCGTCACGATTTTCCGAAAGTAGCCGAACGTCGGTGCGCAGGTGCCGTATAGAGCCGCACCGACCTTCGGCTTCTTTCGGCTACTCGTGACGCGATGTATGTCAATCAAATAGGAACGCCCAGTCCCGCAGCCCATACCCGGAAACGGCGGAGAAGATCTATCTCTAAAACGGTAAGTACTGCTTCGATTTAAAAAAAAAACAACTGATTCTGCTTCCCAAAATGAGCCTCAATCTAATGTTAAAATAGTTTTTCGGGTGAACACCCACTTTAACAATACTCTCCATGTGTACTTATGCGATGGCTTGGCATAGTTGCCTAAAGGCATGCTCATTACCTTTTATGTAGTATTTTTTTGTCAACTTTTTCACTGTTGGTTAAAAAAAAAATAAGCCTTGCAAATTGCCCTGGGACTTTTTAAAGAAAGTTCTGTCAGACACTTTGACAAATGAGGGTCACTGTTTTCATGCTGCTGCTATGAGGATGGCTCCCAGATCAATCAGTGATCGTGCAGCAATTTATCTGCTCCGACATATCAATAACTCAGGACAGATGTACATCAAACCACATGACAGCAGCCAAGGAAAAAGGAGACGGAGCAGGGCGAACCTCTACCACAAAGTATATCACTTATATTCAAAACATAGTATTACTTGCAAAAAAAACATCTGCATTGTGTCAAAAAGTCATGACTACCTGCCATCACCCAGTTAGAAGTGTCAGGGTGTTGGTGCAGAAGATTTCAAGGGGGAACTATGGGCCAGATCCACAAATATCCTGCGTAACTTAAATCTTCCGATTTAAGTTACACCGCCGCAAAATTTCTACCTAAGTGCCGATCCACAAAGCACTTACCTTGAAATTTGCGGCGGTGTAACTTAAATGTGTCCGGCGCAAGGCGTGCCGAATCTAATGGGGCGAGTCCCATTTAAATTAGGCGCGCTCCCGCGCCGGACGTACTGCGCATGCTCCGTCGGGTAACTTACCCGACGTGCATTGCGCTAACAGACGTCGCTCCGACGTCATTTGCTTAGACGTTAACGTAAATGGCGTCCAGCGCCATTCACGGACGTCTTACGCAAACGACGTAGAGTTTAAAATTTCGACGCGGGAACGACGGCCATACTTAATAGGGCTTAGTCAAATAGGACTCAGCCCTATTTTTACATGGCGTAACTCGACGTAAACAACGTAGATTTAGCGCGACGGGCCCGTCGGAACGTTCGTGGATCGCCGTAAGTGTTCATTTGCATATTCTAGGCCGGCCGCAATGGCCTCGCCACCTAGCGGCCGGCCTAGAATTGCATCCTTAAGATCCGACAGTGTAATTCAATTACACATGTCGGATCTTCTGCCTATCTATGGTAAACTGATTCTGTGGATCAGTTCCATAGATAGAAACAGGGATACGACGGCGTATCTGTAGATACGCCGGCGTATCCCTTTTGTGGATAACCCCCTATATAATTAACAGGCAGTCATGGGTATCGAACCAACACAGGATTCCAAGAGGTTATTAGACAACCCTCTTTCTAGGATTTTTAAAGATGAAATACTCTAACAATCAAGTGTACTCTTTGATCGGAGAATGTACCAGCAGAAGAATAGCTGTTTAGATAAAAATACAAATACAAGAGCATAAAGGAGAACAAGGCAATAAGAAGCTGCAGAGCAAAGAAAAATAATAAATTTCAAGGCAATATGGAGCACAGCCAAGGAGGAAAATTAATGCAGCCACACCTCCAGTCCTTACAACTGAATTCCAGAAATACAGCTACATTATAAAAACTGCAGGTATACCATGAGTTAAGTCGAACGAGATGCCTGCCTTGTAGACTTATCTCTATTATTCACATCTGACAGCTTTTTTGTGCTCTGGGAAGATAACTTTTTGGAGCTCTAACCCTGCTCACTGTGGTCTCAGTTCCTTCAAGAGCAGAGCTGTTGAAACTGCTATGCCAGCCCCTCTCTGCCTTCTGCCCATTCACAGAAGCCTTTGTATTACCAAGACTTCTGTGAATGGGCAGCAGAAGGGAGGAGCTGGCAAAGATGCTGTGTGCGCTCCTCTCACAGCCGCAGTGTGTCCTCTGGGAGAGTAAAAGAGATAAGTCCCAGAGTAAATTTATATTGTGCCTGCACAAGTTTTTTGCAAAGTTGCTGAATTCCTGGAGTTCAGGATTAAGGCATCGGACTGGTGCCTATTATGATCACAAGATCAAAGCCTGGCGAGGAACCCTGAAAAGCTTAACATGCATATCCTGCCCGGCAGAGCCATTGTTAACCCCAAAAGAAGTTTCCGGCAAACGCAGAAGCAGATATGACTTCTGAAAAGCTAGAAAATCCCAGACAGAACCCATTCACTTTTATTCTCATCTTTCTCTGCTGTTGACTTTCAGATGCTGTGAATAAGGATTGTATGTTCTAAGTAGCTTTAAAATGATCATTTAAGCAGCGGGTAGACTGTTGGAAGGGGAATCTCCAGTGTGTCCAGCTAGGATACATTTGAAGGTATCCAAACTGCACAGTTGTGTCTGTCCATCCAATCCTGAGGTTTATACATCCCCGCTGGAAAGGAAAGCCTGGTTGGTGTCCTAACCCTTTCACATTTAAAGTGGAACTGAAGTAGAGAAATAAAAAATTGCAAACAGACAAGCTTTTTATCGCAGAAGAGTCATGCAATAAAATACACTTACCTTGACTTCCCATTTAAAAAAAGTTTATGTTCTGCAGGAATTGACTGTAAGTGAATCTGCATTTACAGTCTTTTCTTAGTCCCATTAATATCTGTTGATCCTGCAAGGGAAGTCCACCTAACACACCTTCCTGTGATAGGGTGACAACGATGCTGCACTGCTCCAGAATTCAGAGCAGAGTTGCCACTCTCATGTAGGCTGTGTCTACCTATACTATAGTGGGATGAGAAAATGTTGTGGGGGGGGGTGGCTATCAGCATTGCTGATTCACAAGCATGTAGCTTGTTATTCAGCACTTGGCCACACCTAGTCATGCCCACTTTCTCTCTGGATTGGATGCACTCCTTCAGTTGCTGAAGACTCCCTCTGTAAGCTGCAGTGTCTGGGAGGGGGGTGTGTGTGAGACACAAATGAAGGAGGATTTGGCTTAGTCAGGAAAGCCTTGTGCATCACATAGTAACAAGATTTAATAACTGAAAATTAAAGAAAAAGCACTCACATGGCCACATCTTTCTATAGTTAGATATAAAGGGGAGAGGGGAAGGGATACCGAAAAGGTAACCAAAGGTCGGACTTTAAAGGCACAATGAAGGTGTACACAAATCAATATTCATTGAAAAAAGCACATGGTACATAGAGGACAGTTTAAAGAATTAAAAAAGCATATATAATACATGATGGAAAATGAGCCCCTGTGCGTCGACGCGTTTCGCTGTCTAGCTTCGTCAAGACACATTCAGGGATCGTTGGAAAAGGAAAAATTGGGTCTCACTATCTTATGTGAAGATAATAATCTTATCCATATAGTTTTCGAAAGTCATATCCAGTCATATCCAGTGGAGTTGCAAAAAGCTTTTAGGGTAGTCAGGAGAGCCAGTAGCTCATATGTTCCATATGGAAAATGTTGTGGCTGAATTTATTCCACAGGGTGCAAATGAGCGTGTTTTTGCCATTCTTAATGGCTCTAAGGAGTTTGGCCTCATTCACACAGACGGACTCCGTCGATACGGAGTCCGCCTGCTCCCGCCAGATCTCAGCTGAGCCGACGGATGACAACCTCCTCTCTGCTCACTGAGCGGGGAGGGGCTTGTCGGGCACCGCTGTCTCCTATGGAGCGATCTGATCTTACCCGATCCGCCATGGACGGATGGGGACGTGTCCCCATACGGCTGTTTTTAGCGGATCGGGTCGGATGTCAGCGGACATGTCTCTGCTGACATCTGACGCTCCATAGGGATGCATGGAGCGGCCGTTCAGGTCCGCCGTCAAAACTGACAGGCAGACCTGAACGGTCCGTCCGTGTGAATGAGGCCTTAGACTCTGACTGGACTCTACGGTGCCTCTCCATCTGGATGCAGTGTGCCCTAGTCTCAGTGGTCATTGTATATATATATATATATATATATATATACACATACATACACACACACATCTGACTTTAATACAAAGGGTAAAAAAAAAAACTTTACGTCGGCCACCTATCCAAATACATTTCCTTTTTCTCCTTTCCATCCGACACCCCTCTCATCTACACCCTGTGGAATAAATTCAGCCACAGCATTTTCCATATGGAACATATGAGCTACTGGCTCTCCTGACTACCCTAAAAGCTTTTTGCTACACCACTGGATATGACTCTCGAAAACTACATGGATAAGATTATCTTCTCATAAGATAGTGAGACCCGTTTTTTCCTTTTCCAACAATCCCTGAATGTGCCCTGACGAAGCTAGACATCGAAACGAGTGAAACGCGTTGACACACAGGGGCTCATTTTCATCATGTATTTTTTATATATATATATATATATATATATATATATATATATATATATATATGCGCTTTTTTAATTCTTTCAAATGTTCTCTATGTACCATGTGCTTTTTTCAATAAATATTGTAATATATTTGTACACCTTCCATTGTTCATTGTGCCTTTAAAGTCCGACCTTGGATTACCTTTTCTGTATCCCTTCCCCTCACCCCTTTATATCCAAGATTTAGTAACTGTATTTGGGACTCGTTTAGATATACTTCTAAGAAAAGCTATCATAATAATCCTATTGGTATTCTTTAAGAAACAGCAAATCCACAACAGCATCTGAAGAAGCATTTTTTTCTTACTACCCTTAGTCATGTCACGGTTCTGTCTGGGATTTACAAGTGCTCTAAGCTGACATGCAGGATCCAGGCTCAAGCTGTGAGGCTGACGAAGATAAAGGTTATCACAGATATACACACATTTCACTCCAGGAAAATTTTCCTCAATAGAATCAACTGACGGAAGGCAAGAGAAGAAGAAACACAAGACGGTTGAAGGTTTAGTATCAGCAAACACTTCCTGATCTGATAAACAAATTCTCAGTCCTAAGGAAAGAGTCAGGCCAACAGGGGGGTCTAGGTATCATCATGTGGGATACACCTGTAGTTTTTGTGTAAAGTTTTTATAGAAGGGCTGTAAAATCCAAATATGAAAACATTTCAGACTGCCAGGGGGTAACATTACAGTCAGATTTGGGGGAAAAGGGATAAACTACACAGGTTGATATAATCTACTGCGAAATTTAACCAGTTGGTGGTCACCTCATCTTCAGCCCACTGCAATGTGTTGTAAATTATCTGCTAACAAGAGGTAAACTAACTATAAGGCTACTTTCACACTAGGGCCATGGCCGTGGCACTTTTCGGCCCCATGCGGGGCACTTTTAACCCCCGCTACCGGCTGAAGAAGGGGCCGTGTTGCTTCGGAAGCGCTGCCCATTGGCCCATGGGCAGTGCGTATACTGTATACAGCGCACCCAAACCGCCCCAAAAGATTCCGCTTGCAGGGTTTTTTCCAACGTCCCGCAAGCGCACCACCCCAGTGTGAAAGCACTTGGGCTTTCACATTCGGGTGGCATGGGAGGCAGTTTTCAGGCGCTATTTCTAGCGCTAAATCGGCTGATAACTGACATGAAAGGAGCCTAAACTACTCGTAAATAATACATTTAGCTGCTATCACAAGTGAGTGTAAAGCTGGCCGTAGACGGTTCGAATCTTAGGCAGGCTGAATGTACCCAAGTTGATCGATCAATCAACATGGGTACAGCAAGCCTGCCAGATTATACCTGTGACTATTGCAATTGGTTGTTATAGCCGCTAGCAATAATCTCTGTCTTCATCTGGCAGGGATGGCTTTCCCAATCAGAACAACACAACAGCTCGGAGGGAAGGAATCCCCTGTCAACACTGTTTGCGACCCATGGTTGCCAGAAAGAAATTTGCGACCTCTATGGCTGGCCTAACATATATAAATAAAACACAATCTCTTCATTAGGTCTCCTTTAGGCTACTTTCACACTGTAGCCACTCTGCGTTAGCGGGGAGCTTTTAACCCATGCTAGCGGCCGAAAAAAGTGCTCGTGTTGCGGCGCTGAAGTGTTTTGCAGGCGCTGCCCATTCATTTCAATGGGCAGGGTGTTTTGGGAGCGGTGTATACTGTATACTGTAAATTAAGAATGCTTTCAGAAATAGAAGTGCTAGTTAATTAAATCCAAATCAAAATAATATTTGGGGTGACCACCCTTGGCCTTCAAAACTATGCCAATTCTTCTAGATACACTTGCCCACTGTTTTTGAAGGAACTCGGCAGGTAGGTTGTTCTAAACATTTTGGAGAACTAACTACAGATCTTCTGCGAATGTAGGCCACCTCAAATCCTTCTGTCTCTTCATGTAATCCCAGACAGACTCCATGATGTTGAGATCAGGGCTCTGTGGGGGTCAAACCATCACTTCAAGGACTCCTTGTTCTTTTTTACAATAAATGCAGAATACATTTGGGGCCAATCACATGCCTCCCTAATGGTATGATGACATGATGGATAAGTATCTGACTTTATTTCTTAGCATTGAGCACCAGGGGTGGCCCATTCATTAAGGGTGACACCCTCCCCCCGTCCAGTTGTCCGGCCCCCACGCAGGACGCCAGATGCATGGATTCCAATCGGGGGGGGGGGGGGGGGGGGGTTTAAAGCACCTGACTAGCGCCAGAGGCGTACCTAGCAAACCTAGGTGTTTTACAATAGCGAATGAATATTTGCTATTGTAACACTGATCCTCCTCCCGGCCAATCAGGAAGTGGATCTTGTGACCAGTCACCCGATTGGCTGAAAGGACAGGTGATCCTATTGGATGCCTAGGAGGTGAGAAGGGGAGGAGACGCATGGCGGAAGCCGTCGTGATGGAGGAGAGGACTCAGGAGCCCCTGCCCACCACCTAGATAGGATAAGTGCCAGAGCAAGCGAGCATGCTGTCGGCGGCTCTGGGGAGGCGGGGTGTTATGTGGCTGTTTGATGCCCCCCCCCAAAAATAAAATAAAACACCAGCCACCACTGTTGGGGACATAATTGATCCTGACCAAAACTCCATTTGCAGAAATGCAGCCCCAAACTTGCAAGGAACCTGTTGCCTTCACTGTTGCCTGCAGACACATTATTTTACTGCTCTCCAGCCCTTCACCAACAAACTGCCTCCTGCTACAGCCAAATATTTCACATTTCAGTCCAGAGCACCTGCTGTCATTATTCTGCACCCCCAATTCCTATGTTTTCCTTCATATTTGAGTCCTTAATGAAGACCTTAATGAACTTAATTGATGCCGGTTTGAAGCCAAAGGGTAGTCACACCAAATATAGATTTGATTTTCGATTCACTCACTGTTCACTCACTTTGTATTTTTTAAATTGATAAAAAATAAAACAATTAAAAATAAATTTTTTGATATACCGTATTTATCGGCGTATACCGCGCACTATTTTGCCCTGAAAATCAGGGCAAAATCGTGGGTGCGCGATATACGCCGATACCCACTTTCCGGCCACGAGTTTGAATACTGCGCCGGCATAAACCGAGCGCAGTACACTCGTGTATCTTCGGGCAGTCTCGGCGCCTCTCGTGCTGACGTCCTGAGCGTACAGGACGTCAGCGCGAGAGTTGCCGAGCCTGCCCGACGATACACAAGTGTACTGCGCTCGGTATATGTCGGCGCAGTATTCAAACTCGGCGCGGGAAACGAGCGGGGAGGACGCCGCAGAAGGACGCCGGACCCGACGAAGAGGACACCCGAAGCCGCAGACGGACGCCGGACCCGACGAGGCCGCCGATGGACGCCGCGCAAGACACCAAAACTGTAAGTACAAAACATATTTTTTCCACAGGAATTCGGGCAACTTTAGGGGTGCACGCTATACGCGGGAGCGCGCTATACCCCGATAAATACGGTATATCTTCTTACTTTACATATTTCTTGACGCCAGCTTATAACTTTTACATAGAACTGTACATAAGAAAAAAAAGGCAACTATGGATGATTTACCTTTCTTTGAAAACAAAGAACTTTATAGATCTTTTACAAAGAAGCCTACAACATAATCTCCACAACTCTTAAAACAACCACATCAAAGCACTTAGACACACCCCACGAGGACTTTAGAGGTTAAAGCGGGGGTTCACCCTGTTAAAAAAAAAAAAATGTTTTTTTTTTATTAGACCATTACTTTCGGCATCGTAGCGCGAGCTACGGTATGCCGGTCTTAAATTTTTTATCCCCGTACTCACTGTGCTATCGATGATTGAAGAATCCGGGGAATGGGCGTTCCTATGGTGAGAGAAGGTGATTGACGGCCGGCTCTGGCACGTCACGCTTCTCCGGAAATAGCCGAAATAGGCTTGGCTATTCACGGCGCCTGCGCATAGCCTGTGCGCAGGCGCTGTGAATAGCCGAGACCTACTCCGGCTGTCTTCGGGGAGCGTGACGTGCCAGAGCCGGCCGTCAATCATCCTCCCTCTCCATAGGCACGCCCATTCCCCGCAGGAGTCGGATTCTTCAATCATCGATAGCACAGTGAGTACGGGGATTAAAAATTTAAGACCGGCATACCGTAGCTCGCGCTACGATGCCGAAAGTAATAGTATAATGATGTGAAGGAGGGTGAACCACCGCTTTAATGAGTGCCACCCATTCCCCAATCCTCCTCTCCCTTGATTATCCTCAGTGCACTTTGTTCTAATTTCACCCTGTCTGTCAATTAATCTCATTCAAGAACCTTATAAAACCTTAAAAAAAAAAAAACACATCAAATAAAACCACCTCGAGATCAAAGCACTACATCAAATACAGTCACCTGGAACAAATGCAACTTACTGTCGATGATATCGCCCAGGCCCTGTGCCCTCAACAGTTCCTTCAAACGCGACACTTCATCCTTAAGCTCACGTACCAGTTTAGCGTTGGGATCTTCATTGATAATAGCGTTACATTTGATCTGTTTAGCACGATCTGCATATCTGAAGGAGGACGACAAACAAGTTCAAATCAAGTACGCAAGTAAAAAAAAACTCAAATGAATAAGTCTGGGTACAGAAACGGTAAAAGTATATATAATCTTGCGTATATATTTCAGGTCAGTTTGTCACCTTAGTGTACTGAGTGTTTCATCGTAGTTGATATCGGCTGGACTTAGAGCGGCCACCATAGCAGTACGGGAATTTCCACCTGAAACAAAAAGCTTAGTGACTATGGAGTTCTTATGGCTTTTGCGCATGCCTACAAGAATGTATTTGCTCTCCTCCTCTTGAATCCCCTGCGATAGACCATCAGGTACTCCACTACCTTCCATAGAGGAGAATCCAAGAAAACCACCTGTGACTAGGTCTTGATCAAATAATCCATTCCCTTAGACCCCTTTCACACTGAGGAGTTTTTCAGGCGGTACAGCGCTAAAAATAGCGCTGCTATACCGCCTGAAAAACTCCTGCCCAGCAACCTCAATGTGAAAGCCCGAGGGCTTTCACACTGAGGCGATGCGCTGGCGGGAGACAAAAAAATCTCCCGTCAACAGCATCTTTGGAGCGGTGAGAGGAGCGGTATGTATACCGCTCCTTCCCATTTAAAACAATGGGAACCGCGGCAATACCGCCCGCAATGCGCCTCTGCAGAGGCGCATTGCTGGCGGTATTAACCCTTTATCGGCCGCTAGCGGGGGTTAATACCGCACCGCTAGCGGCCGATTCCCGCGGCAAACCCCGGTGGTATAGCGCCGCTATTTTTAGCAGCGATATACCGCCACCGCGGCTCCCGCTCCAATGTGAAAAGGGCCTTAGGTCAGTGGTTCTCAACCCTGTCCTCAAGTACCCCCAACAGGTCACGTTGCAGGTTTTCCTTTATCTTCCACAGGTGCTTTTAATCAGAGTCAATGGCTTGGCGTTTTGGACAGCTATTTTATCTAAGGGAAATTCCCAAAACTTGGTCTGTTGGGGGTACTTGAGGACAGGGTTGAGTACCACTGCTTTAGGTGACCTCCACACAGATGGTCAGTGGATTCTTGACAGGGAAGTTTTGCACTGCATGCACACGGTGGATGAGAACAGCCTGAGATAGCAAGAAATTGAACTGCAAATTTAAAAATGATTTGCTAAGCTATTGCTAGACTTGCCAGTCTTCACAAGTTTGTTGCACATTTGCAGCAAATCCGCATTGCATGACTCCAGATCAACTTTCTTTACAAACATTCTGCTGAAAGTTCTGGTTCAGTCATTTTGTGCAATAATAGTCATCCCACCACATGGGGTCACTGTGACTTGCAAAGCTCTTGCTGTAGACTCACCACTGCAACTTTGCTCTTGCTAGAAACTTTCGACGCACATTTTCAACAAATTAAAAAAGTGTCAACTAGAACTTGTGCTTCAAGTGCTCTGCAAGTGTACAACTTGCCAGTGAAAATGTGCAGCAAGTTAAAGCGGAGGTTCACCCTAATAACATGTATATCTGACCAACTCCCTTATATTCGTAACAAGTACAGTCCACAATTAGTTTTTTTTTATGCTGTATGTACCTTGTAATCCATTTTTTCAATCTACTTCTCCCCGTGGGAGTAGGCGTTTCTATGCCTAGGGGGATTGTCATCTGGGAGGTCGCCCAGATGATTGACGCCTGTTCGCCCCGGCAGATAAGGCCCCGCCCCCCGTATTGCGTAGGCGCGCACAAGTTACGGGGTTTCCGAAAATGCGGCTTCTTTCGGGAAAACCCTGTAACTCGTGCGTGCCTACGCAATACGGGGGGGCGGGGCCTTATCCGCCGGGGGGAACAGACGTCAATCATCTGGGCGACTTCCCAGATGACAATCCCCCTAGGCATAGAAACGCCTACTCCCGCGGGGAGAAGTAGATTGAAAAAATGGATTACAAGGTACGTACAGCATAAAAAAAAAAAACTAATTGCGGACAGTACTTGTTACGAATATAAGGGACTTGGTCAGATATACATGTTATTAGGGTGAACCTCCGCTTTAAGAAGACTTCTAATTCAACACTGCCACAAATTTGTGGCAAGTTATCCTTGCTGTCTGGAGTGATTCACCACTAAATAAACAACGTACCCAAATTTTCCCGCAGCAGCCAGGTGAGCACAGAATCTCGGTAGGGAATGAAATCCGACTTCTTTTTCTTTTTACTCTACAAAAATACAAAATTAGAAATTAAATATTACTTTTCGTCTGTTTAGACAGAGAGCAGAGGTTGTGCTTTATGGTTTCCCGGGAGCAATGAATAAAAAAAACAAACAATCAGGCGACTAATAGGAAGTAATGAAATGTTTTATGCCTTTCATAAGTGGGCAGCTAATTTATCCTAGTTTTAGATTTTGTACTAATGGAAGATGCAAGTAACACAATGTTTAAAATGCAATTTGCTAACTAAGTGCACACATTCATAGGAGAACCCTAAATAATGAATGCAGTTTTTCAGGGTAAAACAAATTCAGTAATGTAGCAGAGTCCGAGTTTAGAATTGTATTGCATAATCCCATTTCACCAGTTCTGACAGCCAGGGTTTGCCTGATACACAGGGCAAAGCATACAAGATGATACCCGGAGGTGTCCACGGGATTCAGTGACCATTTTGGAGAGGTCAACCGTTAAAGTGGAAGTAAACCCTCCCATCATTTACAGCCAAGGAAGCGGCCATCTTGGCCTCGGTTTGATCTACAACTGCCATGATGCTGCACATGTGATCAGTTATGACACCAGCCATTGGATGTTTTAACAGTTTGGTTGAGAGCGCAGCCAATGGGAGTGTTACATTCCCGGCATGTGCCGGAAATGTAACTGTTTTTTGAAACTGTTAAATGAATGGGTTTACTTCCGCTTTAATATAAGTGTCCAAAAGAACCCATAGGACAGTGGTCATCAACCCTGTCCTCAGGGCTCACTAACAGGCCAGGTTTTCAAGATAACTCAAATACATCACAAGTGATATCATTTGCTGCTCAGTGATTGCAGTATTCTAGTCTGCATCTCCCTAAGGCAGTGATGGTGAACCTTGGCACCCCAGATGTTTTGGAACTACATTTTCCATGATGCTCATGCACTCTGCAGTGTAGCTGAGCATCATGGGAAATGTAGCTCCAAAACATCTGGGGTGCCAAGGTTCGCCATCACTGCCCTAAGGTAATACATAAAACCTGGCCAGTAAGTGGGTCCTGAGGACAGGGGTGATGACCACTGCCATAGGGGGAAGAGATGACAAAAATGACTGTAAACAACTAAACAGATGTAGCAAATACAGACACAGTCCACACTGCCGTTTATTAAAAGCTTGAAGGGACCAGGAAGACCTACCTTGCTCGGGCAGTTATCCTGAAAGGTCAGCATGAATGAAAACAAAAATAGAATACATCATACTGACCCATACACCACATGTATAGATTACAACAAAGTCAACCTGCTTTCACATATTAAAAGCCTGGAAGCTTCAACATAAAAACCTGAATACATTTATTATACCAGATTAAGAACAAGTTAATGGCAATCTTGACTACTAAATATTTCATACTGTTGATACTTCAACATTTAATACAGGAAATGTTGCTGTCACTTATCATTATGATAATGGTACTAAACTGGCCCAAGGACTAAAATATAAAACCTTTAAAGTGCATCTATAGCCAAAACTTTTGTTTTCATGTTGGCAAAAGAATGGAATGTTGCCGACCGCCCTATAGCAGTTTTGCTGCTACAGGGCGGCCGCGATGCACAGGATCACGTATATATATATATATACACACACGTGATCCTGCACTTCCAGGTGGCGGCTCGCTCTGACTGTGATTCTACACAGCAGGAGCCAATCAGTGGGTCCCGCGGACTCAATGTCTGCCGGGACCTGCTGATCGTTCAGGACACAGGCAGAACTGAAGTCTGCTTATGTAAACAAGGCAGATCGCCGTTCTGTCAGTAGGGAAGGCATGGATCCTGTGTTCCTGCAAAGCTGAGACATGGCTCCATGCCATCCCCTAGTAAAAGCACCTCCCACACAGTGTTAATTTTGGCAGCAAATTTCGATTTAGTTTTAGTCTTAAGATGGTACACAGGATCTGATTTTCCTGCGGACAAAGCGTAGGACATTTGTCCGAAGGGCATTGACCATGAACTTGTCTTGCATACGAACGGCAAAGAATTGTCGGCTAACAAACACGAACGTAGCGCACTATGTGTTTTTTCAACCCTTTGGGCACCTTCTGCTAATGTTGTGTTATGATTAGCATTGCTTCTGAGCATGCGTGTTTGAACTTTGGATTTTTGTCCAAAGGACTTCTGTACACTAGATCAGATAATGCAACATCACACATTTGTTGTCGGAAAATTTTAAAGCATGCTAGCCAACATTTGTTGGCGGAAAATCCAACAATTGTCCGATGGAGGATACAAATGGTTGGATTTTCCGACAACAGCCTGTCATCACACATTTCCTGTCTGAAAATCTGATCATGTGTACAAGGCTTTAGTCTTAGGATTAAAATGGCATTTTAGTTTTAGTCCCATAGTCTTCTGCAATGGATTTAGTCACATTTAGTCGACTAAATCTCCAGAACATTTTAGTCCACTAAGGCAGTGTTTCTCAACTCCAGTCCTCGGGGCGCACCAACAGGTCTTGTTTTCAGGCTTTCCATTATTGTGCACAGGTGATTTTATCAGTTTCACTGCCTTAGTAATTACCACAGCAGTTTGATCTGAGGGAAATCCTGAAAACATGACCTGTTGGTGCGCCCCGAGGACTGGAGTTGAGAAACACTGCACTAAGGCACTGTATGTTGTCATTCTCAAACCACTCTCAGCCACTGACCTTGGCGTCTGTTCACAGTTTTCCGAGTTTGTCTTTTTCATTAATTATATTGTGACTCCCATCTGGCATTTCAGGTTATCCCAAAGGTTGACCAGTAGGGTTGGGGGGGTCAGGGATCTGTGTAGGACAACTGGGGATTCCTCCATATCAAACTGGTAAATCCATGCCTTCATGGAGCTGGCTCTGTGCTCAGTTAGGCCCCTTTCACACTGAGGCGTATTTCAGGCGTTTTAGCGCTAAAAAAAGCGCATAAATAACGCCTAAAATACTCCTGCCCCCAGCATTCTCAATGTGAAAGCCCGAGGGCATTCACACTGAGGCGATGCGCTGGCAGGAGAAAAAAAAATCTCCTGCAAGCAGCATCTGAGCAGCGGTGTGTATACCACTCCTTCCCATTGAAAACAATGGGACACCGCGGTAATACAGCCGGCAATGCGCCTCTGCAGAGGCGCATTGTGGGCAGTATTAACCCTTTTTCGGCCGCTAGCGGGGGTTAATACCACACTGCTAGCGGCCGAATACCGCTGAAATTCCGACGGTATATCGCCGGTAAAAATAGCAGCGCAATACCGCCACCGCACATCCTGCCCCAGTGTGAAAGGGGCCTTATGCAGAAACAGAAAAGGCCCTTCTCTCAACTGTTAGTAACTGTCTGAAATTACTTTGTATGCTGTAGTATTTACAATACCCTTAACAGGAAACACCTGAACTCTTTGGGAGAGGCATCCACATTAATTTTGGACATATAATAGGTGTGCGATTGTCAGGTGTCCATAAATATTTTGCCAGATAGCAGGGCTGGACTGGGACAGAAATTTGGCCCTGGACTTCATCCAGACTGGCCCACTTTGACAGGTCTCTCCCATGGCGGCCGGACAACTCCCGCACTCCCTCTTCCCCTTGACTAGCCACTAGCTGTTCTACTTTATTAGAGTAGAACGGCTGTTACTGGTACTCTTATAGGCAGTACCAGTTGGGAAGCTAGACATTATTTCACCCGGGGGAAAAGAATCAGTTTGGTGCCCCCCTTATGGGACAAGATTAGGTAGAAGTGAGAAACTCCCAGGCCATAGCTGTTGAGTCAGCTGTCTGTCCCCTCCCCCCATGCTCCTCTGTCTTCCCCCCTACTCCTCTGGTCCGCCCCCTGCTTCTTTGTTCCCCCCAGGTGAGCGCTGCGTTGAGGGAGAGACAGAGGAGCGGAGGGGGGCGGCAGTCCGCTGTCACTGAAGCCGGCCCACTGAGCCATCGGCCCACCGTGAAACTCCCTGTAGTCCCAATGGCCCCTGCCAGATAGGGAATATAAATGTCCATGCACAGAGCAGAAAACCACACAGATTGTTTTCAGAGAGCAAAAGCAAAAGGAAATGATAATCAAAAAAGGCTGTTTGACTTACAAGAAGTGTAGGTTATCTGCTAAGCCTAAAGCTTGTTCAACAGGATGAACTAAAAAAAAAATAAACATACAGATCTCTTCCTCCACACAAGCGATGTGGATGTAGGGATTTCTCCCAGTGTGCTATTGAATTCTGACAGCAGGTGTGGCAAGGATCACCTAATTTTCCTACATAACATAAGAGGACTTACCACTTCTGCCAAAGCAGAGATGACTTTCCCCAAAGTGGTCAGAGATTTGTTGATATTAGCACCTTCCTGCAAACAAAAAAACAATCAGATCACAGTACAGATGAAAATTATAGTAAATCCCTCAACTAAAACATTGACAACGACAAGAGAACACAAAATTCACAGAAAATAATTCTAATGGCGCGTACACGCGATCATTTTTCGGCATGAAAAAAAACCTTTGTTTTTCAGCATGTGCAAAAAACGAAGTTTTTCCAACTTTGTCATTAAAAACGACGTTGCCCACACACCATCGTTTTTAAAAAATGCTCTAGCAAAGCGCGGTGACGTACAACACGTACGACGGCACTATAAAGGGGAAGTTCCATTCGTCTTTGGGCTGCTTTAGCCGATTCCTTGTTAGTAAAAGACGATTCGCGCATTTCTGTCTGTTACAGCGTGATGAATGTGCTTACTCCATTATGAACGGTAGTTTTACCAGCGCTCCCGTCTCATAACTTGCTTCTGAGCATGCGCGGGTTAAAACGTCGTTTTAGCCCACACACGATCATTTTTTACAATCCGAAAAAGGACATTTTCTAAAACGACGTTAAAACATGCAGCATGTTCGAATTTTTTTTTTGTCGTTTTTCAGAAGCCGAAAAATTATGTGTTTTATTTTATATGACGTTTTTAAAAACCCCTTTCACACATGCAGACCTTTCAGTTTTTGTAGGCGGACCTGAACGTGCGCTCAATGCAGTTCTATGGAGCGACGGATGTCAGCGTTGACATGTTCGCTAACATCCGATCCGCTAAATTCACACGGATGGAAACACTATTTTCCATCCGTCTGACGGATTGGATGAAAACGGACAGGCGGATTAGTTGTCATCTGATCCCCCCATAGCGGAGAGCGAAGATCTGACAGGTCAGTCTCTCCACAGTGAGCAGAGACGGACCTGTCATCCGCCAGCTCAGTGGGGATCAAAGGATCAATCCCAGCTGAGCAAATGGATATTCATGTGTGAAAGAGCCCTAAGGGCAGAAATGTTATCACTCACAGACAAGATTACCATCTGTACTCACTTTTAGCCGCGTTCCTTTTGCTCCCGTGGAATCGGCTCTTTCACTTCCGGCCAAATCTACCAGACTTATTTTACTGACCTGAAATAAGAAGAAGCTTTATTATTACAAGAGGCAGATCATGTACACAAACTGACTAAAGATATGACAAAAGTGTTGTTAAATTATGGAAAGGCTATATATACAGGAGCACCTCAAAAAATTTGAATATCATCAAAAAGTTCATTATTTTATTTTAATTGAGTGAGTGAGAAACTTATATAGCGCAACACATGCAAACTAAATCGCCTGAATCGCCTTAAAAAAGTGAAACTCATATATTTTATATAGATGTGTTACACATAGTGATATATTACAAGCATTTTTTTTTTTTTTTTTTGATGATGATTATGGGTTACAGCTAGTGACACCCCAAAATTCTGTATCTCAGAAAATTAGACTATTACATAAGACCAATTAAAAAAAAGGGATTTTTAATACAGAAATGTTGGCTTACTGAAAATGATGTCCATGTACAGTATAGTATGCACTCAATTCTTTGTGGGGGCTCCTTTTGCATAAATTATTGCATCAATGCGGCGTGGCGTAGAGGCGATCAGCCTGTATTGCAATGCAATAAAATCCCTGTTTTTGTGCAGTTTGTTGGGCAGTCTCGGCTCCTCTCGCGCTGACGTCCTGGACGTACAGGACGTCAGCGCGGGAGTAGCCGAGCCTGCCCGACAATACACGAGTGTACTGTGCTCTGTATATGTTGGCGCAGTATTCAAACTCGGCGCGGGAAACGAGCGGGGAGGACGCCGCAGAAGGACGCCGGACCCGACGAAAAGGACACCCGAAGCCGCAGGACGCCGGACCCGACGAGGCTGCCGCGCAAGACACCAAAACTGCAAGTACAAAAAAACTTTTTTCCACAGGAATTCGGGGCAACTTTAGGGGTGCGCGCTATACGCAGGAGCGCGCTTTAGCCCAATAAATACGGTATATAGCTGTATGCAGTGGGGTTCATCCAGAGTTTTTTGTGTTAAAGGAGAAATTCACATTTAAAAAAAATTAAAAATGCACATTTTCTTGTAGGTAAAACAAATGTGCATTTATTATTTTTTTAATTGGGAGCCTGGAAAGCAATGCACTCATTATCAGCAGATCTTGGGTGCTATGCAGGGCTCTTGCAGGCTCTATGTGTAAGCTGCTTGGTCGTACATCGGTTACACATTAACAGGAAGCATCAGTGAACTACCAGAGCCCTCACCAGAGCCCTCACCAGAGTTCTCATTGAGAACTACAAGCCGACAGCCACAAAAGGCTGCCAGACCTTGTCGATTTCAATTCACAGAACTCTGTGAATGAGTGACGCGGCCGGGCGGGCTGAGTCGTGTTCTCCGCAGATTCTGTCAGAAAGTGGGGGGAGAAGATGCTCCACCGCCCGTGACATTGGGGAGCTGGGGAGGTGCGGGGGGCAAGAGGATTTGTAACATGTATGAACATGGGTGTAACATGTTACAAAAGTTGAACTTATCCCATAAAGTGACAATAAAGGTTCCCGCTTTTTCTTTTCTTTTAAATAACAAACAAGTCATACTTACCTCCACTCTGCAGTTCGTTTTGCACAGAGTGGCCCCGATCTTCCTCTTCTGGGGTCCCATGGCAGCTCCTCCCTGCATTATATAACCCACTCTGGGAAGCTCTCTCCTGAGGGGGTTACCTTGAGGGCACACTCCTGTGTCATACACTCGTATTAGAAAGGGAATGGAGGAGAGCGAGTCTGATTGGTTGATAACCACAGTCAATGTGAGAAAGAAGCAGAATACTTGGGATCTTCCGAATCACAGAATTGTTGGTCTGCCTGTTAGGATGTATTGCTTACCTTCTCAGTGGAGAGGTTGGTGTCTATGTCGAGTTTCTTTTGGGTAAAAACAATGGTAAAGACTGCGTGGGAGCGGCTGCTGGTCTCGTTCATGTTTGTGGCGGCTACCGTTCTGTAGAGACAAATTGCATATAAATTATTGCATATTCCTAGGCAGAGATACCCAACTTTATCCAGAGATATACAGGCTCAGGCTGAAGTAACAGCACTCCAATGGCGATCATTTTGGAGTCTCTAGAGTAGGTTCTGTGAAATGCACCCGACCTTCAGGTTACAGATTGCCCGTCCAGGCCTGCATATTTGTCTCCTGGTTTATACCCGCTCAGATGTGACATGGTAATGCCAGTACATAGTAGAGCTGCACGATTCTGGCCAAAATGAGAATCACGTTTTTTTTTTTGCTTACAATAAAGATCACGATTCTCGCAACGTAAAATCTTTTACATTACACAAAAAACTTTTGGCTAACTTTACTGGATAGCTTTTTTTTTTCACTAAAGTAATTTTTTCCCAAAAAATTGCATTTGAAAGATCGCTGTGCAAATACAGTGTGACCTAAAATATTGCAACAACCACCATTTTATTCTCTAGGGTCTCTACAAAACATATATATATATATATATATATATATATATATATATATATATATATATATATATATATATATATATATATATATATAATGTTTGGGGGTTCCAAGTAATATTGTAGCAAAATAAATAAATAATGATTTTAACTCGAAACCAACAAATGTCAGAAAAAGGTTTAGTGTTTAAGTGGTTAAACGTTCCTCATTTACATACAGAAGTATATTCCTTTGATGTAAAGGACAAATTGTTACAATGTTTAGACTTAGTTCCACTGATAAAGAATGTTGCCATACTTGGCAGACTGGCCGGATTTCTTACTTTTGGCTGTGGCTTCAGCAGAGCAGAGAGAATTCTCGGCATAGAAAGATCGGGAAATACTTTGAGCCAGATTCAGGTAGAATCGCCTATCTTTAGGCGGGCGTAGCGTAGCTCAGATACACTACGCCACCGTAAGTTTGAGCAGCAAGTTGTGTATTCACATAGAACTTGCGCTTAAACTTACGACGGCGCAGTGTAACTGGGCCGGCGTAAGCCCGCCTAATTCAAAATAGGCTGGTTGGGGGCGTGTACTATGTAAAATAGTAGTGACCCCACGTTTTTAACGAACAGCGCATGCGCTGTCTGTGGACATATCCCAGTGCGCATGCTCCAAATGACATCGGCAAATCGTCAGGCTTTCGACGTGAACGTAAATTACGTCCAGCCCTATTCACGAACGACTTACGCAAACAACGTAAAAAATTCAAATTTTTGTCGCGGGAACTAAGGCCATACTGAACATTGGCTGCGCCTCATAGACCCAGGGGTAACTTTACGCCGGAAAAAGCCTGACGTAAAAAAATGTGACGGGCGGACGTACGTTTGTGAATCGGCGTATCTACCTAATTTGCATACTCCTCGCTGAAATCTACGGAAGCGCCACCTAGCGGCCAGCGTAAATATGCAGCCTAAGATACGACGGTGTAAGAGACTTACGCCGGTCGGATCTTAGGGAAATCTATGCGTAACTGATTCTAAGAATCAGGCGCATAGATACGACGGCGCACAATCGGACTTACGACGGCGTATCTGGAGATACGCCGTCGTAAGTCTCAGTGAATCTGGCCCGTAGTCAAGATCGAAATGGGGAAAAAAAAATTGCGATAACGATTCTTGACAATAATCTGTGCAGCTCTAGCACATAGCGTATTCTGGCTCTGAGACCTCAGCACTGTATGATTTTGGCATTGAAGCTCCCAGCACTGTGGGAGCAAAAAATAATTCCTTATTCTAAGACTGCACGAATAATAATCCCTTCCTCAAAACCTAACTTAATCCTAAATTACCCTCCCCCCCCCCCCCCCCTGCATGCACTCTAAAGGGACACAGCATACCCATGTCTTCCCTTCAGAGCTCCGTGCATGTGCGGGAGCGACTTCATTGTGGTGTGGCCATGAGACAGCCAGAGCATGTGAACCCGGAAGGAAGACCGGGCGAAGATGGAAGCCTTGTCTGCGGTGACATCATAGACTTTGTTTTAAGGTAAGCATTTCATAATGTGCTAGTACAGGATGCATACTAGCACATTATGCCATTGTTTAGCAGGGTATAAAACAATAAAAAAAGCTTAACCTTTAGCGGTGCATCGCCATCTCCTGCCCTGTGCCAATTTGTTCTCACATACTAGCTAATATGTGACTTGATCAGCATGTAACTGTCTGCTGGAATGATCAGAAAACCAAGAAAGCATTGTGCTTTCACATAAACAGCCTAAAAAAAAAGCCTAAAAAAAAAAAAAAACATCTATTTATGCTCCTCTATATTCACCTGGCCTTGTTTCCTGCGTCCATCAGGTCGGCAATATCAGTGTATGAGGTGACAGCCAGCTTGGATAGGTCTTCCACATAGGGCCCCAGCAGCGGGTGTTCCCTGACACGAAGGTTGCCTTTGTTTTTGGGGTTCAGCAGGTCTCGGACTCTCTCACAGTAAATTTCCATGTAGCTAACCTGTAAATGGCACAAAAGGGTGAAATGTGAACAATGTGCAAGGCTATGTACTCCACAAGGCTAAACCTTCCCCCCTTATCAAAAACTAAAAAGAAAACACCTTGTCTGGAGTTCTTCTTTAAAGGATTCAGTGGCTGCGTTTGATGGGCACAGTGGCTGCGTTTGATGGGCCCAGTGGCTGCGTTTGATGGGCCCAGTGGCTGCGTTAGATGGGCACAGTGGCAGCGTTAGATGGGCACAGTGGCAGCGTTAGATGGGCACAGTGGCTGCGTTAGATGGGCACAGTGGCTGCGTTAGATGGGCACAGTGGCTGCGTTAGATGGGCACAGTGGCTGCGTTTGATGGGCCCAGTGGCTGCGTTTGATGGGCCCAGTGGCTGCGTTTGATGGGCACAGTGGCAGCGTTAGATGGGCACAGTGGCTGCGTTAGATGGGCACAGTGGCTGCGTTAGATGGGCACAGTCAGGGCCGCTGATAGGGGGGGACCACCAGTCCTCCTGTAGGGGGCCCGGGCTCACAGGGGGGCCCATACAGCAGAGGGAATCAGTGCGGTCGGATGGAGGGGAAAATACAGGATGCCCAATGTGAACCCGGTTTCTCTCCCTCCCACAACTTTCAGCTGCTGCAGGGAGAGACACGGACACAGCTGCCAGCTTCCCTGTCTCATTAAAAAAATAACAAATTGTTACCCTGTATTGTTTTAAACCCTTGTAAAATGTAATAAAATTCTTGGGGAAAAAATGTTTTTGCTCCATACAAGCGGCCGGTGGCAGTTAATATCCAAAACGTATAATCGGATTAAAGAGCCCGGTGGGCTCCGAGTGTTTAGAAAGGCGGCTTTATGGAGAATTCACTTTTCATTTTTTTTTCTCTGGCTGGGATGGAAGGCGCTTGGCTCTCGGCTCACATTAGAAATGGACGCATTAAAATTTGAAAAGGAAGTTATGAATAATTCACAGGGATTTCAGATCTTCAGATCATGGATATAATCATAGCCAGCAGAGCGGGCATCCCGGCCTCTATCAGAGATAAACTGCCCATGAATAAGACATAGTGGAGCAGTCTGTGTCTTTATTACTGACGCAGAGAAATCCGACAACACCAACATACGGGAAGTGCAACCTCAACACTCTGCTCCACCCAGGACCGCTGATAGGGCAGTACAACCAGCCCCCCTGTACCGAACCCGGACCCCATTGGCTCAGCAGGGGGGCCCGGGGCAGCTTCATTCTTGCCGGGGGTGTAGGACACACAGGGATCCCGATGTGCAGGCAGGCTCACAATATTATGAAAGGTACAGAGCCACATCCATGCTTTATACAGAGAAGCATACAACAGCTTCTGTATTGTGTGAACTTTACACTCGTTTACTGACATGCTTCTGTGCTGCTGGAGGACTCTGCTCCACCCACAGCTTTACACTCGTTTACTGACATGCTTCTGTGCTGCTGGAGGACTCTGCTCCACCCAAAACGTTACACTCATTTACTGACACACTTCTGTGCTGCTGGAGGACTCTGCTCCACCCACAATTCTGCACTTATTTACTGACATGCTTCTGTTCTGCTGGAGGACTCTGCTCCACCCAAAATGTTTCACTCATTTACTGACATGCTTCTGTTCTGCCGGCGGACTCTGCTCCACCCACAACTTTACACTCATTTACTGACATGCTTCTGTTCTGCTGGAGGACTCTGCTCCACCCAAAATGTTTCACTCATTTACTGACATGCTTCTGTTCTGCCGGCGGACTCTGCTCCACCCACAACTTTACACTCATTTACTGACATGCTTCTGTTCTGCCGGAGGACTCTGCTTCACCCAAAATGTTTCACTCATTTACTGACATGCTTCTGTTGGAGGACTCTGCTCCGCCCACAATTTTGCACTCGTTTACTGACATGTTTCTTTTCTGCTGGAGGACTCTGCTCCACCCACAATTTTGCACTTGTTTACTAACATGCTGCTTTTCTGCTGGAGGACTCTGCTCCACCCACAATTTTGCACTTGTTTACTAACATGCTGCTTTTCTGCTGGAGGACTCTGCTCCACCCACAATTTTGCACTCGTTTATTGACATGCTTCTGTTCTGCTGGAGGACTCTGCTCCACCCACAATTTTGCACTCGTTTATTGACATGCTTCTGTTCTGCTGGAGGACTCTGCTCCACCCACAATTTTTCACTGATTTACTGACATGCTTCTGTTCTGCTGGAGGACGCTGCTCCACCCACAACTTTACATTCATCTACAGGCATGCTTCTGTGCTGCCGGAGGACTCTGCTTCACTTACAACTTTACACTCATTTACTGACATGTTCTGTGCTGCTGGGGGGGGGGCTCCCCTTTACTCACAAGTTCACAATTCTCCCCCATTAAACTTCACACTAATTTTATCAAATTCTCTGAGCTGTTGGAAGGCTCTGCTCCACCAACAACCTCATCCCCTGACATATTCTGTGCTGGCCAAGGAAATGAACCAACCGCACACCCTGTGGCATCCAGTGTAAAACTTTATTGTTCTGGACAAAAAGGACATGAAGCCCTGCCTAGGACCTCCTCCTCTCACCCATTTCACCCAAAAATTGGGCTGAACCATAAAGACCACATGTGAAGGTCTCTTCTCCACCAACAAGGTGACACTCATCTCCTAAAATGATCCCTGTGATGCTGGAGGACTGATCCATAGACAGCCTCAAACTCCTGCAAGCTCCAAGCAGATAGGGGTCCTGGCCTGCATAGGTCAATGACTTCTCCTTACACTATCTATCTACATCTACATCTTTGTATATTTAAAATGAGAGATGTAGAACTATTGGAGCTTGCTGTACAACACAAAATGCCTTCAGAGATCTTGATGAAGTCTTCCAAGCTTGATATTGATTTTAAAGGGAATCAATTCCCATAAATAATGTATGTTTACAATGCTGACATTGCACTCTCCACTGCTGAACAGAGAGACCCTGTCTTATAACAAGGAGTCTGGAATCAACAAGCTCTCTGCTATCTGTCTTTTGCAATGTGCCACTGTGACAGCTCTTGGGAGACCCTGGAGCCTTCAGAACCCCACAGGAGCCCTCAGAACCCCACAGGAGCCTTCAGAACCCCACAGGAGCCTTCAGAACCCCACATGAGCCCTCAGAACCCCACATGAGCCCTCAGAACCCCACAGGAGCCTTCAGAACCCCACAGGAGCCCTCAGAATCCCACAGGAGCCCTCAGAACCCCACAGGATTTCTCAGAACCCCACAGGAGCCCTCAGAACCCCACAGGAGCCTTCAGAACCCCACAGGAGCCCTCAGAATCCCACAGGAGCCCTCGGAACCCCACAGGAGCCCTCAGCTCTCATTCAGAATTATGAAGGTACAAGTGGATGGGGATATTGTTCATAAAAAATGGATTTAGCTGCCATGTTACTAATGTGTTGGCCAACATAATGGAATTTAAAGGGGTTGTAAAGCTTTGTGTTTTTTCACCTTAATGCATTAGGGTGAAATAACACCTTGCACTGTCCGAGCCCCCATTTTACTTACCTAAACCCCGAATCTCCATGGGGCGCGATCCCGTGTCGTTCTCTCCATGGCTGATCGGCTCTTCATTGGATAGATTGATAGCAGCGCAGCCATTGGCTCCCGCTGGTGTCAATCACATCCAATGACACAGCGCGCCGGGGGTGGGGGGGGGGGTTGGCCTGAGTGATACAGTGAGCGGCTATAGCTGCCGGTTGTATCACGGGAGTGCGCCCGCAAGAACTTACCGCCATGCAAGCTCACTCGCATGAAGCTGGAATGTTCTTGCATGTAGGTTCAAGGACCAGCCGCTGGGGGACCACAGAAGACGTGGATCGGGGCCACTCTGTGCAAAACCAGCTGCACAGTGGAGGCAAGTATGACATGTTTGTTATTTTAAAAAAAATCTGAACCTTTAGTGTCCCTTTAAAAAAAGAACTGTAACTGAAAAGTGGGTCACTAAAATGAGCTGATAAAGTTACTTAAAGTGGATCTTGAGTTATTTTTTTCATCTATTAAATCCTCTTCCCTTGTTGTTTTAACTTTGGATAGTTAAACATATTTTTTTTCTGCCAGTAAATATCTTATACAGCCCACTTCCTGTTTCTTGTCTGGTAAAAAGCCTAGGCTTATGACATCATGCATAGCTTTCTCTCTCTTACTCTCGCGAGAGTTTGCCAGGAAGGGGGGGGGGGTGAATCATAAGAGGGCAAATGAGAGTTGCAGGGCTGCAGAGCTGGAAGTGTGCCTCTGTGTAAATCCAGGCAGTGAACAGGCAGCTGCCCACAGTTAAAATGGATGCAGCCAGACTCAGTGGAGGGAAATTTCTGCAGCTTATTTGGCAAGTACAGAATCACATATAAAATAATATGCAAAGTGGTTTGAGGGAAGCTTCAGAATGGCAGAATGTTTTTATTACAAATTATGTGAACAGACTGCAGTTCCTCTTTGCACTCCAAGCAAGGTGCGCTCAGTTTGTAAGGTCCCCTTCCTATGTTAATCTGATGCCAAATAAACATTAAAAAAACACCTGAAGGGGAATAAATATTGTTAATCAAAATACTTACCTCTTCCCCTTAAAGGGGAGTTCTGCCTAAAAAAAAAAAAAAAAAAAAAAATTAAATTAAAAGTCAGCAGCTACAAATACTGCAGCTGCTGACTTTTAATAATCAAACACTCACCTGTCCCAGACTCCAGCGATGTGGGGGAATGAAGCCCCGCTCTTCTCCCCCTCCTCTCCGTGGCGCCGGAATTGTCACTGTGGGCACCCGGCTGTGGCCTCACAGCCGGGCACGCACTGCGCATGCACAAGCTGTGCTGCGCACCGCGATTAGCGGAGCAATAATCTGGGACCTGTGACGTGTCCCAGATGATTTCGGACAGGGAGGGGGGGAGAGGTGACTTTCTTCTGGTCGCCGAGGCGACTTAGGGAGGAAGTGGGAGCTGGAACACTCTTTAACCCCTGCTTCGGTACTGCAGGGGGCGACGTATGCTTACTTGATGCAATATCCCAATGTAGCCCAGACCCTGCAAGATGACACTACAGTGCAGTGCTAGTAGCACCTTCTCGTCAGATTTAAGCTACTTGGCATTTCTGAAGATATCTCCAGCGAGTTCCTACAGAGGTAAGGGTACAGGCTTGGAGTAGTGAGATCTCCCCACAAACACCCTTCAAGAGGTTTGGTAAAGGCAGCTCTCTTGCAGCATCACATTCTCCTGGATTGGACTTCCTTTGGAATACAGAATCTACATTACCAGTATACATCATAAACCCGACTCATTTCTTTTAATAAAATTCATAATGTGCACTTCTGACATCCAGTGCTGCAAGCTAGACAAGGACAACTTAAAAACATACAGACAGGAAGGACTCACCTCTACCGAGAAGGACACCTCATCGTCATTATTGTCATTGATTTTCTCAAAAAGGTCCTCGCATAGCTGGGGGAGGAAGAGCACACGAGGAGTCAGTACAGGCTGTAGTCAGATAAGCTCACAGTGCTGACAGCAGATAATGACTATGCAGACGATTACTCACAAAAGATGTAAAGGCTGTCACTGAATTGCGGGAAATATCCCATGAAATCAAATTAAATCACTTATAAAGACCATATACATTCTTGCGCCACCCATACACGGAGTGAATTTTCTTTTCTGCAACCACAGGTTGCAGGAAAGAAATTTGCTTCATTCTTCCATCAACACCAGCTCTGATGTGGGAATTTCTCCTGCTGGGCCATTGTCTTCTCCCGGCAGGGGGGTTAGAGGTGGGCAGGGGAAGCGATTTTTGCTAGCAGCTATAGCAGCCACTAGCGACAATCGCAAGCGAATCTGGCCAGCTGAACTGGCTGAGTAGGCAGATGTAAACAGATGTGCGTTTGTTTGCATCCTTTATTCAGCCTTACCCTATAAAAGATATAGCCTATTTATTTCTCACAAGTAATTTATATTAAAGTAGAAGTCAACCCTAACACTAAAATCTCTGAAACTACGGGCATTCACGATTTAAGACTAACCTACCTAAACCTGCAAAAAAGAAATCGCTATACCTTCCTTTTATGAAGCCTTTTTCAGGTCCGGTCCCATGCTGAGCTGTCAGCGGTGGCTTTGCTGTGGAGGTGGGTGCAGAGGACACAGCTGACAACGGAAGCTCCCATAGTAACTCTATGGGTGACGCCACTTTCCATTCATTTTGCAGCCGTTGTTGGCTGTGTCCTCTGCAGAGCTTCCACTACTGGAGACTGGACTAGATTGGCTTCAGAAAAGGTATGTATAGCGATTTCTTCTTTAATCGGTCTAGATAGGTTAGTCTAAGATCGTGGATTTAGAGGTTTTAGTCTTAGGGTGGACTTACACTTTAAAGCAGTATTAAAGGGGCTGTAAACCCTCCTATGCATTAAGGTGAAAAATCTTCTGTCAGTGGCCCCCCAGCCCCCCCCGTTTTACTCACCTGAGCCCTGGAATGTCCCACGTCGAGGACGCAAAGTCTTACTAATCATTAGATGTGGTGGCTGCATTTGTTTTCTAAGCAAATTTCACCTGGTGATCTGGCCAGTAACACACCCCCTGAGTTAGAGTGCCTCCACTCTAAACTCTTCCAGGTATATCAAACGTCTGCTCCCCCCACTGCATGCTGTGGCTCCCCCAGCCTGCTTGTGTATATCTTAATTATGCATGTACAAGTGGAAGGAACCAAAGCATGCAGCGGGAGGAGCAGGTATTCAATAGGGTTTTTTTAGGGGGGGATGGACAGAGAAAGTACCGTATTTATCGGCGTATAACGCGCACTTTTTTCCCCTGAAGGTCGGGGAAAAAGCAGGGGTGCGCGTTATACGTTGATAGCGCACCTCGGAATCGGAGGGGAACGAGTGCCGCCTGAATTCACAGAGCCGTCATCTTCCCTTTACTCGGCTTTGACGTCACACACGGCATGTGACAGCAGACACTGAGTGATGACGGCTGTACGAGATGGCGGGCGGCTGCGTGAAGAGATGGTGTGTCTGCAGAGGTACACACAGGCTGCAGAGGGACACGAGGCGGGACTGTATGTGACTGAGATGACGGCTGTACGAGATGGCAGGCGGCTGCATGAGGAGATGAGGTGAGGCTGCAGAGGGACACACAGGCTTCAGAGGGACACGAGGTGGGACTGTATGTGACTGAGATGACGGCTGTACGAGATGGCAGGCGGCTGCGTGAAGAGATGGTGTGTCTGCAGAGGTACACACAGGCTGCAGAGGGACACGAGGCGGGACTGTATGTGACTGAGATGACGGCTGTACGAGATGGCGGGCGGCTGCATGAGGAGATAAGGTGAGGCTGCAGAGGGACACACAGGCGTCAGAGGGACACACAGGCTGCAGAGGGACACACAGGCTGCAGAGGGACACACAGGCTGCAGAGGGACACACAGGCTGCAGAGGGACACACAGGCTGCAGAGGGACACACAGGCTGCAGAGGGACACACAGGCGTCAGAGAGACACACAGGCGTCAAGAGAGACACACAGGTGTCAGAGGGACACACAGGCGTCAGAGGGACACACAGGCTGCAGAGAGACACACAGGCTGCAGAGGGACACACAGGCTGCAGAGAGACACACAGGCGTCAGAGAGACACACAGGCGTCAAGAGAGACACACAGGTGTCAGAGGGACACACAGGCGTCAGAGGGACACACAGGCGTCAGAGGGACACACAGGCGTCAGAGAGACACACAGGCGTCAGAGAGACACACAGGCGTCAGAGGGACACACAGGCGTCAGAGGGACACACAGGCATCAGAGAGACACACAGGCTGCAGAGGGACACACAGGCTGCAGAGGGACACTGACCATTATTTTGCTTCTAAGTGGTTTATTTATTACTTTTTAAATCCTGAAATTTCTCCCTTAATTGGGGGTGCGAGTTATACGCCGGCGCGCGTTACACGCCGATAAATACGGTAAGTGTTAAAACCCCTTGCAAATTTATTTGCTGTCTGTCTCCTAGATAAAGGAGCTTCCCCTCACTTCCACGGAGTGTCACTGGGACAGGAAGTGAGGACAATGAGGACACAAACAGCAATACAATGACCAGCAAATGTTTTAACCTTCCTCACTCTATGCAACAGAGTAGAAATAAAGGTTTTGACTTGAGTTGGGTTTTTTTTTTACCATATACAAACAACAAAATCCATACCTGGGGAATGATGCCAGCTTGAGTCTCTTCCTGCTTGCCCATCATAGTATAGGATTTGCCAGCACCAGTCTGTCCATAAGCAAATATACAAACATTGTAGCCCTCAAAGGCATGTTCCAGCATTTCCTTTCCAATGTCATTGTAGACGCGGTTTTGGGATGCAAAGGAAGGATCTTCCGGCTGTGGGAGACACAAATCTTAGACACTTATCTTCTACTGGCACAAGAATCAATAAAATTAAATATGATTGTGCAACAAAAAACAAGAAGAATGTTAGCCCATGGCAAACACATCATAGTCATCAGCGCTTCACTATACTGGACAACACAAAATCTTAAACTTACTGAAAAAAAAACAATTTTTGGGGGGAATTTTTTGCAAAAAATGTGTTCACACTTAGCGAACACGTGTGGCTGAAATTTTTTTTTTTACTTTTATTCGTTTTATCTTCCCAAAGAAAAATCCCCCACTCTTCGGCAGCACCTATATTTGTGAGCGACTATGTCCAAGGATGAAGCACATGAAGGGCAAAATCAGAACAAAAATATCAGATGAGCACCTTGAAAATTCATTGAGAATTTCTACTCCATCCAACCAGATATTAATGTGGCCATTTATCAAAAACGATGTCAAATATCGCACTAGTTTTAGGTTGCCCTAATTTACAATAAAAAATTATCTATATCGGTAACTTGTGATCTGCCCTACTTTTTCTGCTCATCAGCTATCCTTATTGTTAGTGTATTTTATGTGTGGCCCAAGATAATTTCTCTTCTTCCAAAGTGGCCAAGGGAGGTCAAAAAGATTGGTCACCCCTTGTAAAGAGCAACCTTTCTCAATCAGAGTTCCATGAGCAATTTTTGCCTTTCAGATAAATAACCCCTGATGACAAAGATCATGGTAGCTATATGAAATGGGACATTCTTCCCACCGACTACTAATGTATGGGACATTCTTCCCACCGACTACCAATGTAAGGGACATTCTTCCCACTGATCACCAATGTAAGGATCATTCTTCCCACTGATCACCAATGTAAGGAGCATTCTTCTCACTGATCACCAATGTAAGGAGCATTCTTCTCACTGATCACCAATGTAAGGAGCATTCTTCTCACTGATCACCAATGTAAGGGACATTCTTCTCACTGATCACCAATGTAAGGAACATTCTTCCCACTGATCACCAATGTAAGGAGCATTCTTCCCACTGATCACCAATGTAAGGGACATTCTTCTCACTGATCACCAATGTAAGGAACATTCTTCTCACTGATCACCAATGTAAGGGACATTCTTCTCACTGATCACCAATGTAAGGAGCATTCTTCTCACTGATCACCAATGTAAGGAGCATTCTTCCCACTGATCACCAATGTAAGGGACATTCTTCTCACTGATCACCAATGTAAGGAACATTCTTCCCACTGATCACCAATGTAAGGGACATTCTTCCCATTGATCACCAATGTAAGGGACATTCCTCCCACTGATCACCAATGTAAGGAACATTCTTCTCACTGATCACCAATGTAAGGAACATTCTTCCCACTGATCACCAATGTAAGGAACATTCTTCTCACTGATCACCAATGTAAGGAACATTCTTCCCACTGATCACCAATGTAAGGGACATTCTTCTCACTGATCACCAATGTAAGGAACATTCTTCCCACTGATCACCAATGTAAGGGACATTCTTCTCACTGATCACCAATGTAAGGAACATTCTTCCCACTGATCACCAATGTAAGGAACATTCTTCTCACTGATCACCAATGTAAGGGACATTCTTCCCACTGATCACCAATGTAAGGAACATTCTTCCCACTGATCACCAATGTAAGGGACATTCTTCTCACTGATCACCAATGTAAGGGACATTCTTCCCACTGATCACCAATGTAAGGGACATTCTTCTCACTGATCACCAATGTAAGGGACATTCTTCCCACTGATCACCAATGTAAGGGACATTCTTCCCACTGATCACCAATGTAAGGATCATTTTTCTCACTGATCACCAATGTAAGGAACATTCTTCTCACTGATCACCAATGTAAGGAACATTCTTCCCACTGATCACCAATGTAAGGAACATTCTTCCCACCGACTACCAATGTAAGGGACATTCTTCCCACTGATCACCAATGTAAGGAGCATTCTTCTCACTGATCACCAATGTAAGGAGCATTCTTCTCACTGATCACCAATGTAAGGAGCATTCTTCCCACTGATCACCAATGTAAGGGACATTCTTCTCACTGATCACCAATGTAAGGAACATTCTTCCCACTGATCACCAATGTAAGGGACATTCTTCCCATTGATCACCAATGTAAGGGACATTCCTCCCACTGATCACCAATGTAAGGAACATTCTTCTCACTGATCACCAATGTAAGGAACATTCTTCCCACTGATCACCAATGTAAGGAACATTCTTCTCACTGATCACCAATGTAAGGAACATTCTTCCCACTGATCACCAATGTAAGGGACATTCTTCTCACTGATCACCAATGTAAGGAACATTCTTCCCACTGATCACCAATGTAAGGGACATTCTTCCCACTGATCACCAATGTAAGGAACATTCTTCTCACTGATCACCAATGTAAGGGACATTCTTCCCACTGATCACCAATGTAAGGAACATTCTTCCCACTGATCACCAATGTAAGGAACATTCTTCCCACTGATCACCAATGTAAGGACATTCTTCCCACTGATCACCAATGTAAGGAACATTCTTCCCACTGATCACCAATGTAAGGAACATTCTTCTCACTGATCACCAATGTAAGGAACATTCTTCCCACTGATCACCAATGTAAGGGACATTCTTCTCACTGATCACCAATGTAAGGAACATTCTTCCCACTGATCACCAATGTAAGGGACATTCTTCCCACTGATCACCAATGTAAGGAACATTCTTCTCACTGATCACCAATGTAAGGGACATTCTTCCCACTGATCACCAATGTAAGGAACATTCTTCCCACTGATCACCAATGTAAGGAGCATTCTTCTCACTGATCACCAATGTAAGGAACATTCTTCCCACTGATCACCAATGTAAGGGACATTCTTCCCACTGATCACCAATGTAAGGAACATTCTTCCCACTGATCACCAATGTAAGGAACATTCTTCCCACTGATCACCAATGTAAGGAGCATTCTTCCCACCGACTACCAATGTAAGGAGCATTCTTCCCACCGACTACCAATGTAAGGGACATTCTTCCCACTGATCACCAATGTAAGGAACATTCTTCCCACTGATCACCAATGTAAGGGACATTCTTCCCATTGATCACCAATGTAAGGAACATTCTTTCCACCGACTACCAATGTAAGGAACATTCTTCCCACTGATCACCAATGTAAGGAACATTCTTCTCACTGATCACCAATGTAAGGAACATTCTTCTCACTGATCACCAATGTAAGGAACATTCTTCTCACTGATCACCAATGTAAGGAACATTCTTCTCACTGATCACCAATGTAAGGAACATTCTTCCCACTGATCACCAATGTAAGGAACATTCTTCCCACTGATCACCAATGTAAGGAACATTCTTCCCACTGATCACCAATGTAAGGGGCATTCTTCTCACTGATCACCAATGTAAGGAACATTCTTCTCACTGATCACCAATGTAAGGGACAGTCTTCCCACTGATCACCAATGTAAGGAACATTCTTCCCACTGATCACCAATGTAAGGAACATTCTTCCCACTGATCACCAATGTAAGGAACATTCTTCCCACTGATCACCAATGTAAGGGGCATTCTTCTCACTGATCACCAATGTAAGGAACATTCTTCTCACTGATCACCAATGTAAGGAACATTCTTCCCACTGATCACCAATGTAAGGAACATTCTTCTCACTGATCACCAATGTAAGGAGCATTCTTCCCACTGATCACCAATGTAAGGAACATTCTTCCCACTGATCACCAATGTAAGGAACATTCTTCCCACTGATCACCAATGTAAGGAACATTCTTCCCACTGATCACCAATGTAAGGAGCATTCTTCCCACTGATCACTAATGTAAGGAACATTCTTCCCACTGATCACCAATGTAAGGAACATTCTTCTCACTGATCACCAATGTAAGGAGCATTCTTCCCACTGATCACCAATGTAAGGAACATTCTTCCCACTGATCACCAATGTAAGGAACATTCTTCCCAATTTTGTTTATTAAAAGTCTTGCAAACAAAAAGCATAAAATCACTATAAGATATACATAAATATACACATATTTACATAAATGAAAATAAATATAGCAAATCTGCTCTCAAACAAAAGACTTTACAGCAAAGCAAAAATCATGTAATCACCAGGAAAGTAAATCTTAATACAAACTCACACCACTACACCAGACAAACCTATAAGGTCAAGAAACAAACCCGCACCCATTATGCATGCAGCCCTTCTAAGAAACGTCCAACACCATGCATCCACCTATTTCTACCTCAATTACCCGCCGGCGCGTTACCATATCGGTTTCAAAAAGTACCGCAACTCCGCTGCAGGGCTCAGCCGCAAGAGACCAAAAGGAGGGACCGCCTCTCCACTCCCTTTTTGCCAGGTGGACATCGGCCAAAGTATGGAGCCAGGTCTCTTGCAAAAATAAAATCTCAGCATCAAACTCACTGAGCAAAAATAAGGCCATATCACGAGCTCTTGCAGATTTAATGCTGGCGACATTAATGGTCGCCACCTTTATCGGAGGGGGAACTGCCATCAGGATGATTGGGGTAGTCGTTTCTTGACCTTCACCACACTCTCATCACCAGAAACCGCTCTCTTCAAACAACGTGACTCATCCATAGATGAAAAAGAAGAAGACAAAGACATCTTTTCACCTGACAACACATTAAAGGTGTTACCAAGGGGAACCCCTCCTGGATCCGACTCTGAGGAAGAGACGACCGGTTTTCTTGTCTTTCTCTTCATTTTTTTCCTCCTCCTAATCTTCTCCCACCCCTCCTCATCCGAATCCCCATCAATGGAATGTGAAACATGGGGTACGGACACCCTTCCATCAGCCCCACCCTCATCCAGCACCCCCACATTCCCCTGACCACGCTTGCGCTGCCGAGGGGCAGGGACTGGAGGCTGAGTGGGAAGATCCGCTAAACCTGCCCCCCCAGCAGCCTCCGCCAGTCTGGAGGATCTACGAATAGATGGACTAGGGACAGATTTAGGGACCACATCTCTAGGGGGAACAGAAACAGATGTCACAGACACAGAAGGGACAGACTCAGGGACCACATCACTAAGGGGAACAGAAACAGATGTCACAGACACAGGAGGGACAGACTCAGGGACCACATCACTAGGGGGAACAGAAACAGATGTCACAGACACAGGAGGGACAACAAGAGTTTCAGTGGCCTCATCCTCCTTATCCAGCCTCTGCAGCTCAGCCTCCAACCCTGGCAGGTTATGTAATGCCTCCGGGCATTGACTGTACGGGTGACCAAGTTTTTGGCACAAATTGCACCGAATGTCAGTACAGTCTTTAGCCAAATGGCCAAGCTCCTGGCACAAAGAACATTTCTTGCGGGTGCAGGTGGAGGCAAAATGGCCCTTGTCACCACATTTATTGCACACCTTAGGCTGACCCTGGTAAAAAATGGTCAGCCTGTCCCTCCCCAGAAAGGCTGAACAGGGCAGATGTTGAACAACATCTCCCTGCACCCCCAATTTTAGTGACACTGTCCAGGCCCCTGTCCATATCCCATGCTGATCAAGGACCTTCCGCAGTGGAGCGAGGACTTCACCATAGCGGCGTAACCATACTACCAAATCAGCCTCTGGGATGGATTCGTTACGCACAAGGATCGTCACTGATTTTATTAGAGGCTGCCTGGAAACCACCTTTGGCATCCAACCATTCCACTGCGGAAGGTCCCTGCGCCCCCTAAAACGTTCCCAAAATAAATCCAGACCCTCAGGCTTTACAAAGGACAAATCAAATTCCCAACTTCCAACGGGACAAATCAAAGCAAAAATGTCTGCGACTTTGAACCCCATTTCCAGGATCAACTCTGCCACCCTCCCCCTTACTGGTGGGGTCCCCTCCCCCTCCCACTTCAACTGGACCACATTTCTCCGCTTATACCCACCAACCATCCCCCCACTAAACCCCCCCAAATTGTGACCACCAACATTTGCACCATTCCCCCCACCCTCCCTGGTGCGATTCCCCAAAACCGACGCGTAACTCCCAGCAGATAAACCATTGGTTTGTTTTGAACCATCTGACATATTTGCAGCGGATATCGATTGCACAGATTTGGTCTGAACAATCGGTGAGTCTTTCCTCTGCTGAGCAGGGGGAGGAATGTCATTTTGATTTTTCCCAGCAGTATTAACCCCTTCACCACCCACCACATCCATTGTTTTATCATTACTGTCATTCTTAGAACTTGCTGGTATATTCACAGTTCCTGCAGTCTTCCTAGCAGTGTCAGTTCCCACTGCTGTGCTTGTAGAAGCTTCAGCTGGTCGGTTCTCTTCTGTCAGGACAGGGTTGTCATCAGGGGATAGTGCAGGCTGGTCTGACACTGCAACAGGTGAAACCTCCATTGCTTCTTCCACTGCACATGGTACAATATGCTGATCCCCTCCCCCACCACAGGGAGGCTCAGGTGAGGCAATCTCATTGCTGGTAACAGGCATACCTTGTACAGAGGAACTACAGGTCCCAGCAGAAACTCCAGGCAGCGCTTTGCACAAGGCCTTCACTTTCTGCTCCTTAGTCAGGACACCGTCCACCACAGCAGGTTGGGCAGACATGTTGGAAGGCAGTGAGGTGTGCTGACATTTCTCCACATGTACTGGCTTGGATTCAGGGACTGCTGTAAAAGCAGGCTTGTTTGCTCTCAGGGGTGACTCCATCTCCTGGATACATTTCAGGGTGCCATGCCCACTCTCAACCCCCTGGCTGGTTGCCGTCGGCGATTCCAAGCCCTGACATGGAGGGAGAGGTGCAGAGGCAGATGGACCCGGATCATCCATTATCTGTTGCTGGTCCCTGGAAACTGCTGTCTGGCTGGCAAATCTCCTCTCATTAGCAAACTTTTCTCCACTTTTATCTTTCAGCTTTTCCAATAATAAAGATTGTTCCTTTACCTTTTCCTCCAATTCCTGCAACTCAGGCTTCATGGCCAAACGATTTTTACTCCAGGCCTGGAAGTACTTGATTTTGAAAGATTTGTGTTCAGCCTTCAAAATTTTAAGTTTTTCTTCAGCTCTTCCAATCGCCATAAAACGATCAATGCTCTTCTGACTGAAGACATTCGCATCCACAGCAGGGCCTGGATCTACAGACAGATCCTCCACCTCCTCCTCACTAGGCCCCGTATCATCAGGGGGATCCGTCCCGGGGCCTCCCCCAGGATCATGCATTATTCCTGGGCCAAGCTAGCAGGCAAGGCCCAGGCTTGAAAAAGGTTGGATCTCTCAGAGAGCTCCTTGGGTGTGTCCTCCTCCTTCTTCCCACTGACCACCAATGTAAGGAACATTCTTCCCACTGATCACCAATGTAAGGAGCATTCTTCCCACTGATCACCAATGTAAGGAACATTCTTCCCACTGATCACCAATGTAAGGAGCATTCTTCCCACTGATCACCAATGTAAGGGACATTCTTCTCACTGATCACCAATGTAAGGAGCATTCTTCCCACTGATCACCAATGTAAGGGACATTCTTCTCACTGATCACCAATGTAAGGGACATTCTTCCCACTGATCACCAATGTAAGGGACATTCTTCTCACTGATCACCAATGTAAGGGACATTCTTCCCACTGATCACCAATGTAAGGAGCATTCTTTCCAATAACCCCCAATGTATGGAGCTTTTTTGGCTACCATGCACAGCTGCACCAGATTGTGAGTGCTCCAGTTTCAGTTAATTTAAACGTCGAGTCTGAGGCGCCCATCATATCACTCAGGTCACTACATACTGTCTAATGTGAACAAGCTGCAGGCAATGTACAGAACACTTACCGAAGTGTGAGACCAGTATGAATAATCAAAGCTGAAACTTTTTGCTGGTTCTTTAGGATTCTTTGGGTTAATAATACCTAGAAGAGAACAGAAGGAGGAAATTAATCACCTTTGAAGGTAAGGAGGTCAGGACTAGCATCTTCAATGTAGATATTATACATCTTACAATTATGGTATGTAATAATTGGCACCATTATAGAGTAATACTAATTTTGTTGAAAAAACCTTCCCCTCTGGGTGGCACATTGCAAGGCTTTTAACAAACTTCATTGGAGATTCCTCCCTTTTGTTATTCCAAAGTAAAATAGCCGTTTGTCCGAGTCCATGTACAAAATGAAGATGACTAGGAGTGACTTTACAATTATCAATCAGCCGCTGCACCTGCAGGGCTCTAATGAGTAAACGGACTAGGTCTGCATCTCTTTAGACGCGATTTCCCAATTATATACGCTATATTACTTTTATTTTTTGGGGAAAGTGGAGTTACCCTTTAAAACTCTGCCCCCACCCATTTCCATTAGCCCGGAGAAATATTACTTTCCCTGGAGATGTGATCTGAGTGACTTCACCTGCGCAGCCACCGAGAGAATACCAGATACAACTTCAATAAAAGTTTTCATTTTAAGAAACTGAAAAAATACACTTTGGTAAATAAAATACAGAAGTGCCTGGCGACCAATCACTTATGACCTTTCCGTGATCTGGGTGTCATGAGTTGCTACGCATCACCACCCTGTGCACATTGTTATGTGACCAGGAACCAGCAACTTTCAGCAGGCAGAAGAAAAGAAGGAGACATAAAAGTAAAGCGGTTACTTGGAATGAGCAAAGCATTGGGCAGGTTTTACCCTTTGCTGGCATACTTTCACCCTTCCTTGGTAGAGCCCTCCTCTCTTTCTGTCCTCTGTCTATGCCAGCTGGTACCCCTTTATAATTTGATTCACATACACAGATAACTTTATGACCACCCACCTAATATTGAGTAGGTCCGCCTTTTGCCACTCAAACAGCCCTGACTGGTCGAGGCTATCAGTGTCCACCCGTGCTGTTCATCGGCAGCCTATCAGTAAAGCCCTTCAGCACAGCCCTTTAGCACAGCCCTTCAGTAACCATCAGCACAGCCCATCAGTACAGATTATCAGTACCTATCAGCGTCCACCCGTGCGGCCTTTCAGCGTCCACCCGTGCGGCCTTTCAGCGTCCACCCGTGCGGCCTATCCGCGTCCACCCGTGCGGCCTATCCGCGTCCACCCGTGCGGCCTATCCGCGTCCACCCGTGCGGCCTATCCGCGTCCACCCGTGCGGCCTATCCGCGTCCACCCGTGCGGCCTATCAGCGTCCACCCGTGCGGCCTATCAGCGTCCACCCGTGCGGCCTATCAGCGTCCACCCGTGCGGCCTATCAGCGTCCACCCGTGCGGCCTATCAGCGTCCACCCGTGCGGCCTATCAGCGTCCACCCGTGCAGCCTCAGCGCACATCAGTGAAGGAGAAAAATTACTAACACAAACTAAGGAAAAATTGATTTGGGTACATCGTTGCATGGCCGCGCAATTGTTAAAGTGTGACAGTGCTGAAAGGTGAAAATTGCCCACCCGTGCGGCCTACCAGTGTCCAGCCGTGCGGCCTACCAGTGTCCAGCCGTGCGGCCTACCAGTGTCCAGCCGTGCGGCCTACCAGTGTCCAGCCGTGCGGCCTACCAGTGTCCAGCTGTGCGGCCTACCAGTGTCCAGCCGTGCGGCCTACCAGTGTCCAGCCGTGCGGCCTACCAGTGTCCACCCTTGCAGCCCATCAGTGTCCACCCGTGCAGCCTCAGCGCACATCAGTGAAGGAGAAAAATTACTAACACAAACTAAGGAAAAATTGATTTGGGTACATCGTTGCATGGCCGCGCAATTGTTAAAGTGTGACAGTGCTGAAAGGTGAAAATTGCCCACCCGTGCGGCCTACCAGTGTCCACCCGTGCGGCCTACCAGTGTCCACCCGTGCGGCCTACCAGTGTCCACCCGTGCGGCCTACCAGTGTCCACCCGTGCGGCCTACCAGTGTCCACCCGTGCGGCCTACCAGTGTCCACCCGTGCGGCCTACCAGTGTCCACCCGTGCGGCTTACCAGTGTCCACCCGTGCGGCCTACCAGTGTCCACCCTTGCGGCCTACCAGTGTCCACCCTTGCGGCCTACCAGTGTCCACCCTTGCGGCCTACCAGTGTCCACCCGTGCGGCCTACCAGTGTCCACCCGTGCGGCCTACCAGTGTCCACCCGTGCAGCCTACCAGTGTCCACCCGTGCAGCCTACCAGTGTCCACCCGTGCAGCCTACCAGTGTCCACCCCAGTGAAGGAGAAAAATTACTAACACAAACTAAGGAAAAATTGATTTGGGTACAGCGTTGCATGGCCACGCAATTGTTAAAGTGTGACAGTGCTGAAAGGTAAAAATTGCCCTGGGCAGGAAAGGGGTGAAAGTGCCCAGTAGGCAAGTGGTTAAACATCTCAACTTCAGGGATAACGTGTTCACTTTCTGTCTAATATATCCCTCCAACTATTAGATGCCATTGTAGGAATATAATCAATGATACTCACTTAACCTGTCAGTGGTCATAAAGTTATAGCTGATGGGTGTATAGTGCAATATATTGGCACAAATACAATTATTACTGCAATGCAGAAGATGTACTGCAGGAAGTCATGAATGAGATCCTTCTACAGATCCTCATACCACACACTGCCCTGCACCCATCTCTGCTACCGACATGAAAGTCGGCACAGGTGAGAGCGGGCGCAGTACAAAGGTCGCACTGCCACCTGGTACCCCCCTGAGCTTCCTAGCAGATGTCGAGTCCTTGTGATTCCCGGGAACTCTCAGCTCCACCAGAAATAGCCGTACTTGCCAAACTGCAGCACTATTTCAGACTCCGCTGCCCTTTTAGGCGTCCAACGTGTGACAGAACAGAAGCGAGGACGTCAAAGCAGTCAGAAAAAAAAAAAAAAAGGAGCTGAGGCCTGCGCTTTCCATTGCAGGTTCTCCAGAGTTATCTGTAAATTGTATTAATAGCATCTGTACATGTTACTTCCACCCTCAGATGAGAGCCACTTACCCGCTCAGCCCAATATTCCACCACTCCGTATGGATCCTGAGGTTTAACCATTCGCCTCCCAAGCCCATTCTGACATTTCTCACGTAAAAATCTTTTTTTTTTTTTTTGCAACTTAGAACTCCCAAACATATAGGCCCGGATTCACGTAGCACTTACGCCGACGTATCTCGAGATACGCCGCATAAGTGTAAATATGCGCCTTCGTATCTATGCGCCGTGCCCATAGAACTAGATACGTCTGAAAATAGGCTTCCTCCGACCGACGTAACTTTCCTTCGCCGGCGTATCTTGGGCGCATATTTACGCTGGCCACAAGGGGTGCTCCCATTGATTTACGCGTCGAATATGCAAATGGCTGAGATATGCCGATTCACGAACGTACTTGCACCCTTCGCAGTAATATACTCCGTTTACGTAAGGCGTAAGTCCGGCGTAAAGTTATTCCACATATAGGGAGGCGCAACCCATGCAAAAGGTATGGACCACGGAACAGCCGTCGTATTTTACGTCGTTTACGTAGTACTACGTGAATAGGGCTGGGCGTAGGTTACGTTCAGTGATTCAACGTATCTTAGGCGTTCTTTCCGACGCGATTCTGAGCATGCGCACTGAGAAGCGTCCACGGGACGGCGCATGTGCCGTTCGTTCGGGCCCATCATTTGCATGGGGTCACGGTTCATTTAAAGGTATCCACCCACTTTGAATTAGGCCGGCGTACGCCTAGTAATTTACGTTACGCCGGCGCAACGTTGGGAGCAAGTGCTTTGTGAATACTGTGCTTGCCTCTCTGTGTTACATCGACGTAGCGCATATGAGATGCGCTACGCCGGCATAAAGATGCGCTCAGGTATGTGTATCCGGGCCTATATATATATTTTTTTTAGGCAGAGGCCCTAGAGAATAAAACAATGGGTGTTGCATATTTTTATGTCACCCAATATTCACGCAGCTGTTTTTCAAACACAATTTTTACATTCCTTGTAATAGGAATAAAAGTGAGACAATTTTTTTTAAAAGAACAGTGTAAAAAATGTAAATAAAAAGGTAAAATAAATAAGGGAACAAAATATTTTAAACGCGCCCCGTCCCGCTGAGTTCACGTGCAGAAGCGAACGCATACGTGAGCAGCGCCCGCATATGAAAACGGTGTTCAAACCATACATGTGAGGTATCGCCGCGATCGGTAGAGAGAGAGCAATCATTGTAGCCCTAGACCTCCTCTCTAAAGCCTAGTTCACACGATCAGTCCATCCGATGAGAACGGTCTGAAGGACCATTGTCATCGGTTAACCGATGAAGCTGACTGATGGTCCGTCGCGCCTACACACCATCAGTTAAAAAAACGATCGTGTCAGAACGCGGTGATGTAAAACACAACAACGTGCTGAAAAAAACGAAGTTCAATGCTTCCAAGCATGCGTCGACTTGATTCTGAGCATGCGTGGATTTTTAACCGATGGTTGTGCCTACTAACGATCGGTTTTGACCTATCGGTTAGGAATCCATCGGTTAAATTTAAAGCAAGTTGGGTTTTTTTTACCTATGGTTAAATAACCTATGGGGCCCACACACGATCGGTTTTGACCGATGAAAATGGTCCATCAGACCGTTGTCCTCTGGTTAACCTATCGTGTGTACGAGGCCCAACTCAAAACATGCAACCTGTAAAAAAAATTAAACGTTGTCTATCAAGATTTTTAAGGGTAAAAGTTTGTCGCCATTCCACGAGCGGGCGCAATTTTGAAGCGTGACATGTTGGGTATTAATTTACTCGGCGCAACATTATCTTTCACAATATAAAAAACAATTGGGCTAACTTTACTGTTGCCTTATTTTTTTATTAAAAAAAGTGCGCTTGTAAGACCGCTGCGCAAATACGGTGTGACATAAAGTATTCCAATGACCGCCATTTTATTCTCTAGTGTGTTAGAAAAAAATATATAGGGCCAGATTCTCGTAGATCAGCGTATCTACGAGCGGGGCGTAGCGTATGCCATTAACACTACGCCGCCGCAACTTACTGGAGCAAGTGCCGTATCCTCCAAGCACTTGCTCCGTAATTTGCGGCGGCGTAGTCTAAATGGCCCGGCGTATCCCCGCGTAAATTAAAGGGGGCGGCCTGTATTTAAATTAAGCGCGCCCCCGTGCCGAACGAACTGCGCATGCGCCGGCCTTAAATGTAGGCCACTGCGCATGCTCCATAGTACGCCGCAAATACATTGGTTGCGACGTGAAAGTAATTAACGCACAGCCCTATTCGCGACGAGTTACGTAAACGACGGAAAAACCTGACGCTGTCCCGACGGCCATACTTAACATGGCATACGGCGGACCGACGTAAGGTTACCCCTCATATAGCAGGGGTAACCTTACGCTTACGGAAACTACGGCGAATCGGCGTATTCGGCTCATTTGCATATGCAACGCTGAAATCGACGTAAAAGCCACCTAGCGGCCAGCGTAGTATTGCATTTAGGTCCCGACGGTGTAAGTGACTTACACCAGTCGGATCCTAGCCTAATTCTGGCGTATCTTGTTTTGAGAATACAAAACAATGATACGCCGGCGGGATTTTCGAATTACGCCGGTGTATCTGTAGATACACCGGCGTAATTCTTTTGAGAATCTGGCCCATAATGTTTGGGGGTTCTAAGTATTTTTTAAGTACAAGTTTTTAACTTGTAAACAACAAATCTCAGAAAGAGGCTCGGTCCTTAAGTGGTTAATAAATAAAGTCAGTAATAATGAGCCTGGGTGACCTGTTGCTGATCTGGCCTGGCACAGCAGGAAAGCCTGACACAGATGCATATCCTGGGATGAAGGGTATAAATAGCAGCAGTATGGAGACGCTCGGTTACCAGGCAGCAGGCCCCCCCCTCCCCCTCCCCGGGGGACGGTGCTGCCGGTGGTGGTGGTAGCAGCTGCACATCTAGGGATAGAAAGGATTAGGGATAATGGTGACTCACTTTGAACATTCTGTTTCCCTGAGAGAGAGGAGAGTACGATTCCTGGTGCCCTCCGTCTGACTCAGGGCACCCCGGGCACTGTCTGCCCACATCCATGGGCTGATATGCTAACCAAACCAATCGTCATTTATACCATACAACACTACAAAGGACACCGGTGTTAGACATAAGCTGGATAAACACCATTCACTCCTCTGCAGGTGTCAGCTACTTATATACAATACAGAGCCAATTATAAGGATCTGCAGTGTGTGTTAAACAGTATTTATAATTATTAAACCCGTCCAATCAGCTGGAGAGACTGGAGGGGGAGGGGGGGGTACAGTGGTGGATAAAAGCATCATAAGCCCCTTGTCCCCCGCTCAATCATTCAATGGCCCACTGACACGGTTATAGAATCCTAGTAAAAGGTGAATTTTGAATTTATTATTGCATTTGTCAGATTTACCTTTTTATTGAACACCTTCCATCTGTGTTAGAAACCTTCAGAAATTTGGACTAGATCTCCTGTGTGCTTTATGTGGTAACCCAATCTCACATGTAACAAACCGATTGCACAATCTCCTTTAGGGTACACTTGAATTAAGGCTAGGTTCACATACATTCATAGGCGTGCACATGGGGTGTGTCAGGTGTATACTCGAGTATAAGCCGACCCAAATATAAGCCGAGGCACCTAATTTTACCACAAAAAAATTAGGAAATCTTATTGACTCGAGTATAAGCCTAGGGTGGGAAATGCAGCAGCTACTGTAAGTGAAAAAGAGGGTCAACAATGCCCATTTGCAGCCTCACTGTGCCCATCTGCAGCCTCACTGTGCCCACCTGTCTCATCAGTTCCCATCTGCAGCCTCACTGTGCCCACCTGTCTCATCAGTTCCCATCTGCAGCCTCACTGTGCCCACCTGTCTCATCAGTTCCCATCTGCAGCCTCACTGTGCCCACCTGTCTCATCAGTTCCCATCTGCAGCCTCACTGTGCCCACCTGTCTCGTCAGTTCCCATCTGCAGCCTCATCTATCTTGTTGCAGGTGTTCTGTCAAAAGTTCCAACTTCTCCCGCTGTTTTAACTGTAGTCGGCAGCTGTTGCTGGGGTGTACTGTGCATGCGCGAACGTGTCCTTCATTTAACGCACAATAATCCCCCATCACACACCAAGAAAGACGTTCTTGTGGACGTGCTCGTGCATGCGCAGTACACCTGGCAACGGCCGCCGACTACAGTTAACAGAGACTCGAGTATTGGCTTTTTCAGCATAAAATGTCCTAAAAAAAGTCGGCTTATACTTGAGTATATACAGTACTTTTTTTTACTCACTGAACTGTAACTCAATTTATAATATTTGTATCATGTGTTTTTTTTTCTGGATATTTGGTTGATATTCTGTCTCTATCATTTAAGATATGATAAAAATTATAGACCCTTGATTTCTTTGTAAGTGGGCAAACTTACTAAGGGCTAGATTCAGAAAGAATTTACGTTGGCGTATCTGTTGATACGCCGCGTAAAATTCAAAGCTGCGCCGGCGTATCTTCTTTCTGTATTCAGAAAGCAAGATACGCCGAAATTAGGCTAAGATCCAACTGGCGTAAGTCTCTTACGCCGTCGTATCTTAGTTGCATATTTACGCTGGCCGCTAGGTGGCGCTTCCGTCGATTTCCGCGAGGAATATGCCAATTAGGTAGATACACCGATTCAGAAACGTACGTCCGCCCGGCGCATTTTACGTTTACGTTAGGCTTTTTCCGGCGTAAAGTTACCCCTGCTATATGAGGCGTATCCTATGTTAAGTATGAACGTCGGGGCCAGCGTCGAATTTTCCGTCGATTACGTCGTTTGCGTAAGTCGTTCGCGAATAGGGCTGTACGTAAGTAACGTTCACGTCTAAAGCATTGACGATATGCGGCGTAATTTCGAGCATGCGCACTGGGATTCTTTCACGGACGGCGCATGCTCCGTTCGTAAAAAAACGTCAAATACGTGGGGTCATAAGTAATTTAAATAAAACACGCCCACATCATCCACATTACGCTGGATCACATACGCTACGCCGCCGTAACTTAGGGCGCAAGTTCTTTATGAATACGGAACTTGCGCCCTAAGTTACGGCGGCGTAACGTATCTGAAAATTACGCCGGGCTATCTGAATCTAGTCCTGAATCTGCAGGGGATCAAATACTTTTTTCTCCCACTGTACATGAAATTATGAAGTTCATAAAGACAATCTAAAGAGACATCTCGGTGTCAGGAATCTAGGACCTCTCTGTGGCCTTTCAGTCTTGGAGATCTTCCGTAAATGTTCATTGGTGCCCCAATATATCCCGGCCACTAAACAGGCCATACAGAAGAGTAGACAGATGTTTACTAGCGGCTTGATTTCAGCTTCTTTGCTCTTTCATTGGCTTGGCTTCATCAAAGGCACTGGATACCAGCAGAGCGATGTTTAAAATATGCGTGGCGTGGCGCAGCGCCACTGTAAAGACAGGTCGGTGAAAAGGATGCTGCCTCTCACGTTGTCCGCTCCGGCGGTTTCCTTATTTGTCGGGGCTGTAATTAAATTCTCTGTTTGCAAACAAAAGGAAAGAAAGTTTCTTGAATCTGCCACCTCAGCTGTAATTAAACGCTCAGCTACTGAGAGGAGGGCTGAACGGAAAACCGCCAGATCCGCAAGGATTATATTATACCCGGGCCTGCTTCCTGCAGGCAGCCGCTTAACCTCTTAAGCACAGGCTGCACACTGAGCATAGGAGGAGAATGGCTTCCACTGGCGGCTTGTGGTTTTCCTAATCTAGTCCAGACAACCATGTCTGACCCTGAAATATTGTGACTCTAACATCCCCCTACCCTGTAAAAAAAAAAAACTGAAAACTGAAAACAATATTATATTTACCCTTTCCATGCTCCAGTACAAATACTACAGCTGCTGAATTTTAAAATATGGACACTTACCTGTCCAGGGCACCCGCAGCCGATCTGTCTCTCGGCTCTTGGGTGGGGGCGCCGCCATCTTCGGTAAAGGAATCAGGAAGTTAAGCCTTTTGGCTTCACTTCCTGCTTCCCTACTGCGCAATGCGCGAGTCACGCTGCACGATCCCACTGGTCCCTGCTGTCTTCAGGGACCTGTGTGTCTCCCAGAAAACAGCGAGAAGGCGGAGGAAGGGCTGGACGTGGATTAGACTGCCGTGGATACTGCAACGATTTATGTCCGGAAGTGGGAGCAAATACCTGGATTACACAGGTATCTGCTCCCCCCTCCCCCTGAAAGGTGCCAAATGTGACACCGGAGGGGTAGGAGGATTCCTAGCCTGCCCCTTTACTACCCTAGCCCACCCCTCTACTACCCTAGCCCACCCCTCTACTAACCCTAGCCCACCCCTCTACTAACCCTAGCCCGCCCACCCCTCTATTACCCTAGCCCGCCCATATACTACCCTAGCCTGCCCCTCTACTACCCTAGCCTGCCCCTCTACTACCCTAGCCCGCCCCTCTACTACCCTAGCCCGCCCCTCTACTACCCTAGCCCGCCCCTCTACTACCCTAGCCCACCCATATACTACCCTAGCCTGCCCCTCTACTACCCTAGCCCGCCCATATACTACCCTCGCCCGCCCATATACTACCCTCGCCCGCCCATATACTACCCTAGCCTGCCTCTCTACTACCCTAGCCTGCCCCTCTACTACCCTAGCCCACCCCTCTACTACCCTAGCCCACCCATATACTACCCTAGCCTGCCCCTCTACTACCCTAGCCCGCCCATATACTACCCTCGCCTGCCCATATACTACCCTCGCCCGCCCATATACTACCCTAGCCTGCCCCTCTACTACCCTAGCCTGGCCCTCTACTACCCTAGCCCGCCCCTCTACTACCCTAGCCCACCCATATACTACCCTAGCCTGCCCCTCTACTACCCTAGCCCGCCCATATACTACCCTCGCCCGCCCATATACTACCCTCGCCCGCCCATATACTACCCTCGCCCGCCCATATACTACCCTACCCTTATACTTTTCCCTCACTCTATATCTGTCCTTACCCCAAAGAAACTTGTGCTCTGATGGTATTAGTCATACATTGGGATGAGCCGAACACCAAATGTTCGTGTGAACTTTAGAACCCCGTTAAAGTCTATGGGACTCGAACATTTGAAATCTAAAGTGTTAATTTTAAAGGCTAATATGCAAGTTATTGTCCTAAAAAGTGTTTGGGGACCCGGGTCCTGCCCCAGGGGACATGTATCAATGCAAAAAAAAGTTTTAAAAACGGCCGTTTTTTCGGGAGCAGTGAATTTAATAATGCTTAAAGTGAAACAATAAAAGTGAAAGACGGAGGAGGGGCTGGACGTGAATTATACTGCCGTGGATACTGTGGCGATTTATGCCCGGAAGTGGGAGCAAATACCTGGATTACACAGGTATCTGCTCCCCCCTCCCCTGAAAGGTGCCAAATGTGATTCCGAAAAGCGGAACTTCAATTTTTGGGTGGAACTCCGCTTTAATGAATAAATTGAAAGTCCTTTATCTGTGTTTTCTACTTTACTGCAGGTAACAGCGAACGTGTAAAAGTCTCCACATTTTGCAACATATAGCTTTTCATGCCATCACTCACCTCCCACCTTGTTCACATATTGATTAGCAGGTGGCTAAAGTATAGAAATATCTCTTCCTTCCTTTATTTCAGGGAGTTTATCAGCAGGTAATAAGCATGATGTTTACTCTCACACACCAGCAATAAATCTATATGCCATGTGTGTGACTTTTATAGCTAAAACAAAGGCTCAAGATGAAAGATGGATGGCTGAAAATCTGCTGACATCCATAATAAATGGCTCCTTGGTATACAAATTAATCTTATTCACCTACATTTTCTTTACATATATATTACATGAAGAAAGCTTAACTGGCACTATTATGTGAAAACAACATGGAATTCCCCTTTAAATATCACACGATGGCTCAGAATGTCGCAGAGCGCAGGTGGCAACAACACTCCAATAAAACAACTCAACAAGTACTGAAGCGAGTTCGTATTTTCTGCTCGGTGTCATACATTATACTCCATGTGAAGGGTACACAGATTTTCTACTCCTTCCCCTACATGCAGATAATGAGGAGGGTGTCTATGGGAAGGTTTGACCATTCTTCCAGAAGAGCATTTGTGAGGTCAGGTACTGATGTTGGACGAGACCCCAAACTCGCTCATCCATGTCTTTATGGACCTTGCTTTGTGCACTGGTGCGCGGTCATGTTGGAACAGTTATGTTGGGGCCATCCCCAAACTCTTCCCACAAAGTTGGGAACATGAAATTGTCCAAAATGTCTCGGTACGCTGACACCTTATTGCCTCGTACACACGATCGGATTTCCATCAGACAAATCTGTAGAATTTTGTGCGAAGGGCGTTGGCTGTGAACTTCTTCTGCATACAGATGGCAGAACTTTGTCAGCCAGCATACACAAAATGATGTGGTTTTTCAGCTCTTTAGCGCCACCCTTTGGGCAACCTCTGCTAATGTTGTGTTATGGTTAGCATTGGCTCGGAGCATGCGTGTTTGTACTTTGGATTTTTTTCCGATGGACATGTGTACACATGAATGGATAATCCGACAAGACACATTTGTTGTTGGAAAATTTAAAAGCATGCTATCCCATATTTGTTGTCGGAAATTCCGACAACAATTGTCCGATGGAGCGTACAAACGGTCGGATTTTCCAACAAAACCCTACCATCACACATTTGTTGTCGGAAAATCCGATCGTGTATACGGGCCTTAAAAGTTCCCTTCACTGGAACTAAAGGACCGAGCCCAACCCCTGAAATACAACCCCGCACCATAATCCCCCTTCCACCAAATGATTTGGACCATAGACACCCTCCTAAACCTTGTGGACGGCCTTCCCAGAAGAGCTAAAGCTGTTATAGCTGCAAAGGGTGGGCCAACTCAATATTGACCCCTACGGACTAAGACTGGGATGCCATTAAAGAAGAGTTCCAGCCTTTTTTAGGTTTATTAAAAGTCAGCAGTTTTAATAAACAGACACTTACCTGCTCCACGGTCCAGCAATGCGGCCGCCCGGAGCTCCGCCGGCGCCTCCATTCACTCTGTGGGCACCCGGGCACGCACTGCGCATGCGCTAGCGACGCTGCGCTCCCTGAGTGGATAGGCGATCTCCTGGGACCTGTCACGTGTCCCAGGAGATCGCCTAGAGCAGTGGTTCTCAACCTGGGGGTCAAATGATGATTTTCCAGGGGTCACCAAATCCTGGCCTGTTCCTGAAGCCTGCGCTGCTTTCCCAGCCTTTTCGCGGCTGCCCAGCTGGGCTGTTCCTGGATCCCGCGGCCGCCCACTCAGCCTCTGCGCAGCCGCCCATTCAGGTCACGGCATTGGCTGGGGGGCAGGACTAGCGGTCAGCTGACTGGTGAGGAATGTGAAGTGGGAGGGGCTGGAGGAGACCCCATCTCCTGATTTTAGCATAGGTGTCACTGCTACGAGACACCACAAAGTTGGAGACAGAGTGAGTAACACTACCTGTGATTAGAGTTGCCATTTAAAGTCCCCACTACAGTTCTCAGATCAGCAGATGACCTTGATCAAGAGCACCTAAGTTGGCCGATCAGAACTCCCCCCCCAGCACTGCCACTCACCCCCCCACCAAGGAGTAAGAGAAGGAATCAAAATAGAGAATACATCGAAGGGAGAGGAAAAGAGGGGGAGGAACAAAGAAAAGGGGGGAGAAAGAACAAGAAAGATGGCTAGAAAGAGGGATGGGGGGGAAAATACAGTGGTACATCCTAAAATGTACCATAAGGGGTTTTAATACTGTACGAGTGGAAGTGGGGGGGGTGGAAGGGTTAAAGGCGCAAATGACTTGTCTTGCCTTGGGTGCCGACAACCCACGCTACGAAAATTTTACTTTTAGGGGTCCCCACAACTTAGGAAACGTTATCAAGGGGTCACGGCACTAGGACAGTTGAGAACCACTGGCCTAGAGGGAGGCGAGAGAAGTCGCCGCCGAGGCGGTCCCTGGAAGGAAGGAGGAAGTGGGATAGTAAGTCCCACGCCTACCAAAGCCCCCCCCCCCCAAAAAAAAATGACATGCTAAATGTGGCATGTAAGGGGGTGAGTAGTGCTTAAAGCGGAAGTTACACTTTTGGGTGGAACTCTGCTTTAAAGTTCGTGGGCGTGTAAAAGCAGGCGTCCCAATACTTTTTACAATATACAGCTCTTTCACATGTTTCTAGAATTAGGTACGTTGTCTGATGATCACATCCCCATTTAACTTAATGTCTTATCCCTGGGTCAGTTTAATGGCGTAACGTTCCTAGAAAGAAAATAATCAAATTTATGAGTTGATCATCAGATGCCTCTGGAGAAATCTTCTGGTGCTTTCGCACACTGCTATTATTGTAGAGGGAAAACGAAGCTTGAAAATTATATGATTACATTCTCTCTACATAGCAATCTGATAGGCTTCAGCCACTAAGCCCACATTTAAAGGAGAACTGCAGCAGAGCATTTACTTGAGCTGCACTGACTTCATGCATCTCACAGGCAGAGAATGAGAGTTTGTCCTATTAGATGTCGCCGATGTCTGTAGAGTTTTTAAGAGTAGAGAAGGATTAGAGCAGCTGTCAGGCTTTTATTTCTGTCTGTGGCCTCGTTATGGAGAGTCACCCTCTCTATTTATCCAGTTTACCATTATCACTAAAAGTGAAAGAAAATACTACATTTTGGGTTGTCACCAGAACAGGATTAGAGGGGAAATCTTCCAATGGGGACACTCATTCTCACTTTGAAGGGTTTTCCTGTCACTTCCTGTTTTGTCTATAGGACAGGAAGGGATGGTGAATTTTTCCAACAGGCCACAGATGCCCCGGAAAAAAAAACGGACAGGGGTTATAACCCTCTCTGACTCTACTGTAGCTGCTGATTTTTAACCGTCTTTTGCTGAAGACGGTGATATCTGGATGATGCCTGTAGCTGCATCATTCAGATATCACCGCACAAAGCCGAGGACGTCCATGGACGTCCTCGGCTTTGTGCGGTGATATCTGAATGATGCAGCTACAGGCATGATTCAGATATCACCGTCTTCAGCAGGCGATTCTGTGCAACATAAGAACGATCATAGCGGCGGGATCATTCTTCTAGGCGGCGGGAGGGGACACCCCCCCCCCCGTCCCGCCGCCATCCGGTGCTTCTCCGGGCTCTCCCGTGCCATCGGGGGCCCGGAGAGCGAATCGGCCGGCGTTCGTTGGGAAAGCATAGAGATGACTGGTGACCAGATGGTCACCAGTCATCTCTATGACCGTCGGAGGTCCGGGCGCGACGTTATGACATCACGCCCGCTACACGGAAGTTAACAAAGCCGCAATCGCGGCTGTCGGCATTAGATCGGTGAATTTTTTTCACCGATCTAATGCTTGGAAGACTGGAGGAGAGATGTGGGGTCTTATTGACCCCACATCTCTCCATAAAGAGGACCTGTCACACTGATTCCTATTACAAGGGATGTTTACATTCCTTGTAATAGGATATAAAAGTGATCAAAAAAAAAAAATATGTAAAATAAAGTGTTAAAATTAAAAAATGAAGTAAAATAAAAATAAAATAATTTTTTTTTTTTAACGCCCCTGTCCCCGGTAGCTCGCACTTAGTAGTGAACTTGCATGCAAGTCCCGCCTACATGTAAACGCCCTTCAAACCCCACATGTGAGGTATCGTCGCATGTGTTAGAGCGTGTGCAACAATACTAGCACTAGACCTCCTCTCTAACTCGAAAATAGTAACCTGTAAAAAAAATTAAAGCGTCGCCTATGGAGATTTTTAAGTACTGAAGTTTGGCGCCATTCCATGAGTGTGTGCAATATTAAAGTGTGACATGTTAGGTATCTATTTACTCGGCGTAACATCATCTTTCACATTATACAAAAAAATTGGGCCAACTTTACTGTTTTGTTATTTTTTAATCCATGAAACCGTTTTTTTTCCCAAAAAAAGGCATTTGAACAATTATTGCGCAAATACCGTGCGAGAAAAAAAGTAGCAATGTCCGCCATTTTATTCCCTAGGGTGTCTGCAAAAAAAAAATATATATAATGTTTGGGTGTTCTGATTAATTTTCTAGGGGAAAATTGTGATTTTTACATGAAGGAGAAAAGTGCCAAAATAGGCCCGGATGTCAAGTGGTTAATAAACAGACACTTTCCACTGCAGGAGTCCAGCACTGTGCCCTCCCCGGGGCTGGTTCTTTGCCAGTCTTCAGATCCCCAGTGCCGCCATCTGTGACTTCCTGATGTTTCACAGTCGGATCCCCACTGCACATGTGCGAGACAGGGGTAGGCAACCAGTAGCCCTCCAGCTTTTGTGGAGCTACATTTCCCATGAGGCATTACCAGGCTGGCAGTTACAATTACTCCCAGAGGCATGATGGAACTTGTAGTTCTGCAATAGCTGGAGGGCCCAAGTTTGCCTACCCCTGCATGGTCTTGCAGTCTCTTGGGACGTGTGATGTATCCCAAGAGGTTGCTGACAGGGGGGGGGGGGGTGAACTTCTGCTTGCTAAGGTGAACAGAACAACAGTGAGGGAGTGGGTACCTGTGAAAAATCAGTGCCTGCTCCCAGCAAAAAAAGAAAATAATCAGTATAATGAGAGGAGGGAGGATGAGTGGGACATCACATTTTGGGTGGAGTTCCATTTCAACAATACAATGCTTTGTAATGTATCTTATTATATACAAAGTGAGAATGATGATGTCATGTGAAAGGGTAAAAAGCAGTGACATCATTCTGATACCGCCCCAGCAAAGTGATTCATCCATAATATGAAATATAACAAAAATAGATATACGGTAACATTCACTGTAAAAAAAAAAAAATCCGGGGGTGTAAGGGAATGGATCGAAGCAAAGACGATGACACTGCGATCAGCAGCTATAGTCGTCCTTTCTATATTCCCCTTAGACCCCTTTCACACTGAGGCAGTTTTCAGGCATTTTAGCGCTAGAAATAGCCCCTGAAAACTGCCTCCCATTCTCTGCAATGGGCGCTTTCACACCCAGGCGCTTGCGGGACGTTCGGAAAAGTCCAACAAGCAGCATCTTAGGGGCGGGTTGGGAGCGCTGTATACAACGCTCCCAAAATGCCCTTGCCCATTGTAATTTATGGGCTGCGCTTCCGAAGCACCTGAAAAGCGCCGGAACTTGGGAGTTTTTAACCTCTTCTTTGGGGTTCAAAGTTCCCTGCTATCGGGCGAAAAGCAGCGCAAAAGCGCGGCTTAAACAGTGGTGAAGCGCTGCTAAAACGAGCGGCGCTTTACTGCAAACGCGGCCCCAGTGTGAAAGGGGTCTTACACAGGTCTGTGTGATGTTCTTTATCTGATGCACAGGTAGCAATACTCATCAACCTTTATCTCCGGCTCTATATAGTGGACCCGACACAAACTGAGCATAGGATAAAAAAAAGTAGAGGTGACCTTCAGTGACAACGTCGTCACCAAAAAGACCAAGAGATAACAGACGGGGAAAAAATATGCAAATCTTGACTTTTTGATAAAGTTAAGTATAGTTTTGTCCCTGCCCAACAGTTCAGAAGGGGGAAGGGTGGCTTCATAGGTGTGCGCAGCCTATTGCATTAGGGTGTGCACCCCAAAGCTCAAACATATTTGCATGTGTATATACAGTATACTGATGGTGTCAGCAGAGCGGTGGACGGTGTCAGTAGGGCAGAGATTGGTGTCAGTAGGGCAGTGTACAGTGTTAGTAGTTTTTTATTTTTATTACATATTTATGTTATTTTAGGAGCCCCATTAGGGAGCTTTGGTGAAATATCAGGGGTCTATTTCTGTGCGTTACTGCATGTTTAAAGCAGTATATTCCAGTGTGTTACTGCACGTTTAATGCAGCATATTTCTGTGCATTAGTGCAAGCTTAACGTTGTATATTTTGGTGTGTTATGCGCCATTTAATGCTGTATTTTTCTGTGTTGTTACTGCATGTTTAACGCAGTATATTTTTATGCAATCTGCACCACACAGGGTGATTAGGGTGTGCCCAGGCACACCTGGCACACCCTGTGCGCACGCCTATCAAAAGCTTCAGGTGCTGTAAGCAAGCTTTGTCATAGGCTTCTATGGAGGCTTTGGAGACACTTTAAAGCACCAAAAGTTATGGGGTAGAAGTTTTGGAGCAAAGCAAACACAAAGTATGAACAGGACTTTAAGGTAACAATTTTCCCTAGAGACAGGAGCTTTGATTGGCAGTCAGCGTGCATTAAAAAAAAAGGGTTCAATGCCACATTTAGGAGCAAGTGTAAAAGGAGCCCTTCGAGCGTTAAGAGCACACTGGGTTTCTGGCAGTTCAGCAGGTATTTTTCTGTACCTGCATCATTTAACATAATAAATATGCATGTTATTGCAGAGATGCACTGACATTTTATATATATATATCTATATATATATATATATATATACACACATACATACATACATACACACACATACATACACACTCACACACATAGGCCCGGATTCACAGACATCGGCGCACATTTATGCCGCCGTAGCGTATCTCCTTTACGATACGCCGACGCAGCGCAAGCACTAAATTCACAAAGCCAGTGCTGCCAAAACTGCGCTGGGTTTCCTAGGCGTAAGCCGGCGTAGGTGGAAGTGGGCGTGAGCCATGCAAATGAGGCGTGACCCCATGAAAATGATGGGCCGAGTGCCAGACAGATACGTATAACAAACGGCGCATGCGCCGTCCCATGGACGCATCCCAGTGCGCATGCTCAGAATCATGTCGGAACTACTCCCCAAGATACGTCGGATCACTGCCTACGGCGTGAACGTAACCTACGCCTAGTCATATTCACGACCTACGTAAAATACGTTGGCTTGTGTTCCCTTTGCATGGATGCTGCCGAGTTACACCTCCTTTATGGGGCATAACTTTGTGCCGGACGTATGACTTTACGCGCACTGCGTCGGACGGACGTACGTTTGTGAATCGGCGTATCTCTCTCATTTGCATATTTGAATAGAAAATCAATGGGAGCGCCAAATACGTCCAGCGTAAATATGCGCCCACTCTACGCCGGCGTAGGCAAGTTACGTCGGTCGGATTCAGAATATTTTCAGGCGTATCTTAGTTTCTGAGTCTGGCGCATAGATATGACGGCGCATATTTGCACTTACGTGGCGTATCTGGAGATACGTCGGCGCAAGTGCTTTGTGAATCCGGGCCATACACTTGAAATCTGGTTATAGACATCAAAGGGAAGTCGGACATGGAGGCACAAAGGCTCCACCCTCAGGAGTGCCCCTCGGTCAGCTGTCACATAAACAGGAATGCTTGGTTCAGGATTATGGCCTAAATGCCTATGGGGAAGAAGGATGAGGAGTAAGTAGACAATTCCTGTCACTCAGAGAAGGATTTCAGATGGACTGTTTGACCTTTCCCCCATAAGCCGGTTGCTGGTGTCAGAAAAGAGATTTTCCATCAACTAGGCAGATTAGGCAACTGTTGTCTGGTGTCTGTAGCCACCTTAAGAGGAAGGCGATCTCCAGGGCCAAAGTGCCTCTTCGCCTGGGATATACAGTTTACTGACTTTACCAATTCATACCAAGACCCGGCCATTGTTATCAGATGAAGAGCCTGCAGTGTGTGGATTAGAGCGCAGCCATGAACAGATGGCCGACGTCCGGAGCTGCTTCAGAGCCCCTCTACCAACAGGACTCAGGGGGGAGGTAGAGGGAGCCGTGTAATGTCTGTCCCTGAACCTGGAGTTCCTCAAAAAAAAACAAAGTCTGAAGATCAGATTTAGGGTCACCAGAACAACTTCATCACTGAAGAATCTTTATTCCTACACTAAAGAAGAACTCTGATAAGCTTTGTCTGCACCTAAACACAACATGGCCGGCCCACCAAAAACCCTTTCTTCATGTTATATTGGAGGGTTGGATAGTATGGGGTAGTGGAAAATCTGTCTGTTCTTTGCTACAGTATCTGTGGCCTACTGGGGAGATTTCTTTTACTTCCTGTCCTGGAGACATCTCATTTCTATAAAAGCCCTTGGGGAAATATTTCTCCCACTGATACAAGGCACTATTCCTCAGACTGACACCAACAATAGGGCACTAATCCTCCCACTGACACCAACGATAGGGCACTATTCCTCAGACTGACACCAACAATGGGACATCATTCCTCAGACTGATACCAACGATAGGGCACTAATCCTCCCACTGACACCAACAATGGGCATCATTTCTGCCACTGACACCAACATTGGAGCATAATTCTTGCCACGGACACCAACAATGGGGCATCATTTCTGCCACTGACACCAACAATGGAACATCATTTCTGCCACTGACACCAACATTGGGGCATAATTCTTGCCACTGACACCAACAATGGAACATCATTTCTGCCACTGACACCAACAATGGAACATCATTTCTGCCACTGACACCAACAATGGAACATCATTTCTGCCACTGGCACCAACATTGGGGCATAATTCCTGCCACTGACACCAACATTGGGGCATAATTCCTGCCACTGACACCAACATTGGGGCATAATTCCTGCCACTGACACCAACATTGGGGCATAATTCTTGCCACTGACACCAACAATGGAACATCATTTCTGCCACTGACACCAACAATGGGACATAATTTCTGCCACTGACACCAACAATGAAACATCATTTCTGCCACTGACACCAACAATGAAACATCATTTCTGCCACTGACACCAACAATGAAACATCATTTCTGCCACTGACACCAACAATTGAACATCATTTCTGCCACTGACACCAACAATGAAACATCATTTCTGCCACTGACACCAACAATGGAACATCATTTCTGCCACTGACACCAACAATTGAACATCATTTCTGCCACTGACACCAACAATGGAACATCATTTCTGCCACCGACACCAACAATGAAACATCATTTCTGCCACTGACACCAACAATGGAACATCATTTCTGCCACTGACACCAACAATGAAACATCATTTCTGCCACTGACACCAACAATTGAACATCATTTCTGCCACTGACACCAACAATTGAACATCATTTCTGCCACTGACACCAACAATGGAACATCATTTCTGCCACTGACACCAACAATGAAACATCATTTCTGCCACTGACACCAACAATTGAACATCATTTCTGCCACTGACACCAACAATGGAACATCATTTCTGCCACTGACACCAACAATGGAACATAATTTCTGCCACTGACACCAACAATGAAACATCATTTCTGCCACTGACACCAACAATGGGACATCATTTCTGCCACTGACACCAACATTGGGGCATAATTCCTGCCACTGACACCAACAATGGGACATAATTCCTGCCACTGACACCAACAATGGAACATCATTTCTGCCATTGACACCAACAATGGGACATAATTCCTGCCACTGACACCAACAATGGAACATCATTTTTGCCACTGACACCAACAATGGGACATAATTCCTGCCACTGACACCAACAAAGGGACATCATTTCTGCCACTGACACCAACAATTGAACACTGTTCCTACCACCAATGATGAAGCATTGTTTACTCCCATTGATGTCGAGGCATTTTCTACTCACACTGGCCACAGTCTGCCCCCCAAAAATCTGATGGACAGTAAACTGACAAAGTTTGGAGACCCCTGCTTTAAAGTAAAAAGAAATCCCCTCTTAGACAGCTGTCCCTGGCAGAGGTGTCTCCATTGCAGGACTTCCCCTCACCTCCTGTTTCGGTGACAACTGTCAAATTGTGGATTATCCATCTACTTCTGTTGCAGACACTGGTCACCAAACAGAGAGGGATGGCAAATCACTATTGCAGGGACACAGAAATAAAAACCGGGGAGCAGTTCTAACCCTTCCCCTGTTCCTAGGGGCCCTAAAAAATATGAAGTTATGTGCAGTTTCTGGTGTGAATGGGCCCTAAAATAAATCGTTTTGACTCAAAGGCTTAGACCAGGCGTCTCAAACTGGCGGCCCTCCAGCTGTTGCAAAACTACAAGTCCAATGAGGCATTGCAAGAATGACAGTTATCAGCATGACTCCCACAGGCAGAGGCATGATGGGACTTGTAGTTTTACAACAGCTGGAGGGCCACCAGTTTGAGACCCTTGGTTTAGACCATGTTTCAGGTTACACTCATATTTGGGGTGCAACGTGACATTTGGGGCACATTCCCCAACACCCGAACCTCAAAAGTGACTTGCCGTGCGGTTCTCTCTGCTGTTGAGTTTAGCACAGCTGTATGTGGCTCAGCCATGTCATCCATTCACAGACTACAAGTCCCATCATCCACCACGGCAGATGGGCTCAGACTGCACTGGTACAAGTGCGGTGATGTCACTGTTCTTGTACCGTGTTTCCCCGAAAGTAAGACCGGGTCTTATATTAATTTTGTCCACAAAAAACACACTAGGGCTTACTTTCAGGGTAGGGCTTATTTTACGGAATGTATACATTTTACAAAGATTCTGTGTCCCCCTGTCACCCCCCAGCCCCAACTGTCAGGTCAGGAGTCATTACGGTGTTTTGAGAAAGACATCTTGGCACTGTATAAGGTGCAGTACCACAGAAAATACCTTTTACCGTAGGGTATACAGCTCCCTGGTGTATCAGTATTCACCTGCTCTTCTTTCGTTATCCGGGAGGAGAGAGTGAGAGAGAAGAGATCCCGCTGACGTCAGCACGCTGAGGAGGAACGGGCTGAAGACGTCAGGCGGGAGGAGAGAAGGAGAGAGAAGAGCCAAGGTCACCTGTCATCGGCTCGCTCCGTGCAGTAAGAAGGGACGGGCTGAAGATGTCAGGGGGGAGGAGAGGAGGAAAGAGAAGAGCCGGCCCGCTGCTTACAGTAAAGAGGGACGGGATGCAGACGAGGCGAGAAGAGGACGGATCAGCAGTGGCTTTAAACATAACGGTACCATATTTTTTAACACAGTAATAAATGGAAACACTGCAGCAATGTATAGGTTTGAAAAACAGATTTTTAATGAACTTTGACTAGGGCTTACTTTCGGGGTAGGGACTATATTGCAGCCCGCCCCGATAATCACGCTAGGGCTTACTTTCAGGGTAGGCCTTACTTTCGGGGAAACACGGTAGTTTACTTTCTCCAGCCCCGTAGCGGTAGGTCTTTTCCTCTGTACAGATCTGGGGCTATGATATAAACAATGCAGGAGCCTGTGCAGTGCACTGATCATGGTTGCAACGTTCTGTAGGCATGAATGCTAAAAATTTCATAAAATGCACATTTTTATCTTATTAATATTATGTACATTCATTTAATTTTTGCAGTGGGACCATGCTGTAGCACCCTCTACCTTAGGTAGGTAGGTTGCTAAAGTAGTGTGTTTTTGTTACAGCCAGGGCAGGTAAATTTAGGCAAGCCTATGCTGCGAGTTAGGCCTGTTTGTTTTTGATCTGGGGGCAGGGGGAGTGGTTTAGTGTAGCAGCAGGTGACTGACATGTACTTCATCTCTCTGGTGCCTCCTCTGTTTCCAGAGGGTTCTGGAAAAGAGGCAGGGCAGAGGATGGGAGTGGCATGGAATGCATCTGGGAGCCCTGACCAATCCCCAACTAGGATTGGCAGGGAGCAGTCCTAGGATTGCCAATTTTTTTTTCCAAGACAAACCCGAACACTTTAGAGCAGGGATCCTCAAACTACGGCCCCCCAGCTGTTGCAGAACTACACATCCCATGAGGCATTGTAAAACTCGGACATGCACAGACATAACTAGGCATGATGGGAATTGTAGTTCCGGAACAACTGGGGGGCCATAGTTTGAAGACCCATGCTTTAGAGGTACACAGTACATTTTTCTTTGTTTTAGTATACACTATATGATTGTAACAGACCTGGGACGCTTTTGGGCACACCAAAAAGAATAGTAATGAAGCACACATAGAGCCCCCCCCTTCCCACCCTCCTGTCAAGCCCTGTTTTGAGCCACATTGATGTCTTAATAGGACAAACTACAAGTGCAAAGTGCGCTTGAAATTGCACAGAAAGTGCACTTGGAAGTGCAGTCGCTGTAGATCCGAGGAGGACATGCAAGGAAAATAAAAAACAGCATTTTAGCTTGCACATGATTGGATGATAAAATCAGCAGAGCTTCCCCTCATTTTAGATCTTCCCCTCAGGTTTCCAGCGACTGCACTTCCGAGTGCACTTTACGCTTGTAGTTTGCACTTGTAGTGCAAAGTGGATTTGCCTTTTGTAAATAAACCCCCTTTTTTTTCAAAATGGTCACTGTTCTTTTGTTTATAGCACAAAAAATGAAAAACCCCAGTGGTGATTAAATACCACCAAAAGAAAGCTCTATTTGTGGAAAAAAAAGGACGCAAAATTTTGTTTGGGTACAGCGTCGCACAACCGCGCAATTGTCAGTAAAATCGACGTAGTGCCAAATTGCAAAAAGTGCTCTGGTCAGGAAGGGGGTAAAATCTTCCGGGGCTGAAGCAGTTAACAGACCTCAGCAGGGCAAGGGTAAAAACTAGAATGGTAATCATTACGCAAAAGTTCATATATGATTTCATTATAGGGAAAGCCATTGGTGGGACCGAATGCTCCTTCGGTATTTGAAGATGCTGTAGCATGCTGAGCATGATGGGAAATACGCCATGAACCACCCATGTCTGCCGCTATCCCTGCCAGCCTTCAGATACCTGGCTCTCTTCTGTATCAAGGCAAATAGAAGGATTTAAAGCGGAGCTCCACCCTAAAGTGGAACTCCCGCTGATCGGAACCCTCCCCCCCTCCGGTGTCACATTTGACACCTTTCAGGGGGAGGGGGGGTGCAGATACCTGTCTAAAGACAGGTATTTTCACCCACTTCCGGCCACACAGTCTCGGGCAGACTGCAGGCATGACGTCACCTCCCCCTCCCCCCTCGTTGTGTTCTGGGAACACTCGGCTCCCAGTACACAGCGGGAGCCAATCAGCAGGCGTAGCGCGACTCGCGCATGCGCCGTAGGGAACCGGGCAGTGAAGCCGGAGCGCTTCACTTCCTGGTTCCCTCATCGAGGATGGCGGGGGGGGGGGGGCAGCAGAGTGACGATCGATCGCTCGTCCTCTGCTGCAGCCGGCGCTGGACTCCAGGACAGGTAAGGCCTCGTACACACGACCAAACATGTCTGCTGAAACTGGTCCGCGGACCAGTTTCCGCAGACATGTCCGACCGTGTGTAGGGCCTACCGGACCGGATTCCTGGCCGAGCGGACAGGTTTCCAGCGGACAAAAGTTTCTTAGCATGCTAAGAAACTTGTCCGCTGGAACCATGTCCGTCGGACATGTCCGATGGTCAGTATGACTCATCGGACATGTCCGCTGGTTATGACGTATAACCAGCGTCCCGAAATCCCGCGCATGCGGCGAATTGATTCAACGCATGCGTGGAAGCATTGAACTTCCGCGTCAGAGAACGTCGGTGTCGCATACGTCACCGCGTTCTCTGTCCACGGGGATTTTGGTTTGATGGTGTGTACAACCATCAGACCAAAATCTCCTAGCAGACATGTCCGATGAAAACGGTCCGCGGACCGTGTACAAGGCCTAAGTGTCCTAATATTAAAAGTCAGCAGCTGCAGTATTTGTAGCTGCTAGCTTTTAATATTTTTTTTTTCAGCGGAGCTCCGCTTTAAAGAAGAAGAAAAAAAAATCGGTCCCTGGGAGGACGGAGCGAATAAAATAACCGGGAAAGGGCATCAAATGCACATGCAGGCAGAAGGAAGCGCGTGCGACACAATAGGTCTGAGATCTGCAGGCAGAAGGGGATTCTGGGAAAAGGGAAACAGACATGAATGAAAGACGAAATTCTCCAGGAAGGCGAGCGAACGAGCGAGCGTCAGAAAATGCTGGAAAAGCCTTCCTCTCCAGCTGCTTCTGTGGATTCAGTAGCTATAAATACAGTCTGTGCAGTTGCTGTTTTGGAGAGACGGGGGCTGATAAGGCCATATATATATATATATATATACAGCCAGCTCCGGGTCTCTGCTCTCCCTGCACCACCACAATGATGCAGCACACACACTGATTTATATCCCACGGCAACCCAACAGCGGCCAGCGTTTACTGAGCCAACCACAGCGCACTGAAATCCGGTTGCTATGCACATCGCATGCCATACATTGCAGTGTTTTATGACGAAAAACAAGAACTGTTACAACTCCCATACAACACTAAAGGCTCAATTTATAAAGCTAACACACCAGGAGAAATATCTTTATTGCCATAGAAGTGGTGGGCTTTACAGAGACCCCCTCGCTTTATCCTTAACCCTTTCACGCCTAAGCCCATTTCTGACATTTGTTGCTTACAAGTTAAAATCTATATTAAAATCTATACAATAAAAATCTATATCTTTTGCTAGAAAATTACTTAGAACCCCCAAAGATTATATATATATATATATATATATATATATATATATATATATATATATATATATATATATATATATATATATATATATATATATATATATATATATATATATACACACACACACAGTGGGGATCGAAAGTTTGGGCACCCCAGGTAAAAATGTGTATTAATGTGCATAACGAAGCCAAGGAAAGATGGAAAAATCTCCAAAAAGGCATCAAATTACAGATTAGACATTCTTATAATATGTCAAAAAAAGTTAGATTTTATTTCCATCATTTACACTTTTTAAAATTACAGAAAACAAAAAAAAATGGCGTCTGTAAAAGTTTGGGCACCCTGCAGAGTTAATATCCTGTACTGCCCCCTTTGGCAAGTATCACAGATTGTAAACGCTTTTTGTAGCCAGCCAAGAGTCTTTCAATTCTTGTTTGAGGGATCTTTGCCCATTCTTCCTTACAAAAGTCTTCCAGTTCTTTGAGATCTCTGGGCCGTCTGTCACGCACTGCTCTTTTAAGGTCTATCCATAGATTTTCAATTATGTTGAGGTCAGGAGATTGTGAAGGCCATGGCAAAACCTTCAGTTTACGCCTCTTGATGTAATCCCTCCCCCGTGGATTTTGAGGTGTGTTTAGGATCATTATCCATTTGTAGAAGACATCCTCTCTTTAACTTCAGCTTTTTCACAGATGGCATCAAGTTACCATCCAAAATGTGCTGAAATTTTATTGAATCCGTTTTTCCTTCTACTCGTGAAATGTTCCCTGTGCCACTGGCTGCAATACAACCCCAAAGCATGATTGATCCACCCCCATGCTTCACAGTTGGACAGAGGTTCTTCTCATTAAATTCTGTGCCCTTTCTTCTCCAAACGTACCTTTGCTCATTCCGGCCAAAAAGTTATATTTTAACCTCATCGGTCCACAGAACTTGTTTCCAAAATGCATCAGGCTTGTCTATATGTTCATTTGTAAAGTTCAAACGCTGATTTTTGTGGTGAGGACGTAGAAGAGGTTTTCTTCTGATGACTCTTCCATGAAGACCATATTTGTACAAGTATCTCTTTATAGTGGAATAGTGTACCACAACTCCAGTGTCTGCCAGATCTTTCTGGAGGGATCGTGCCGTCAAACGTGGGTTTTGAATTGCTTTTCTCACAATCCTGCAAACTGTTCTGTCCGATATTTTTCTTGGTCTTCCAGATCTTGCTTTAACTTCCACTGTTCCTGATGACTGCCATTTCTTAATTACATTCCGAACAGAGGATATTGACATCTGAAAACGCTTTGCAATCTTCTTATAGCCTTCTCCAGCTTTGTGAGCGACAACTATTTTCACTTTCAGTTTTCTAGACAACTGCTTAGAAGAACCCATGGTGCTGATTGTTGGGGCAAGGTCAGATGAGTCTGGGCATTTAAAACCTTTGAGATTGACATCACCTGGTCTTCCCAGACGATCATTGAGAACAATCCATGACACTGGCAGGTCTCAGCTTTGCAAAGGGGGCAGTGCATGCTATAAATCAGCGACTTATGGCACTTCGATATTGTGCCGGACATTCTGATACTAACTGACACTTTTTGGGAACCAGTGACACCAATACAGTGATCAGTACTAAAAAATATGCACGGTCACTGTACTAATGACACTGGCTGGGAAGGAGTTAACATCAGAGGCAATCAAAGGGTTAACTGTGTACCTAGCTTGTGTTTTACTATACTGTGTGATGTGCTTTTACTAGTGGAAGACATGGAATTTATTCCCTGCATTGCAGGGACACACATTTCATCCCTTTCCTCCTACCAGAATGGCGCTCGGTCTTGTTTACATACACAGACCGCAGTTCTGTTTCTCTGCCCGACAATCAGCGGGTGCCGGCGAACATGAAGTACCCAGCTGCTGATGTGTCCAATGGCAGCAGAAGCGAGCCGGCGGCGGCGTGCATGTGCGCCCCCCTACCTGGAAGTGTTGGATCACGTATATATATATACACACACACGTGATCTGGCGCACAGCTGCAGCCCTGTGACAGTAAAACTGTTAGAGGGTGGTCAGCAAGTGGTTAACGTGGAAGGTTTGTTTCTTGTGAAAGAACATTCTTTTTTATCAAGTCGTTATGGGTGAAGGTCCACTTTAAGCTCGTGGCAACTTTTATGGCACGTGGAACATTGCAGTCACGGTGCAATGCACGGCCCCAGCCAACAGACGGGGGTCAATGCTGCTTTCTAGAAGCTGCTGGGGATGGGATTTAGCACTGCAGAGTGCTTGGCTGGGGAATGCTGGATTAACATGTGATTTAATACAAAAACACTTCAGCTGAGCCGGCAAAGACTGCAATATACAGAGCAGAGGTCATCCAAGAGGGAGAGAGCAAAAAGTGGGGGGGACATGTGATGGAGCTCGCCCCGTGCAAATAACACCAAAGCAGGTTTATGGCTTCATGCACAAAACAAATCTTCAGAGTGTTCATACTTTGTTTTGTCAGGACTTCACGGCATCTAGACTATTCCAGCAATGTGCATAGGACTCATGCCAGCAGAGAAATATGAGGAAAAACTGTTAAAAAACAGACAATCCCCGGTCAAATAATCTGCACTTTATTTTGGTTCCTAGAGAAACCAGACTGGAAATACTGGGGGCTTTTCTCTGTATCTTTGTCCCCCCCCCCCAAGCTTTGTTGGATCCCAAATTCAGCAGGTTCATAGAAGGGGGGCCTAGTCTGGGTTGAGAGCTGCCAATCAGTGCCCATTAGGGATGGCACTCTGTGCCAATCAGTGATGCATGTCAGTGCCTCCTGATCACTACTGCCTATCAGTGCCATCTATCAGTCTCGCCTATGAGTGCCACCTATCAGTGCCCATCAGTACCACCAATTAGTGCCAACTATAAGCACCACCTATGAGTGCCCACAAGTGCCACGTATAAATGCCACCTATCACTGCCCATCAGTAATGCCTATAAGCACCACCTATGAGTGCCCACAAGTGCCATGTATGAATGCCACCCATCAGTGCCCATCAGTAATACCTATAAGCACCACCTATGAGTGCCCACAAGTGCCATGTATGAATGCCAACTATCAGTGCCCAACAGTACCACCTATCAGTGCCCAACAGTACCACCTATCAGTGCCCATCAGTACCACCTATCAGTGCCCATCAGTACCACCTATCAGTGCCCATCAGTGCCACCCATCAGTGCGCATCAGTGCTGCCTATAAGCACCACCTATAAGTGCCCACTGGTGCCACGTATGAGTGCCACCTATCAGTGCCCATCAGTACCACCTATCAGTGCCCATCAGTACCACCTATATGTGCCACCTATCAGTGCCCACCAGTGCCACCAATCAGTGCCCAGTGTCACCAGTGCCCATCAGTGCCACCTATCAGTGCTGCATATAAGCGCCTCATCATCAGTGCCCATCAGTGAAGGAGAAAACATACTTATTTTCAAAGTTTTGTAACAGAAGAACTTTTTTTTCCCAACTTTTGGTCTTTTTTTTATTTGTAGCGCAAATAATAAAAAACCCCAGTGGTGATCAATTACCCCCCCCAAAAAAAAGCTCTATTTGTGGGGAAAGAAATATATCATTTTGTTTGGGTACAGTGTTGTTGATCGCACCTCCTAGTGTTAACCCCTAGTGACATTTATACAGTAATCAGTGTCTATTGTTAGCTCTGATCGCTGTATAACTATCACCGGTCCCAATAAAACTTCAAAAGTGTCCAATCTGTCCACTGCACTGTCACAGTCCCGCAGATCACCGCCATTACTAGTAAAAATAATAATAGAAATGGCATAAATATATCACCTATTTTGTAGACGCTATACCTTTTGCGAAAACCAATCAATATATGCTTATTGTGATTGTTTTACCAAAAATATGTAAAATAGATATTGGCCTTAACCAGAGGTCTCCAAACTTTATAAACAAAGGGCTGGTTTACTGTCCTTCAGGCTTTTAGGGGGGCCGGACTGTGGCCAGTAGAAAATGTCAAGCGGGAGGAATAGTGCCCCATTGTTGGTGTCAGTGGAAAGAATAGTGTCCCATCATTGGTATCAGTGGGAGGAATAGCACCTCATTATTGGTGTCAGTGGGAGGAATAGTGTCCCATCATTGGTGTCAGTGGGAGGAATAGTGCCTCATCATTGGTGTCAGTGGGAGGAATAGTGTCCCATCATTAGTGTCAGTGGGAGGAATAGTGACCCATCATTGGTGTCAGTGGGAGGAATAGTGCCTCATCATTGGTGTCAGTGGGAGGAATAGTGTCCCATCATTAGTGTCAGTGGGAGGAATAGTGTCCTCCCATCATTGGTGTCAGTGGGAGGAATAGTGTCCCATCATTGGTGTCAATGGGAGGAATAGTGTCCCATCATTGGTGTCAGTGGGAGAAATAGCACCTCATTATTGGTGTCAGGGGGAGAAATAGCACCTCATTCTTGGTGTCAGTGGGAGGAATAGTGTCCCATCATTGGTGTCAGTGGGAGGAATAGTGTCCCATCATTGGTGTCAGTGGGAGGAATGGTACCCCAAAGGTGGTGTCAGTGGGAGGAATGATGCCCCAATGTTGGTGTCAGTGGAAGGAATAGCACCTCATTATTGGTGTCAGTGGGAGGAATTGTACCCCATCATTGCTGTCAGTGGAAGGAATTGTGCCCCATCATTGCTGTCAGTGGAAGGAATAGTGCCCCATCATTGGTGTCAGTGGAAGGAATAGTGCCCCATCATTGGTGTCAGTGGGAGGAATAATGGCTCATCATTGGTGTCAGTGGTAGAAATGATGCCCCATTGCTGGTGTCAGTGGAGAGCATAATGCCTTTTATGAGAGGAAAGACTAGTGCCCAAGGGCTGGATAAAAACCAGCAAAGGGCTACATCCGGCCCCCGGGCCGCAGTTTGGAGACCACTGGCCTAAACTAATGAAATTTGTTTTGTTTTATTTTGTTGGGGGAAAGTTCTTTTTTTTTTGTTTATCGTGCAAAAAATGAAAAACCGCAGAGGTGATCAAATACCACCAAAAGAAAGCTCTATTTGTGGGGAGAAAAAAAGACATCGATTTTGTTCGCACGACCGTGCAATTGTCAGTTAAAGTGACGCAGTGCCGTTTTGCAAAAAATGACCTGGTCATTAAGGGGGAAAATCTTCCAGTCTGTAAATGGTTATCAACAAACAAAAAAGACTTTACAATCACTTTAAGTGTTTAAAATCCCGACAACGTACATAGATCACCCAGAGGGAAGGTTTTTTTTTTATTTTTTATCTCAACAAAAGCGGAGTTACTCTTTAATGCCATGATGAAAACTGGAAGCCAGAGACCGTTAAAATGTGTTCCTTGTATTAATTCCAAAACCAAAAGTTTTATTTCAAGACAGGGGTGTCCAAACTTTTTTCAAAGAGAGCCAGATTTGATTAAGTGAACATGCGTGAGGGCCGACTATTTTGCCTGACATTCTTTGAACCATAAAAATTCGTGTGTGTTCGTCCGAGCAACTAATACACTGCCCAACAAGAATTCTCTTGCCTTTGTAGCTGTGTGCGGTGAAGAGACGAGCTTGGGCGTGTTATTTGGATATACTGTATATATTTCTTTTGTGGCCTCAACGGATCCCAGAGCGCTGCTTAGGACTAAGGATGAGCTTGTGCGTGTTATTTGGATATACCATATTTATCGGCGTATAACACGCAGGGGCTTAAAATTGCCATGAATGCAGCCTCACCATTGCCATGAATGCAGCCTTACCATTGCAACCAATGCAGCCTCACATGTGCCATAAATGCAGCCTCACATGTGCCATAAATGCAGCCTTACCATTGCAACCAATGCAGCCTCACATGTGCCATAAATGCAGCCTCACATGTGCCATAAATGCAGCCTCACATGTGCCATAAATGCAGCCTTACCATTACAACCAATGCAGCCTTACCATTGCAACCAATGCAGCCTCACATGTGCCATAAATGCAGCCTCACATGTGCCATAAATGCAGCCTTACCATTACAACCAATGCAGCCTTACCATTGCAACCAATGCAGCCTCACATGTGCCATAAATGCAGCCTCACAAGTGCCATAAATGCAGCCTTTACAAGTGCCATAAATATAGCCTCACATGTGCCATGAATGCAGCCTTACCATTGCAACCAATGCAGCCTCACATGTGCCATAAATGCAGCCTCACATGTGCTTTGAATGCAGCCTGAACAATGCCCATCTGCAGCCTCGGAGGGCACAGGGAGGGGGCGGGACGAGTGCCAACAGATTACAAACAGGAGAATCTCTTGTTTACTCTGTGGCCTCTTTAATACAAAGTCCCGCCTCCTATGATAGACAGAACAGTCGTCCAATGGCAGCCCAGGAGATGGGACTTCCAATAGAGACGCTACTGAGTAAACAGGAGATTCTCTTCATGTAATCTGATGGCGCTCGTCCCGCCCCCTCCCAGGCATCGCCAATAAACAGTATATATATTTTGTGGCCCTGGGGAAAAAATATATATATCCAAATCCCCAGGGGGGCCATATTAAATCAACAGGGGGGGGCCGCATTTGGCCCCCGGGCCGGACTTTGGACATGCCTGTTTTAAGACAAGAACATGCAGACAGGGATTGCAACACAACACGATCAATAGAGGAAGCAGCTGCTTTGTGTGTTCCATTGTATCAGCTGTCTGTAGTACTCTGCATTGTGCCCCAATTAGAACTACAATTATAATGATATTCCTAAAAATGCAACTTAAAGGAGATATGATCCAGAGCTCCGCCCCTGTGTGCGGCTTTTAAAATGCCTACAGGAGATTGCCGTCAATACGAGAGAGCCATCAAGCCAAGGAAATCGATACGGAGTGCAGAAGGGAGGATAGATATTTTTTTGCTGTACAAGACGCACGTTCAGACCACAAGAAGAAGAAGAAGAGACGGCGAAGGGGCTAAGGAGTCTGATGTACGAAGGGATCGATCTCTCACTGCTAAGGACTACAGAGGGGTATCAAATTGGCTCCTCTGCTGCGAAGAGCCGGGACTGGGCCAAGGACAGATCACATTACCAATCTGTCTTGTGTCAGCTGAGGACATCTATAGGAGTGAAGGTATTTCACCTGCTTAGCCACTTAAGACCCGGACCATTATGCAGGTTAAGGACCATGCCCCTTTTTGCGATTCGGCACTGCGTCGCTTTAACAGACAATTGCGCGGTCGTGCGACGTGGCTCCCAAACAAAATTGGCGTCCTTTTTTTCTCACAAATAGAGCTTTCTTTTGGTGGTATTTGATCACCTCTGCGTTTTTTATTTTTTGCGCTATAAACAAAAATAGAGCGACAATTTTGAAAAAAAATGCAATATTTTTTACTTTTTGTTATAATAAATATCCCCCCCCAAAAAATCCTCAGTTTAGGCCGATACGTATTCTTCTACCTATTTTTGGTAAAAAAAATCGCAATAAGCGTTTATCGATTGGTGTGCGCAACATTTATAGCATTTACAAAATAGGGCATAGTTTTATGGCATTTTTATTAATAATTTTTTTTTTTACTACTAATGGTGGCGATCAGCATTTTTTTTTCGTGATTGCGACATCATGACGGAAACATCGGACAATTTGGACACATTTTTGTGACCATTGTCATTTTCACAGCGAAAACTGCTATAAAAATGCACCGATTACTGTGAAAATTACAATTGCAGTTTAGGAGTTAAGCACTAGGGGGCGCTGAAGGGGTTAAGTGTGACCTCATATGCGTTTCTAACTGTAGGGGGGCGGGGCTGGACATGTGACGTCATTGATCGTCTTTCCCTATATCAGGGAACAGACGATCACCGACATTGCCACAATGAAGAACACACCTCTCCCCGTTCTTCAGCTCCGGTGACCGATCGCGAGACACTGGCGGCGATCGGGTCCACGGGTCCGGTCACGGAGCTTTGGACCGGGTCGCGAGCACCCTGCCGGCAGCGCGCTTGCGACCCCACGGCTGGGCCTTGAAGAGACACGTACAGGTACGTGCTTGTGCCCAGCCGTGCCATTCTGCCGATGTATATCGGCGTGAAGGGGTCCTAAAGTGGTTAAAGGGGACCCCTTACACCAAAATGACTCTTTGCAACATTGTTCCCCTCCACAATCTAAAAGATCTTCGTGCCATGGAGATATTATCCTGCTGGAAGGAGCCATCAGAAGATGGGGACACTGTAGTCATAAAGGGATGGACATGGTCAGCAATATTCAGGTAGGCCGTGGTGTTTAAACGATGCTCAATTGCTACTAAGGGGCCCAAAGTGTGCCAAGAAAATATCCCCGGTGTGGTCTTCTGCTGCTGTAGCCCATCTGCTTCACGGTTTGATATGTTCTCAATGTTCTGCATTCTCCTCTGGCATCAACAAGACATTTTGCTCCACACAACCTGGATATTTTCTCTTTTTCAGACCGTTCTCTGTAAACCCGAGAGATGGTTGTGTGTGAAAATCCCAGAAATACTCATATCCGCCCGTCTGGCACCAACAACCACGCCACGCTCAAAGTCACTCAAATCCTCTTTCTTCCCCATTCTGATGCTCGGTTTGAACTTCAGCAAGTCGTCTTCACCGCGTCTAGATGCCTAAATGCATTGAGTATCTCCCAATGTGATTGGCTTATTAGAAATTTGTGTTACCAGGCAATTGAACAGGTGTACCTAATAAAGTGGCCGGTGAGTGTTTATTAGACATATATATCAGGCCCCTAACTCACATTCATACATACACATACTAGGGGCCAATTTAGACAGGAGCCAATTAACCTACCAGCATGTCTTTGGAGTGTGGGAGGAAACCAGAGGACCCGGAGGAAACCCCCACAGGCACAGGGAGAACATAAAAACTCTGTGCAGCTGGTGTGGTGGTTGAGATTCGAACCCCATAGCTCCCAACTGTCCCTGATTTGGATCAATGTCCCCCTTTCCTCCTCATTTGTCCCTCATTTTGGTCTGATCTATAGGAGTTGTATATTCCGTATTTATCGGCGTATAACGCGCACTTTTTCCCCCTTAAAATCAGGGGGAAATCGTGGGTGCGCGTTATACACCGATCCCCGCTTTCTGAGCGCCGCCGCCGACATATACCGAGCGCAGTACACTCGGGTACACTCTGCTGGGCTTGGCTCCGTGAGAGGAGCCGAGCGTGGCCGAGCCCAGCCGAGTGTACTGCACTCAGTATATGTCGGCGGCGGCGTTCAAAAACAGCGCGGGAGAAGAGGGAAGAAGCTGGGAGGACACCACAAGGACACCACGAATGCCGCAGACGGACGCCGAACCAGACAAGGATGCCGGGCAACTGTAAGTAACTGTATCTGTAAATTGTGAGTATTTCTTCTTTTTTTTTCTAGGATTCTCCTCTAGGTTTGGGGTGCGCGCTATAGGGCGATAAATACTGTAAAATTCACTTTTTATCTTTCAAAAAGCGTTTCCCAGTGCTAAACCTTTCATTCAAATTCTAAATGGCTGTAATTGTCAATTTTGAGAGTCAATATAAAGGAATATTAGTGGTTAAAAAAAAAAAAAAGCACTTGTGGATTTAATTAACCTTTTTTTGGGGTTATGTCCCCTTTAAGGAATGTGGCAGGGGGCGTGTCCTATGCCTACATACATTTGCTAGTAGGTGTCCCTTATTCCCATCTCAAAACGTTGGGAGGTATGACAACCCTAGTGTTGCCAGGCGGAAGTGCTAACCACTGTGCTGCTCCCCCCAGTGATCTTAAGCCAGCAAAGTGACGCTTGCTTGCGATAGATCGCAGAACTCTGAGCCGCCTGCATGATGACTGAACCCATTTTGCTTCAGACATAATAACGGCAACCCCTACAGGAAAAAAAAAAAGGATTTTTGTACTCACCGTAAAATCCATTTCTCTGAGTTCATAGACGGACACAGCCTTCATTGACCTTAGGGTTATGCTTCTTCCCACCAGGAGATAAATCTCCTGGTAGGAAGAAGCATAACCCTAAGGTCAATGAAGGCTGTGTCTGTCTATGAACGAAAGAGAAAAAGCTCTGGTCTGAGAAATCTGCAGCATGCATTCTTACTTCACCATAGCCTTCTGTCTATTTCCTAAGGGGGTGAAAGGTGGCCACAAATCTCTGGAGTCCAAATGAAATTGTGGAGGCAGGAAATGGGCCCTCCTCTGGAGCTGCAATAACAAGTGTTTCTTTAGAGAATGGCATGCAGGGGCGAGCCTACACCCAGGCCGGGTCAGTGACACGCCATGATAGCAGATCAGTCATGTGACTTGAGGAAACACGAACGTGTGACAACAAATCCAACAAAACACACTGAGCTTCAGTCCAGCCTAATCTGATATTTGAGGCTTTTGAAGGGTACTGTGGAGTAAACGATTCTGGTTTGGGGACGGCGATGGCGAAACAGTAGGGGGCTCCACTGTCATGTTTGGATATTGGTCACCAACAATGGTTGGTAGCTACACAAGGTGGTCCCGTCATTGACACACTGACATAAATACATAGGGCCAGATTCACATAGGTTAGCGGATCTTTAGATCCGCGTAACCTATGTGATTTAAGATCCGCCGCCGCAAGTTTTTGAGGCAAGTGGTTAATTCACAAAGCACTTACCTCAAAACTTGCGGCGGCGTATCGTAAATCCCCCGGCGGAATTCAAATTCCACGGCTAGGGGGAGTGTAGTATTTAAATCAGGCGCGTCCCCGCGCCGATTTAACTGCGCATGCGCCGTCCGCGAATTTTCCCGCCGTGCATTGCTCCCAATGACGTCGCTAGGACGTCATTGGTTTCGGCGTGAGCGTAACTTGCGTCCAGCGCTTTTGTGAATTGACTTACGCAAACGACGTAAAATTTCAAAATTCGACGCGGGAACGACGGCCATACTTAACATTGGCTGCGCCTCATAGACCCAGGGGTAACTATACGCCGGAAAAAGCCGAACGCAAACGACGTAAAAAAAAAGCGCCGGGCGGTCGTTCGTTTCGGAATCGGCGTAACTGCTCATTAGCATAATCGTCACGTAAAAGATAGGGAAGCGCCACCTAGCGGCCGGCCTGGAATTGCAGCCTAAGATCCGACGGTGTAACACAATTACACCTGTCGGATCTTAGGCATATCTATGCGTAACCTGATTCTATGAATCAGTCGCATAGATACGACCGACGAAACTCAGAGATACGACCGACGAAACTCAGAGATACGACGGTGTATCAGGAGATACACCGTCGTATCTCTATGTGAATCTGGCCCATAGTCGTGATGGTGTGTTTATTTCTGCTAATAAATGACACCGGCTCTGCAGCGGTGAATTCTGCAGGACAGGGGTAGGTAGGCAACCTGGGCCCCTCCAGTTGTTGAAGAACTACAAGTCCCATCATGCCTCTGGGAGTAATTGTAACTGCCAGCCTTGCAATGCCTCATGGGAAATGTAGTTCCTTAACAGCTGGAGGGCCCCAGGTTGCCTACCCCTGCTGCAGGGTACCTCTCTAGGCTACAACATGGTTCAGGGAACTTGTGACTAGGGATCGACCAATATCATTTTTTCAGTGCCGATAAGATACCGATATTTTGGCCACCTCTCAGGCCGATATTGTCTGCCGATATTCAGTACATTTAAAAATATATATGTTTACACTGTCCTTTTATTATTTTATCACTGTTATTGCGGTCATAAGGAATTCTAAACATCCCTTGTGAGAGTGATAGTTGGTGACAGGTACTCTTTATGGAGGGATCAGGGGTCTATAAGACCCCAAACCCCTCCTCTGCACTTGAAAACGTATTCAAAACGTAAAGATTGGCAATTTGGAATACTGTCTATGTTTTTAAAACTGGCGTCTTTAAGATGGCAGTAATCCGGGAAGTTATGTCACTGCTTCCGGGTTACTAGATCTGAGACCTGAACCAAGCATCGGCTTTGTTTGGGTCTTCGGCCAGCCGGCAGATGTACTGGTTGGTTGTCCGGATCTCCCCGGGGGATGCAAGAGCCCGGACGAGCGGCGAAAGGCGGTAGGGGGAGGGGCGTACCTTCCCGCTGAGCTGAGCCGCATTGGTTGTTATTACAATAAAGCCGAATATCCGCTCTAAAGAACGGTACTGAGGTGATCACCACGGTAAAACCCCTTGAAGCAATATCGGTAATATATTGGGTACGTTTGTGACCGATACTTCCAAAAATGTGAATATCGGCTGCACCAATAATCAGTCGATCCCTACTCGTGACATCCTGCGGCAGGGCCGCCCGATATTTATTAGAAGTGTTGCTCCATCACTCGTCGCAGGACAGGCGGCAGTAATGCCCAGCATAAGCACATAGGGCCAGATTCACAGAAGAGATACGACGGCGTATCTCCTGATACGCCGTCGTATCTCTGTGATCCGCCCGTCCTAACTATGCGGCTGATTCATAGAATCAGTTACGCATAGCTAGCCCTAAGATCCGACAGGTGTAATTGACTTACACTGTCGGATCTTAGGATGCAATTCTATGCCGGCCGCTAGGTGGCGAGGCCATTTGCGGTCGGAGTAGAATATGCAAATGACTATTTATGGCGATCCACGAACGTCCGCGTTACCCGTCGCTCTAACTTTACGTCGTTTCCGTCGAGATACGCGTCGTAAAATTAGGGCTGAGCCCTAGGTGTTCTAAGCCATGTTAAGTATGGCCGTCGTTCCCGCGTCGAAATTTAAAAAATCACGTCGTTTGTGTAAGTCGTCCTTAAATGGCGCTGGACGGCATTTACGTTAACGTCTAAACAAATGACGTCCGTGCGACGTCATTTAGTGCAATGCACGTCGGGTAATTTTCCCGACGGAGCATGCGCAGTACGTTCGGCGCGGGAACGCGCCTAAATTAAATGATGCCCGCCCCATTTGAATTGGGCGGGCTTGCGCCGAGCGCATTTAGGTTACACCGCATGTTTACAGGTAAGTGCTTTGTGAATCAGGCACTTACGCTGCAAACTTGCGGCGGTGTAACGTAAATGGATTACACACACACACATACACACACACACACACACACACACACACACACATATATATATTTTTTTTTTTGTTTATAGTGCAAGAAATAGAGAATGCAGAGGTAAAAAAAATTCACTCCCCCCCTATCCAAAAAAAAAATTATAAATAAAAAATGTATTGGCTTTGGATGTACTTTGAAGAATTGTATTTATTTTCCTTCTTCCACACAGAAGAGGTAGAACATTTGCTTCACAATGCCCTGATCTGGCTGCGGGATTCCTCATGCGTGGTAAAATTTAATTTAAATTACCGACCAGCCTTAACTTCATGCTGAACCCTTCAAACACATACCATGTGCGCCCAGCCCCGGGCACAGTGCCAACATAGCAGCCTTTAATGGAGACGGCTCATGTGACAGCAGCTGGCCGGGCTCTTGCCCACACAAATATTGCCGTTCCTAGGTGATGGAAATAGGAGCCTGGGACAGGTCACAATGCAAAAAAGCACGGCAAATATTTAATGTCTCCTGTGAGGCCTGCTAGTAAAAATCTAATGTCGTGGGCACAGGGGACACAGAAGGTATACACAGACTAGGCCGTGCCATACTGCACAATCTTATACCATTTTCACAGGTAGGCTCGGCCTCCTAATTCAAATTTATGCAAAAAAAGTTAAGACTACTACTTGTCTGAGATGCTGCCGGACCTTGCCAGTAGGGATGAGCTCCGGCGTGTTCGCACACTCCACGTGCAGAGCCCGCCAGGAAGTCTGCACGGCGCTGCGCTAATCACAGCCAGGGAGACATTGTCCCGATGCTCGGCTGCAGAGATTGGGAAATTTCTCCCTGCCTGTGACTAGCGCAGCGCCGTGCAGACTTCCTATCGGGCTCTGCACGTGAAGTGTGCGAACACGCCGGAGCTCATCCCTACTTGCCAGAAAGAAGACTCCCGTGCGTGAATGCCGTCATCGTGGCTGCGGCCACTCACATCGCCGGAGCCGCGAACCTGGAAGACACGCCAAGGGCAAAATGTCCGCTCCCTCGGCATGGACAGGGATGAGATACGGACGCCTCGTTCTAAGGTAAGTATTTCATAATGAGCTAGTATACACTGCATACAAGCTCATTATGCCTTTGCCAGGTTTTTTTTTTTTCCTGCGGGTATACAACCGCTTTAAATCTAGAGATCACCCTGGAAAAGCACAAATCTATGTGATAGAAGTCAGCTGACTGTGAATAATAAGCACCTGCCGATGGGAAACATGTGTATTATCATCAGAATCGCACATGTAACAACATCCCCTGGAAGTCGCACAGGAACAAGGATGGACTGGCACAGCGCAGGGTAGGAGAGGACCTGGGCTGGATACAATACAGGCTCAGCAGGGCCGAGGTCGGGGGTCACCCAGCAGAGACGTGTCAGCACTTCCTGTCCAGGTGGCTTCCCTCCAACGTAGGGACTTGCCTCTCCTATTGGAGACACGCGAGAGAAAAATGAAAAGAATACAACTAACCACCAATCGTATGGTAAAGTGTATGTCTAGCCAAAACTTATTTTTCTAACCCGTCTGGTTCTAACTTCTATTTCCCGTCACATTCTGTCCTGCTGATGTTTATTGTCATCTGCAATACAGATTCTGAGATCTACCGTATTTATCGGCGTATATCGCGCACTTTTTTGCCCTGAAAATCAGGGCAAAATCGTGGGAGCGCGATATACACGGATACCCGCTTTCAAGCCCCGAGTTTTGAATACTGCGCCGACATATACCGAGCGCAGTACACTCGGGTATAGTCGGGCAGTCATGGCTTCTTTCGCGGTCACGTCCTGGAACGTACAGGACGTGAGCGCGACAGTTGCCGAGCCTGCCCGAGTGTACTGTGCTCGGTATATGCTGGCGCAGTATTCAAAACTCGGCGCGGGAAACGAGCGGGGAGGACGCCGCAGAAGGACGCCGGACCCGCCGCAGAAGGACACCCGAAGCCGAAGAAGGACGCCGGACCCGCCGAAGAGGACACCCGAAGCCGCAGAAGGACGCCGGACCCGACGAGGCCGCCGATGGACGCCGCGCAAGACACCAAAACTGTAAGTACAAAATTGGGGGTCACTTTAGGGGTGCGCGGTATATGCGGGAGCGCGTTTATTATAAATTAGGGATCTTATTTCTTAGCCATTAAGAAGGGGAGTATTGGGACCCCAAAGCATGTTTTTCTCTTCTTGCCTTTTGTCATGACCAATAAAAATGTACTGATCTCAGATCTACAATATCTCACAAAGTAAGTACACCCCTCACAAATTTTTTTGGTCAATATTTTATTATATTTTCTCATCTGACAACACTGAAGAAATGACACGTTGTTACAATGTAAAGTAGTGAGTGTACACCTTGTATAAGGCCCCTTTCACACGTGCGGACCGTATGTCCGTATTTCATCCATCCGTTTTCGGATGCAATTGGGACATACATGTATCCCTATGGGATAGCGGGTGTCAGTGGATGAACATCCGCTGACACCCGATCTCATCGGTTCCCACTATGGACCGTTTCTGCAGACGGAAGAAAAAAACAATTTTTCCATCCGTCTGCGGATCGGGTGAACACAGACAGACGGTCCCCCCCATAGAGGAGATCGGAGACCTGATAGGGCGGTCCCTGCACAGGGATCGCCCTGTCATCTGCTGGATCAGCGGGGGTCAACTGAGCGATCCCTGCTGAGCAAGGTATGAATCCTCACGGAATCCATACTTGTGAAAGGGGCCTAACAGTGTAAATTGGCTGTCCCCTCAAAAAAACTCAACACACAGCCATTAAAGCGAAATTCCACCCAAAAAATGGAACTTCCGCTTTTCCGGTTCCTCCCCCCCTCCGGTGTCATATTTGACACCTGTCAGGGGGAGGGGGGGGAGCAGATTACTATCTAATACAGGTATTTGCTCCAACTTCTGGCAATAGATGGTCACAGATTCCACAGCGATCTACGCCATGTCCGGCCCCTCTTTCTGGGAGACACACAGGTCCCAAAAGACAGCACGGATCAGTTAGGAAGCGCTGCGTGACTAGCGCATGTGCAGGAGGGAACCAGGCTGGGAAGCCACAAGGCTTCACTTCCTGAAGATGCCGGTGCCTGCACCCGGGATGGGTCGGCTTCCAGTGAGGACATCGCGTGCGCCCAGGACAAGTGTCCTAATATTAAAAATCAGCAGCTGCAGATTATTTAGCTGCTGACTTTTAAATTATGATTTTTTTGCCGGAAACTCTACTTTAATGTCTAAACCGCTGGCAACAAAAGTGAGTACACCCCTAAGTCAAAATGTCCAAATTAGGCCCAATTAGACATTTTCCCTCCCCCGGTGTCATGTGTTTAGAATTTTAAAAGCAGCGGCAAGCCTGGTTTGGTAATATGACAGAACACAGCTGCTTCAACATCAAATAAGTCTGAGGGATTGAAAAAAAACTGAATTTTACTATAGAGGCTCAGTTACTGTAAAAAATGAGTGTGAATTGCATGACTCCCGTGGGTGTAACAAGATGTTTGCTTGCTGCCTTCTCACTCTATCCTTACTGTGGATGAGTGCGGGGTGTAGCAAGATGGAGGTGTCGGAACCAGTGTTGCCAACCTACCAGATTGAAATTAACTGTCACGACACCCGAAATTTACTGCCGCAGCCACGTTTTTACTGGCATTTCACAAAAAGTTACTACATTCAATTTTTAGGTGCAATTTTAGTATTTAGGCTACAAACAAGTACGCTAGGCAAAAAGCAATGTGATTTAAGGTAGATATTAAGGTAAAAAAAACATATTTTTTGTTATTTTCGATATAATAAAGGCAAATTATTTTGTCACATCACCCCCCTTTGCTACCAACACCCCCTGCCTTCACCCCCCTCTGTGGTGCCACAATCTCCCTCGGCCTCCAATCTCCCCCAGGCCCCCTGCCTCCATCCCCCTCTGCGGTGCCACCAACAACCCCTGTCTCCATCACCCACCCTCTGTGGTGCCACCATCCCCCTCTGTGGTGCCACCAACCCCCCCTGCCTCCAACCACCCCCTGCCACTAACATAGGGTGACCACATTTAGTGCCCGTTTTTACGAACTGTCTGTAAAAATACGGACAGTTGGCAACACTGGTCGGAATGTCACTTCCGTTACAAAATCTGACGGGTCGCCTAATCTGACGAAACACGGGCAGGGTGCTGTACATACCCTGGCCTTAGTAATCCTCTCCTCTCAAGAGCCCTTCGCCTGATGTAAGCAGTGGGCTGGATCTTGGGAGGAGTTATGCAAATATCAAAATGTCCTTATGGGTGGATCTCAGTCTGGATTAGAGGGTGTTCCTAGACAGGTGGCATTTGCATGCAGGCCATCCTAGGTAACGCCCACATGTGATCCTGGGCATCTATAATTGAAAGAACTAAAATCTAAAGAATAAAATAGGCAGGCCAGGGACAGTGAGGTGGCGACAGAGAATTCTAGATGCCCTCCAATCAGGAAATGAGTCAGGGTCTGTCGGACTTGCTGCAACTTCTAATGCACATTGTAAGAAGCTCACAGTGTGCAGTGAAATCAGAGTAAGCCATATAAGTACAAGAGAGGAGCCTGTAAAACTGTGCAAGGTTTGAAGGTGAAGGTGGATTTAAAGCAGACCTTCAGTCATTTTTCCATCTTTCCATCTATTAAATCTTCTGCCCTTGTTGTTGTTTTAACTTTGGTTATTAAAACATTTTTTTCTGCCACTAAATCCCTTATACAGCCCACTTCCTGTTTCTTGTCTGGTCATTAGCCTAGGCTTATGACATATCATGCACAGCTCTCACTCTTGTGAGATTGTACCAGGAAGGGAAGGGGGCAAATGAGAGCTGCAGAGCTGTTAAAATGGCTGCAGCCAGACTCAGTGGAGGAAGACTTCTGCAGCATATTTAGTAGGGTTGTCCCGATACTAGTATCAGTATCGGGACCGATTCCGAGTATTTGCGGGAGTACTTGTACTCCCGCAAATGCCCCCGATGCCTCATCCGATACTAGGCCCCCCCCCCGCCGCTACGCCGCATCCCAGCTGCAGTCGCGGCTTGGTTAATACGGGCGGGGAACATTACAGCTTTCATTTGAATAGCTGTAGTGTTTCCCGCCGCGCATAGACACTCCCCCTTGCTCGGGTGAACTGTCCAATCCCGAGCAAGGGGGAGTGTCTATACGCAGCACGGCGCGAAATACTACAGCTATTCAAATGAAAGCTGTAATGTTCCCCGCCCGTATTAACCAAGCGGCAGCAAGTAGGTAAGGGGGACATGGCTGCATATATGGGGGGGACATGGCTGCATATATGGGGGGGACATGGCTGCATATATGGGGGGGACATGGCTGCATATATGGGGGGGGGGGGCATGGCTGCATATATGGGGGGGACATGGCTGCATATATGGGGGGGGACATGGCTGCATATATGGGGGGGGACATGGCTGCATATATGGGGGGGGGGGCATGGCTGCATATATGGGGGGGGACATGGCTGCATATATGGGGGGGGGGGCATGGCTGCATATATGGGGGGGACATGGCTGCATATATGGGGGGGGACATGGCTGCATATATGGGGGGGACATGGCTGCATATATGGGGGGGGGGCATGGCTGCATATATGGGGGGGACATGGCTGCATATATGGGGGGGGACATGGCTGCATATATGGGGGGGGACATGGCTGCATATATGGGGGGGGACATGGCTGCATATATGGGGGGGGACATGGCTGCAGACTCTTTAAGCTTTAAAGCCAAATACTGAGAACCCTGGAAAGTAAGTAAGGCTCTCCTTTCTCTCATCAGCCCGGTGTTGAAAGATTTGAGAACATCTGCCGATGAGCTGCGGGGCGGCCCCTACCCTTTCCCTGAGCTGGGCTCTCTCCCACATTCTTTCCTTTCTGTGCTAGGAGCTGGAAATAGCTTGAAAAACACTCAGAATCACATGCCGGATGATACGCCATTGTGCGCCTTCACTTGGACACTGTAAATATTTCGTTTTCAGCCACCCCGGCCTGTCTGTGAAATTCATCTCCTGTCAGCTACTGGAATAAACACACGCTGTGCTCTCAGATAATCCGATGGATCCAAGGAGCGCAGTGACATGAAGGTACAGTGACGCCAGTCCCACTACCAGTGCTTTACCGACACTTAAATGGTAACGCCACATTCGAGGGAAAAAAAATCAACAAATACAAATAAATAATATAGCGTATATAATTGCTACACAAGTCATAATGTAATTAAATGTCATAAAAAATTTCCTTTCCAATCTGCAGCGCTGTCATTTTCTGTAAAATGCGATATGGCCACCTTGAGGTGTTCTGTACACATGTAGCTAGATTCACATACCTTTAGGCGGGCGTAGCGTATCTCCTATACGCTACGCCGCCGTAACTTTGAGAGGCGAGTATGGTATTCTCAAAGATTTTGCCGCCAAAGTTACTGCGGCGTAGCGTATTAGGGCCGGCGTAAGTCCGCCTAATTAAAATGTTTCGATCGAACGGCGCGTGCGCCATCCGTGGATGTATCCCAGTGCGCATGCTCCAAATGACGTCGGCAAATCATCAATGCTTTCGACGTGAACGTAAATTACGGCCAGCCCCATTCACGGACGAGTTACGCAAACAATGTAAAATTTGAAAGCATTGATGATTTGCCGACGTCATTTGGAGCATGCGAACTGGGATACATTCACGGATGGCGCACGCGCCATTCGATCTAAACATTTGAATTAGGCGGACTTACGCTACGCCGCCGTAACTTCGGTGGCAAAATCTTTGAGAATACCATACTCGCCTCTCAAAGTTACGGCGGCGTAGCGTATAGGAGATACGCTACGCCCGCCTAAAGGTATGTGAATATAGCTACATGTGTACAGAACACCTCAAGGTGGCCATGTCGCATTTTACAGAAAATGACAGCGCTGCAGATTGGAAAGGAAATTTTTTATGACATTCAATTACATTATGACTTGTGTAGCAATTTTACACGGTTCCGACGTCCATACTTAACATTGGCTGTGCCATCTTTTTGGTGATTTATCTTTACGCCTCAAAACCCCTTACGTAAACGGCGTATCTTTACTGCGACGGCCGGGCGTACGTTTCTGAATAGGCGTATCTAGCTGATTTACATATTCTAGGCGTAAATCAGCGTACACGCCCCTAGTGGCCAGCGTAAATATGCAGTTAAGATACGACGGCGTAGGAGACTTACGCCGGCCGTATCTTAGCAACATTTAAGCGTATCTCAGTTTGAGCATACTCTTAAAGTTGCGACGGCGCACATTTGGACTTCCGACGGCGTATCTACTGATACGCCCGTCGTAAGTCTATCTGAATATGGCCCATGGTGTATAGAGCCCCCCCCCCCCCCCCAGTAATGTCATTTCCTGCTTGTGTAATTGGCTCACTGATTTTCCCAGAAGTCTGCAGATACAAATCAGATTTTTGCCATCCCCTGCATCAATAATGCCATTTTTGGTGAGGTACTCCCAATAGGAAATCAAGCCTAAAGGGATGCAGACCCTGCCACTTTCCCCAGAGCCCTGCAGATGCAGCAGCTGAATAATGGTTACAATATCACTCCCATTAGATTCACTGTGCCCATGGACAAACAGCTATTTCTTCAGAAAAACAAAAAAAGGTAGGAATCCGAAACAAAGGTTGTTAAAATCCCTGCAATGTACAGAGATCACACAGAGGGGAATGTTTTTTTCCTTAACAAATGTGGAGTTACTCTTTTGCGGCTGAAATCACATCTTTGCTTGTTCCTTTTGAGCGTTTCTGCAGTCCTTTTTGCGGTGCTTGCCGCATTTGGACACATTTTTACTGCGATTTTGCCAGGATTTGCGGTTTTTATTACACTGTATATAGCTGGTTGCTATGGAGGGGGGCGGGAAGCCGGCCGCCGCATCCTTAACAACCGATGGATCATCAGCTGTCAGCATGCTTCTTCCGATGCTGCGTCTTGCTGATCTGTCCGCACTGATGTCAAGCATGTCTTAGATAACGACGGGGAGGGGGGCGTACAATGTACTCCATACTCATTCACATGGGGGGGAGGCCGGGATCTGGGGGGAGCGTTCAATGTACTCCATACTCGTTCACATGGGGGGGGCCGGGATCTGGGGGGGGGGGCATACAATGTACTCCATACTCGTTCACATGGGGGGAGCGGGATCTGGGGGGGCGTTCAATGTACTCCATACTCGTTCACATAGGGGGGAGGCCGGGTTCTGGGGGCCCATCCTGCATTTTTTGGTTTAGGTACCAAAATTTCCATTCGGTGCACCTCCAATTACCACACACACCACATATGTAAACCTAGGCCTAGGGCTGGTTCATACTAGGAACTGCGTGTGAATGTGCGATTCACATGCAGTTCTGTGCCGTGCAACCAGATCACATGGTACCTTTGTACTGGTGCAGGCAAACGCACTGTGTTTACAACCTGCTTTTGGGGTGTCATTAACTTATTACTGACACCTGCTACAGATCGCAAATCCAGTGCGTTTTGAATGCAGTGCGGGAAACATGCCCTAAGGCTGGTTCACACCTTTGCAAATTGGATGTGGGTTTTCCCCGCATCCAATTCACATGACAGGAGATTGTGACCTCTATGGAGCCGGTTCACATACCTCTGTTGCGGCTGCGGAGCAGCTTGCGCAGGAACGATGTGCGTCTTTGGCTCCGTCAGGGTCAAATTCAGGCAAAAATTTGGCCCCGAATCGTCCCTGAAACAGAAAACAGGAATACAGTGGATCCCTGCTGTGAGCCGCATCAGTATTAGGTGTGAACCCGGCCTCAGAGATTGGGAGTGGTTGGGCAGTTTAGCAAAAGACACTAGTCAGGGCTGACACTAGTCTACAAAATCTGTGGGTTGTCAGCCCACAACAGGACTAAGTAGCGGAGTGTATTTTTGGCTGTGACATGTATTTTGCTGTGCTTGCAGTGGGGTAGATTCAGAAAGAATTTACGACGGCGTATCTATTGATACGCCGCGTAAATTCTAATCTGCGCCGGCGTGTTTTTTTTCTGTATTGAGAAAACAAGTTACGCTGGAATTTGGCTAAGATCCGACTGGCGTAAGTCTTACGCCGTCGTATCTTAGTTGCATATTTACGCTGGCCGCTAGGTGGCTCTTCCGTCGATTTACGCAAGGAATATGTAAATTAGGTAGATACGCCGATTCAGAAACGTACGTCCGCCCGGCGCATTTTTTTACGGTGTTTGCGTAACGCTTTTTCCGGCTTAAAGTTACCCCTCATAAAGCAGGGGTAAGTCATGTTACGTATGGACGTCGGAAACGACCAAACAGCGTCGTACTTTACGTCGTTTACGCAAGTCGTTCGCGAATACGGCTGTACGTAAGTTACGTTCGCGTCGAAAGCATTGACCGTTTGCGGCGTAATTTGGAGCATGCGCACTTGGAAACGTTCACGAACGGCGCATGCGCCGTTCATAAAAAACG